>NC_041397.2:241423976-241755920 GCF_900747795.2 Erpetoichthys calabaricus
TCGGCTCTTCATCCTCCACCAGCGCCGTTAGGTCAGCTGCAGGGTCATCAGCTGGAAATGACTGTTCACGGATGTTTCACCCCCTAAACCAGTAACATCTCCCGGGGCCAGTGGCATTCTGGGGATGTCTCCCCACCAGCCCCTGCCAAAGCCAGTAGTTCCCTTGCTCTGCTTCCTCTCCCAGTGTCTTTATGGCTTTCCTCAAGCTCAAGCCCGCCACACCCACACCATGTAACAATTGCACTGTTGCTTTGCCAACAAAGCCCCAGCAACTGACCTCCACGGGGTAAACTCTGGCTTTCCAGCCAGCTTCTTGGCATTCCGCTGCCTGGACTGCTATAACACCCTTCTCCCAAGGGATGGTTCGTTTAATAATCGAGACCCTCTTCACCACTGCACACCTCATGACAATGTCTGGCCAGAGAGTAGTTATTGCATCCTGTCTTGGGAAGACCAGCTGTTTCCTGAGGTCTGCCAACATCTGCCACTCTTTGCCAGATGTAAGCATGCTAACCCTCTTCAGCGCAGCAGGTTGATATGTACTGCCGGACTTTACAAATCCTGCTAGGGTATGCTTAGCTATTGCTGGTGTGAGGTTTGCTGCTACCCTACAGCTCTCCAGGATCTCGACCAGCTTTGCCATGACTTGATCATGGTGCCACTTGAAGCGTCCCTGGGTCAAAGCCACCTTACAACCAGACAATATGTGCTGGTGGCTCACCTTGACGCTCCCGCAGAGGGAACAGCGTACCTCCTCACCATACCACTGATTGAGGTTCCGAGGGCATGGGAGGGTGTCTATGTGGCGTCCTCCAGATGTTTGCCCAGGTGATGTGTCGGTTAATGGTAGCGTCCCATCTCGTCCAAGCTCCATGGCTGCCCTGGGATATTGCTTTCACATGGAAGCACTTCTGCTCCAGCCTGGTGACTTCGTCCACCACCTTGATCTTCTGCTGTTTCTTGGTGGCTCTGAACCAGAATTGCTGTGCTGCTCCCCAGCCTAGGCCAGCGCAACTGGTCTGGACCACCCCCACCACCTCTTGATGTTGTAAACTGGAGACAGACTGATCCACCTCAACCTGTGCCTTCCATTTGCGGCCTGTGCGGATGGGGACTTTCGCAGGGCTTATGAGCGGGTCTACCGAGTTCTTTAGCTCCAACACAAGGCAAGCCTTCCCCTGTTTGTCCCTCAGGCTAATGGACTTGATAGGGAGCTCCAGCATGTTCTGACCAAAGAGACCTACATCTGAAAAGCAGCGGGGCAATCCTAGCCTCTTACGGATGTAACTGTTAGCGAGACCATCCATCCTATTGACTTCTGACGAGGCGATTTTGCAGACCTTTAGAGGCCACATGACCTGTTGGTATAGGGTGTACTTCCCAGGCAGCCAACCCCTTAGCAAGTTGATACTTGGCTAGTTTTCCCATCTGCCTATTGGACAGGTCCGCAGTGTACTGCCTTCCCAGGCTTCACAGTGGTTTCTCGTCCAGCCATGGAATGGGCTCCCCTCCTGCAATGAAGATTTTCCTGACTTGCAGTATGCCTTTCCTTATCGATAGACTTCTTGATTTTGTGGCCTTGACCTTCATCCTTCCCCATGCGAGGAGCTCATCAAGGAGCCTAATTGTACATCGAGCTGTTTGAAGGATGCTTGTCACATTGTCCATATAACTCCTCAGTGGTAGGAGCCTCACCTGATAGTAACTTGTAGTATCTGGCAATGATGTTCCGCATGCAACTCAGGACATGAAAGAACTCCAAAACAAAGTCTACCAACTTATGAAAATACATCACATACAAGTCGCTCTTCTCTCTCTTGGCACGCTGGATCTGATCCCACATCACATTGAAGCTTGTTAAACATAAGAGTTAAATGTATTGCGCCAAACTGTGGTCACCCACGTTCAGGCCAGAGAGTTGATTTGAAAGCTTTAGGCAAATCACTTTTTCTGTAGTAAAGTCTAGTCTTGCTGTTTTTGGGAAAAATAGGCACTTTGTTTTTTTTTGTTGTGAATGCTTCATTTTGAACTTTTTGTTTTTGCAGTTCAAAGGGCTTTCTTATACTCATTCACTCATTTCTGCTGTTAGAGGAGATTGAAGAAGACCAGTGACCTTCATCTGCTCTCCACCCCCATGCTTTTACACAGATGCCTTGCGGTACCTAATGTACCATCTTTTAAAGTCCTCTATGGAAAATATGTGGCTCAAGGAGCAGCTTTATTCTCCATCGTTTATCTTTGGTCAGCTTGTTTTTACTAGTAATCAACACAAATGTATGCGTAATTAGACATCAGTCCTAGTCTCACTCATTTCACTGCTCATCCAGAGTCTCATATTATATACTTGGTATATTGTGAAATATTTGCTAGAGACATCTAGAGGAATTAATCTATCTATCTATCTATCTATCTATCTATCTATCTATCTATCTACTCTATCTATCTATCTATCTATCTATCTATCTATCTATCTATCTATCTATCTATCTATCTAACTATCTATCTATCTATCTATCTATCTATCTATCTATCTATCTATCTATCTATGGTTAGTAAGAGACAACTCTTATCACTCCAGAAAAGGGAAATGGATGCCAATCTGTTACACTTTTACAAAGGGATGCACTACTGCTGGTGTGAACGTGAATGGATAGATAGATCTAATGACTGCCAACAGATAAATGGTAGAGATCATTTTTCCAGCTGTAAAAGTTCCAGTGATGTACAACTTTAATCTGTCAACTAATGTCATTTTGTTCATTTTACCCAACATTTGGAGCACATGCTTCCTGAAGGACTGGCTATTGGTCAGATAGGGAATCACAAGTTTTGACAGAACTGGCATTCTTTTGGTTTACTACAGAGTACCATATTTTAATGGCTAAATCATTATATACATTTTTCAAATTCAGAGCTTCTCTAACTTTTTTTCCCCATTTTATATGCTCAGGTGGCGTGTTTGAGATCTTTTTTCCTTGTAGCCCTTCTCTAATTGTTGTGCTGGTAAAACAGTTACCCCTCAGTTACTGATTTAGACTGGGGACTGGGAAGAGGTCATCAGAACATCCACACTGGAAACCAGGAACACTGTCTGTTGTGACATGACGTTACCCCTAAAGGTCACACCTTGACCAGTACCTCCAGAGCCTACAAATTTTATACAACTGCCTCAGTCTAATTAAAGATCTAAAGACTGCACCTTTAAGCTGTGGGCTGAAAATCAAGAGGGAACATCTTCTTGTGACACTGTGTTTGCTTCACATACAAGGCAATTGAGATCTAAAAGAGTTTGGTTTTCTGCAGCAGGTCGTTATGAGAGGAGACAGGACCGTGTGGCTGGTACAAAGCGATTACCCATTTCTTTGTCACTTTAAAGCAATATGCTGCTTGTTCCCCAGTCAATTGGGAAGCACCTGTGACAGGAAGGAAATTGCCAAAGCCCAGTCAGGCAAAATGAGGTTTGTGCAGCTTGACGCAAACTCGTAGTGAAATACAACATCTAAACTGCTATAATAACAAAAAGAGCAAGCCTTAAAAAAATAAAAAAAAAGGCGACAGGAATGGCCGCTGGCATTTCAATTAGAAGGCAAGTAAATGAAATGCCAGGTTTAGAAGGTACCAATCTTAACTTGGGCTGTATTTTAATGGCTACTGTGTGAATATCTCCCAGATGCTGCATTATAAAGCTTTTGGCCAGTCAGAGCACTGCTTCGCCTCAGACCGCTCATACCACAAATGTGAAGACATAACCAGCTGCCTCTTAAATGCATGGTATATCCTATAGTATAATATATACTATATATTGCCTTTCAAAAACACTTCCCATATTAAATATTTGTAAAGGTTTAAGAGTTACCTGGTGAGTATGCACTGAAACTGCAGCTCAACATCTAAGCCACTAGGCCTTGCAGTCAATCTCAGTGATTCCCCACGGGACCACTTTCAAAGGAATGATAACAATATCAAGATAACGGAAACCAGAGCTTCATAAATGATAGACAGACACTAGTAATAAATGAATAAACAAGATAATAGGGTGTGCATCAACAGTCATTTTCAAAAGTGTCACTGCGATGACTGCTTATCTCTGTAACTGTATATGTTTAGTTATTCTTCTTTGATAGAAGAGAGTGCAGATGGCTGCCTGGTGGCCACTGTGGGTTTGACCACTTGGATATATGCTCGGTTACTCATCCTTAGAGGACATTGTACTGTCTGCTGTGCTTTTTCAGGTATGCTCTGATGAGTTGGTTGTATGCTGTGATAGAAACACAGACCAGACATCGTGAAAAGTTTTGTGGCAGCCACCCGTACAATATCCCTGGCTGCAAAAGGCTTTTTGAAAAGAACAGAGTTGTTCACAAGACTGAGTACAAAAAAGAACTGATTCATTGGTGGTAAGATGGCGGCTTTAAAGGCCCATATAGGAAGTGTTGTCATCAAAAGGGGCTGGAACCAGAAGTGACATCATCGGAGGGCCCGGAACCGGAAGTGGCGTCATCTGGGCCCTTGGAACCGGAAGTGACATCATCAAATGGGCGGGAACCGGAAGTGGTACCGTTTGGACCGGGAGCGACTCAGTCTTGTGAACAATTCTGTTCCTTTCAAAAAGCCTTTTGCAGCCAGGGATATTATATGGGTGGCTGCCCCAAACCTTTTCACGATGTCTGGTCTGTGTTTCTATCACAGTGGCATAATCAGCAGGATTTCTTAGGAAAGGTCTGCAGGGAACTAAGAAAGACAGTCAGTACACCCTGTCAACCCCTGGTCGGATGTGGTATTACCATTACTTAAGCCCTTTAGTTGCCTCCTACTCGCACATGTGTGACAATGCATTATCTGTTCTTCAGTGACTTCTTAATGGTGAGATGAAAGTCTGTGGTGTTTACAGACAATCTGTGGTCTGTGAGGGCAGAGGAGACACCCCAGTATTCCTTTGGTTTTGCCATGTTGTCCTCTGGGACACCTGTATAGCCACTATGTTTTATATTGATGGCCCATGGGGCTCTAGAAAGTTTATCTGTGTTCTACAAACCTAGCTTCTTTCATCTGAAAGTTTTCCATGCAGATACATTTTTAAAGTTTACTAAAACAGCTGATACCTTATTTTATAATATATTTTTGCTCTTCAGTCCTGAAATTGCTCCTATTAACAAGTTGCTAACTCCATATGCCTTTGTGAGTTCAATGTGGTGATCTGATGATCTACCACACCAGACACTGTGAAGCATGTGATGGATTAGCTTTATAACCTAGTAGCTGTGTTACCCAGGAAAGCTCCTAAAACAATGGGCCTCGATTATAGTGCTATGGGCTAATCGTATATCTCAGAAGTACTATGAAAGTAACTGAGTGCTTTTCTATTTACCATTTTTTTTTACCCATGGCTAATGTTATTAGTTCTCTGGAGCTGTTTACTCTTATTGTGGGGGGCTGGAGCCAAACCCAGTAAACCTACGTAGGACAGGAACAGTCTCTAGACTGTGCACCAGCCCATCACAGGGTGAACACACACACACACCACAGCCAATTTAGCATCACCAGTTCACCTAATCTGCATGTCTTTGGACTGTAGGAGGACCCTAAGGAAACCTAAGCAGACATGGGGAGAACATGCAAACTCTATGCAGGTAGTGAACCCGTGTCTCCATACTTCAAGGCAGCAGCACTACCACTGCACCACCATGTCGACCTGTGGTGTTATGGGTCCACAGCTCTCCAGCAAAGGCCAGTTCGTTTTAAATAAATAATCGCCACACTCGCGGCTTAGCGAGGGGGCGTGGTAACTGTAGCGAGCCGCAGGGTGATCTGCGGTGTGGGCGTTTCTCACCTAAGTGCACAGGTGAGAGACTGCCCACATCCATGATTGTTCCTGTGGCTAATAGGCTGCAGCTGCTATGTCCTCTCCGCATATATAGAGAAGCGCGAGCCGGTTAAGGAGGGGGGAAGTAAAAGGAAGGAAAGAGAGAACGGGAGGTAGCAGGAAGCAGGTGGAGAAAGCTGGTGTGAGGAAGGAGAGTGAGCGAGCGAGTGAGAGCAGGCTCGTATTAGAGAAAGCAGGCAGCTGGGAAGAGAGCCCACGTGAGGAGTGTTTGGCCGACACACAGTGGGGCTGAGAAAGCGGTTGCTCCAGCTGAGCGACTAAGTAGCTGGAGTGACCAGTGGAGGAATCGACTTGACCGTAGAAGACAGCAGGAGTCGATAAGGCTTTGGACTGGTGTAGCCTCAGTGTGAGCGCCTTGGCCGCTGGGGAATGATCCAAAGTATTGGTCCGGTTGGGAGCCCGACGAAGCCAAGGAACGGAGGGCTACCGGACTAGATTGAAGGGCAGCTGATCTTGCAGGTAGGCAACTCTCCTGTAGAGCAGACCAGATGGGCGTAGCAGGGGAGCCGCCATGGAAGCAGAAGACACCGGGCTTGTGGTTTTAACATTACTTCCTGTGACATTTTACCTCGTGGTTTTTAGAAGAGTTTTTTTCTATTTATTGATTTGAACTTCCACATATTTTATGGATTATTTATTTAATGAACTTTACACAGTTGCATGTTGGATTTATTTGAATAAAAGCACTTTGCACTTTTAAACCATCCCCTTGCTCATTGTTATTGCCTCACTGTCTAGCTCATCGGTGACATTACTGACGGTGTTGGGTTCAAGGGCTCCCTAACAGCCGATGGGAGCATGGAGCCGAACCCGCATCGTCACACGACCACTCTCGAACAGGCTGCATAGAATTGCATATAAGTTAAAACATTCTTGCCATAGTTAATTTCTTGCTTTTCCTAGTGACTTGGCTTTTGTTGATGGTTATTACAAAACACAATTTTATAAGAAACTGTGTTTTTTTTAATTCAAACAGGTAATTAGTAGGAATAATTGAAAATTTTGAGTATTAATATAATGTCACCCTGTAGCAAATCAACTTAAATCATACTATCAAAGTGGAAGCTTCAGTCAGATTTGAATGTAATGTTTGTTTGTATCTTTTTCACTTGCCGTCAAGCCCCATTTCTCAGTGAGATTACAGCATTGCTTTGTACCGTGGTGGTGTTCTGCTTGTGATGTCCACTTGCATCAACTGCATGCCCCATTTCTCAGTGTGATCACAGCTGAAGCAAAACAGATACGCTGAGTAAGGATACCTCACTCATTACTACTTTATTACTGAAAAGAGAAATAACATGTTGGCTAATTTTTTTTTTCCATAATGGCGCCCAATTTCAATCAAATGTGTCATGGGATTTCTGAGATTTTGGTGTGTTTAGTTTTTTTTTTTAAATGTGTGGAAGGTTTACCCATAAATATTGGTATACTGAAATGCCCTTTCTTAGTGGATACCTACTGACTTAGATGTAACATTCTACCAAATTTCAGCTATCTAACTAAATGGGAAATTGTGTTTTAGTGAGTGAGTGAATGGACTTTCTATTATGTACATTTAGATTCACAGAGCTCAGCTTATTTACTGTAAAAGTGAATTTTATACAATACTTTAATGCGTGCCTTGAACTCAGTATGTGACTAAGGGTAATTTAAATAGCCACTGTCTCAAATGTAAATATGGCAGAGTACCCATTTAAGCAGAAGATATATCCAGGTGGAAGCTGTACAGTTTAAGAAATGTCACCGCTCATTTAAGTAATACAATGTTGGAATTAGCTAACCTAGTTATGTCAATGTAACTTAGCCAACTACAAACTAATACACTAAGTAAATTAATATTTTAATTTATTCAATTACTCAGAAAAAATAAACTACACTAAATCAATGGGTGTAAGATGAAACTTTTGACAAATTCATAGTTTTGTTCCATAAATCTATAACTAATGTTGTTTATGTTTGAACAGATATTAACGACACAGTCATGTACAATAAATTTTATCTGTTTACATGATGCATATTTAAAATGTTACTGTACAGATTAAAGTCGTCTCAAAGAGAAGAAACTGATACTTGTGTAATGCAGCAAATGACAATCGGAAGATACCAGTTATTTCTGCCCAAAACTCGTGAAGCCTTCAAATTGTCACTCTGGTCACCTTGGGTTCACTTACGAGAATGCGTTATTGCCAATTAAAATTTGACCACACATTGGCAAGTACGCCTGGTTGGTGGCCCTGGCAGGTTTTCACCTAGATGTTCTCTGTAAGATTTTCTCTCTCTAGCCTTCCAGTCTTCATACAGTTCCATGATCATGAGGAGCAAAGAAAGTTATCCCGTGGAAGAGTCAATGCCAGTCGAAGCCCCTTTGGGGCCCTAAGCGGGGTGGATGGACGTCGCCTCTCGTTGCCAATATGGATAGTTGGTATTATTAGACTTAGTCTACCTTTGACGGGCCTCTTCAGTATCCGGTGCATGCAACCCCTTCAGTAGCACAAACCCCAAAAGAGTCCCCCAATATACTGTAAACTTTAATATGAAGCACGAGCCCCAGCGTGTAACAGCGCCCATTCTGTGTCATCAGAGTTCGACAACCGTTGCGGGGAATTCCTTCTCAGTGTTAGAAGCACATGCTTTTGTAAATGGCGCCCCTCACATGACAATAATATTTTATTCCGCTAGAGTAACAGTGATGAGTACGGCGGCCACGGTCAATATCTGATCACATGTCGTCTTTTACTCTTCGGAAGTGGGGAAGCCTGGCCACAAAATTGTTTAACAATTGCCACTCCTCTTTTATGCATTTCAAGGTACACTACTCAAAAAATGAAAGGAACACTTTGAAAACACATCAGTTCTCAATGGGAAAAAATATCCTGCTGTATATCTATACTGGACTGGGTAATATGATAGAAACGAAAGGATGCCACATCATTTGATGGAAATGAAAATGATCAATTTACAGAGGGCTAAATTCAAAGGCACCCTGAAAATCAAAGTGAAAAAATGATGCAGCAGTCTAGTCCATTTGGCAGAAATTTCATTGCAGCAACTCAAAATCATACTCAGTAGTTTGTATGGCCCCCACGAGCTTGTATGCACACCTGAGAATGTCGGGTCATGCTCCGAATGAGATGACAGATGGTGTTCTGGGGGTTCTGCTCCCAGATCTGGACCAGGACATCACTGAGCTCCTGGACAGTCTGAGGTGCAACCTGGCAGCGTTGGATGGACCAAAACATAATGTCCCAGAGGTGTTCTATTGGACTTAGATAAGGCGAGCGTGGGGGCCACTCAATGGTATCAATTCCTTCATCCTCCAGGAACTGCCTGCATACTCTCACCATATGAGGCCGGGCATTGTCGTGCACCAGGAGGAACCCAGGACCCACTGCACCAGCATAGGGTGTGACAATGGGTCCAAGGATTTCATCCCAATATCTAATGGCAGTCAAGGTGCTGTAGAGGTCTGTGCGTCCCTCCATGGATATGCCTCCCCAGACCATCACTGACCCACCACCAAACCGGTCATGCTGAACAATGTTACAGGCAGCATAATGTTCTCCACAGCTACTCTAGACCCTTTCCCATCTGTCACATGTGTGCAGGGTGAACCTGCTCTCATCTGTGAAAAGAACACGGCGCCAGTGGTGGACCTGCCAATTCTGTTATTCTATGGCAAATGCCAGTCAAGTTCCACGGTGCCGGGCAGTGAGCACAGGGCCCACTAGAGGACACCAGGCCCTCAGGCCACCCTCATGAAGTCTGTTTCTGATTGTTTGGTCACAGACATTCACACTAGTGGCCTGCTGGGGGTCATTTTGTAGGGCTCTGGCAGTGCTCATCCTATTCCTCCTTGCCCAATGGAGCAGATACCTGTTCTGCTGATGGATTAAGGACCTTTTACGGCCCTGTTCAGCTCTCCTAGAATAACTGCCTGTCTTCTGGAATCTCCTCTATGCCCTTGGGACTGTGCTGGCAGACACAGCAAACCTTCTGGCAATGGCACATATTGATGTGCCATCCTGGAGAAGTTGGACTACCTGTGCAACCTCTGTAGGGTCCAGGTATTGCCTCCTGTTACCAGTAGTGACACTGACCGTAGCCAAATGCAAAACTAGTGAAAAAACAGTCAGAAAAGATGAGGAGGGAAAAATGTCAGTGTCCTGCACTTGTTAAACCATTCCTGTTTTGGGGGTTGTCTCATTGTTCCCCCTCTAGTGCACCTGTTGTGAATTTCATTAACACCAAAGCAGCTGAAACTGATTAACAACCCCATCTACTACTTAACTGCCCAGATCAATAGCCCAGAAGTTTCATTGACTTGATGCTATACTCTGATTAAAAAGTGTTCCTTTAATTTTTTTGAGCAGTATAGTTCAAGAATTTCTTCTTTATAAATACTCAGGTATCATCTGGTGGCGCCATCGATAAGAAAAGCGTTATCAACACATGCTTCAATATGAAGCATTTGTATTTTCAAGATAAATGTGTTGAAAGTTACGCTTTTGGGTAGCATCTCATTTTGCACATTTGTTGGCAGGATAAGAAATATATTTGGATTTCCTTGTTCCAGTTATAGTATGTTCGATTTAAAAAGATCTGTGTAATGATGGTGTGCATCTCCATGGAAGGACACTATGGAAGTAAAATAAATCCAATGTATATTGATTGCCGATTCCTGTATCCATCATAAACAAGAATATTAGAAAATTCAATGTCGTAATGAATCAGTGACCACTGCCAACCCCCACCCTTGATAAACCTTTGACTCTACTTGGTTGACTTTGACTTGCGGGGGCGTGGAGCTCAGCTCGTGCAATAACAAGCAGTGAATGCAAAACTTGCTCAGCCCAGCACCCAGCATTCCGTCATTTAATTTACATAGTAATTCTAGAGTGATTAAATTGTAACTGCACATAATGTCGAAGACAATCATTTCTTGCACACCTCCCCTTTAAAAAAATGAAAGTAACAAAACTAACTAAATTATAGGCGTCGTTCCGCCAAGAGCTTCCTTGTCCCTCCCCGCGATCCCAGTCGCATTCAGCTCGCGCGGTGTGATCTTTAATTTGATGGATTGTGTATGAATTGCAGCCTGGCAACCATATGCTGCAGTAATCTTCATCGGGCAACTCACTTTTCAAAGTTAATAACAGCAATTTGTTGTGGTGGTTGATATTCAGGATTGTATTAAATATTTTCTTTTTCCTTTGTAACACTTGCAGTTGTCACAGAAAATGTAAAAGCAAGAGACCCCCTCGACGCTGCAGCTGATATATACCCCCTAATTAGGCAGGAGTCGCTGTATTGTTAATCGTGATTTTAAAGATGTAGTACCTTATTGCTGAAAAAAATTAAGCAGTAAATCATAGTCATCAGCCGAGCTTACTTATACACCAAGGTAGATCATGGTACTCGCTACATAGATTCCTAGTTGCTCGGTCTGCTGGGACGTGAGTCAGTTAAAGAGTAATTAAAAAAAAAAATTATCCCTGTTGCTCTCAAGTAGCAGATGTTGAAGGAAAATGAAATCAAAATTGGTAAAAGATAACGAAAAGAAGCAGGCCTGTATCGTATTGATTGCTGGGTGGTGGACGCCAATGGTGGATTCAGTAGGCTCCACAACCAATACACCACACCTGTGGTTCACTTATGGGCTCCCGTAGCTTCTTACCTGTAATTTTAGAAATCTTAAACAAGAAACTTGCCTCTAGGGTGTTGTGGCAGTGTAGTTGGACACCTCTTGTTCATTCATCTTGTCCGATAACGCATCTCATCTTCCATCTTTCAATTGTGCTTTCTCTATAGCATGAGTGACTTCGCCGGGAGCACCACTGACCAAAGAGATAGGTTTAGTCAACGTGGGAGATCTAAATTATTGTGATAATAATAATAATAATCATATACAAATCTAGCAGCCTAGTGAGAATTAAGCTGATCTAATTTTCACAGTAAGTGATGCATCCTTCTGTCCCCGTTCTCTTCAGGCGGAGAGGAGAGTGACCTGCGTGTAAAATGAACACAGTGTGTAAAGAGCAGCCCAAACTACTGATAAATGACAAATAGGGTGATGACCCACAGGACTGGACCGTATAGCTTAGGATCCATTCTCTGTGTCATCCTTTATTGATCAAAGATCCAGACAGGCAGACATGCTGTATATCGAATTGAACCTCTCTTATTAAGACTGGAACATGAATGGTGAAGAATTTTGACTCTGCATCGGGTTAGCAAAAGGTGGCTTTTTTTCGGCATTGGCCATGCTGATTGCATGCTGACACAAGTCTATCCAGCAGATGCACACAGCATCCGGCTCCTGCTTCAGATGCATATTAACTTAAGCTCTGTGCAAGAATTTTCAGACTGTAATATTGACTGCACTTGTAAACAACCACAAGATAACTATTGATGACCATTGACCTTAAGTCTATGTTGTAGATGCCCATGCTGTCCACACCTCAAGCTACAGAGTCACACTAACTACAGCTCAATACTCTCCACATTATTGGCTGCAGATACCAGCTGACCTCGGTTTTCTACAATACTTGTTAACTAACCACACTTGTGTAGATGCACGTAGTTTACAGTTCGGGCTACAGAGGCACCCTATCCGCAGCTTGGCGCTGTATTTCATTACATTGGCCACAGTACCGTTTGCCATGCGCACTGCTATCAGATTTATTGACTGTAACCTGAACCGCCCAGATACTCTGAATATATTCACTGATCACATTGGGGTCTGCCTCTTTGGGACGTTTGTATTTACAAATCAGGCATTTCTCAGGTGGAAGTGTTTCTTTTCTTTTTAAACTACTGAATACTTTATGGGTTGCGCGTCCGGCCCCCCACTTCTGTAGCTTGTGCTTGCGGCCGCTCGTGGAGACACCTGCTGCTGCGTGCCTTCGTCAGTGCCAGTTTCTATTTGTATGCCATCAAGGCGGCAGCAGCAAAGCGCTTTCATATAAAAGTAAAACGAAGACACATTTTGTAATCGTACTTGACCTTTTAATAACACACCAGTGTTAATGTCATCGCCGGTCCATCTCAAGACGATGGAATCGTTCACCTTATTATTTAAATACCAGCAGAACTGACATTTCCATCTACGCTAACATTTTTAAATGTAATTTAAAAGCAAAGCCAATTTCTCGCACGTTTCTGAAGATGCAGTCATTTAGCCGTATTTTGCGGTTAACTCCTGCGTGGGGATGTACACTGGCGAATGAAAAGGACTTCCGCACAGACAGAGGGGGCAGGAGCCGGAGGTAGCAGCATTCAGTTAAGTCTAGCACCTGACCAAACAGCCCGCTCTTCAACCGACTTGAAGAAAATCCTGGCTTGGGCTCGATATCAGTGAGCAGCAATGCAGATTTGAATTTATGAAGAAACATATTTAGAGTTCTGTCACTCGTCTTAAAACTGCACAGCATGGGAAAGCACACATGCTTTGAAACTACAGTATACAGAAAAGTGCTGGACAGCCATTACGGGTAATGTGCAATACAAAGGCGTGATGTGAAGCGCACTGTAAAAAATAAATTCGAAAGCGCCGGGGCTCGTGCAGAAGTGTGGATGGGGAAATCAGGGCTTTTCGGAAACGCTGACGTATGTCAGTCATGTGACCAGGCGCCTGCCTTCGCATCTTGACTGTGCAGATACGGTACAGTAGTCATTTTCTAACTTCTTGGCCTCAGTTTAAAGCTACTGCGCACTGAAACACTCGACTGTTTCGGCGTATTTATTTGGCAATGCTCCCACACTATATTTCTAAGGGTTTAGTAACCTTGTACTTGTTTATAACCTTTAAAATGAGTTGAGCTTCATCGTCTGTCCACACAAAAAGTCCGTTTTTTGTTTTATCCTCTTTCTTTCGGCATTTCCATTTTCTTAGATTTTGCTTCGCCAATAACATCCTTTGGCAGTTAAACCGTGGATTTCGAATATGAATGATTTGCGCGTGTTTGGCGTTTCAGAGTGGATAAAAACTTTAGGAGAACAATCTGAAAAAAAAAAAAAACGGGTGAGGGGTAATTTTTAAAACGAAACTGGCGTTTTCAAATGTTCAGTGTGTGAAGTGGACTGAAACGTAAGCTTAGGCATTGTAGGAGAAAACCAGGGGAGACGTTAGAGTTTGCAGATATCACTTTCTTAGCTCCGTCTGTGATTTTTGCGCGCTGTCTTGCTTGGATTGCTCGAATAAAAAGGTTTATAGCCAGGGAGGTTATGGGGTTGGTTTGAACCCAACCCGAAGTGTAGCGATGGACAATATACACTGCTGGAAAAATTAAGGGAACACTTCATCATCAAAGGCAAACACCAAGTGAGTTAAGCAGCACGGATATCAATCTGTCCAGTTAGGAAGCATATGTGATTGAGAATCAACTTCACTTGCTTTGGTATAAATAAAAAGTGACAAGAGGTGCACTGGAGAATGGTTTTGCAGGTTGTGTCCACAGACAGTTTCTCTCTCCTTATCAGTCCTGACTGATTAACTAGTTTTGTGTTTTGCTAGTGTACTTGTCACTACTGGTAGCATGATGGTAGCCTGCATCCGATTCGAGTTGCACAGGTAGTCCAAGTCCTCCAGAATGGCACATTCATGTGTGCCATCGCAAGAAGGTTTGCTGTGTCTCCCAGCACAGTCCCAAGAGCATGGAGGAGATACACAAGGAGAGCTGGACAGGACTGTAGAAGGGCATCAACCCAGCAGTAGTACCAGTATCTACGTCTTTGTGCGAGGAGGAACAGGAGGAGCACTGCTGGAGAGCCCTAGAAAATGACCTCCAGCTGACTACTGGTACATGTTTCTGACCAAACTGTCAGAAATAGACTCCATGAGGGTGGAATGAGGGTCCGAAGTCCATTATTGGGATCTGTGCTCAAAGTCTATCACCGTAAAGCTCGATTGGCATTCACCAAAGAATACCACAATTGGCAGCTCCGCCTTTGTCACCGTGTTCTCTTCACAGATGAAAGCAGGCTACAACTGAGACATGAAAGAGTTTGGAGAAGCTGTGGTGAATGTTATGCAGCATATAACATCATCCATCATGGCCAGTTTGGTGGTGGATCAGTGATGGTCTGGGGAGGAATATCCTTGTAGGGTTGCACAGACCTCCATGTGCTAATGAAATCCAGAGAGCCAGTTTCAGACCTTACATTGGTGCAGTGGGCCCTGTGTTCCTCCTGGTGCAGGACAAAATCCAGCCACATATGGCCAGAGTGTGTAAGCAGTTCCTGAATGGCGAAGTCATTGATGCCTTTGATTGGCCCACATGTTCACCAGCTCTCCTCATGTAACGGCCCATCTCCTGGTATATTCTAAATGCTCTTGAGACAGTGCTGGAAGACACAGCCATCCTTCTTGCAACAGCAAATATGGATGAGCCGTCCTAAAGGATTTGGACTACCTGTGCAACCTGAATCTGCTGCAGGTACTGCATCATCCTACCAGTACACTTGCCAGTACAGTAGCAAAACACAAAACTAGAGAAGAATCAGTCAGGATGGATAAGGAGAGAGCATTGTCTGTGGCCACCACCTGTAAAACCATTCCCTTTTTGGGGATTGTCTTGGTGTTGCCTCTCCAGTGCACCTGTCACACTCATTTTCATTTTCACCAAAGCAGGTGAAGTTGATTCACAATCGCCTTTTGCTGCTTATGCTGAGGAAAGACTCAGTGTTTCACGGCGCATTCTATCACTTTTTTATATGACTTTGGAGTCACATTATACAATATGTGCTCAGTGGATTCATTGTTAGAATTTGTGGCTGCACTACACTGTTGTATGTAACTTGCTCAGGATGAGAGTCCTTGCATAGACTACATTATGTCAGCATACAATATATATTCTTGCAGATCACAATGAGCACTTGAGGAAACACTAGCTGTTATGTTTAGATTGCTGTGTAAGAAGTTGCTTGGCTCATGTAACAGTTCATAACACTATATAAATGCTGTATATATATATATATATATATATATATATATATATATATATATATATATATATATATATATACAATAGCTCGGTATTGTGTAAAGGTGCTAGGCCACCCAAGAAAGTCAATTTTAAAGCTAATTATCTGTGCACTAAGTGATTGGTTGCTCATAAAACACAATTTAACATTGGAATAAACACAAATAATATCTCTACAATATACATATTTGCTTTAGAGGCTCAGTGGGAGAACTCCTGTATGCAGTACAGTCTACCTTATATTCTTATAATCAGTTTTTTACTTTCACATTCAGGTCATGGTCAGAGTCCATGGATATGCTGTTCTAGTTTAATTAAGTGACTCAGTGTGAGAGTGCTAGCATGCACTACAGTATATAATACATGTTTAGGTGGATCAGTGTGAGAGCTTTGGGACACACTACCTTCTATGCTCAGGTGGTTCCAGTGTGCTTCATCTTCTCAATATCAAAGTAATACTCTGGTGTGATTAGGTGACTCAGAGTTGACATTTCTGTCAGGGCAGTGCTGTATATATGCTGAAATCATTCATTATGAGAGCTGCAGGCATCATTACCTGTGTATTCACAAAACTTACTGTGAGATACCCCAGAAACACTACACACATGCTGTGTAGTACTGAACCTATATGCGTATAAATCATAATTTAGGTTAAACATTAGGTACTGAGAATCTGTAATATACATAAGGTGTGCAAGCGTTTTCTGTGTTCTTCTTTAACACACAGATTAAACGTTACATTTCTCAGATCTGCTGTATCCAGTTCAGGTTGCAGCAGGCTGGAGCTTATCTCAGTTAAATTGTAGAGGTGGTGCAAAGATCACAAATCAATGATAGATTGCCCTTAAAAGGTGTTACATAGGACAGAGGAGTACGTAAGGCAGCAAAAAAACTCACACTGACATTTTTGTTTGTGATGAGTAAATTGTATGTCTTACATATAAAATAATAGAAAATATATGTGTTCATAGGTGGCATGGTAAGTCAGTTAGTGCTGCTGTCTGACAGATCTATTCTCCAGGGTCAGGACTGTGTGAGTGTGCCATGCTATAGACAGTTGCCCCAAGGGCGATTAGCTTTTGGCTTTTGATCAGTGCTGCTTGGATAGGCACCAGATCCCTTCATGCCCGAACTGGATAAGTTCATTATACAATGGTTGGATGGATATGTTTAAAGATACATCCATATTCTGAAAGCATGGTTTTTCAGTTCAAGGTCTGAGGTAGGAAAACTCTCAGCCTCAGGAACAAAGCAGGGGCCAACCCTGATTGAGGTCCCAGGTTCATCACAAAGTACCCTTATACAAAATTACACACATGCATACACATAGTGGTCTATTTGTGGAAGCCAGTCAAACAGAACTGGGCATCAGTGTGATTTGTAATCTTCAGGGTCTCTTCCACCCATTTTAAAATCACATTTAATCAAATGTTAGGTTTTCAGGATGACCAAAAAAACTCAACCAAGATATTCCCACCCCATAATGGCCATACATATACTTTTAAATTCAAATTTACACTTATGCAATAGAATTTACGTACACTTTTACAGTAGAAATAACAGGACATTTTCATGTTGTATATACACTGCTCAAAAAAATTAAGGAAACATTTAATGATCACAGGCTAACGCCTGCAGTTACACTGCAGGGTTATCAATAGGAAGCACAATAAGCGATTGTGAATCAACCTCACCTTGTTTGGTGCAAATGAAAGTGTGATGGTGACGTGTTCCTTTAATTTTTATACAGTATATTGATCAAGTAAAGCAACTTTTTTTGGGAATAAAACACGCATGATCAGCACATAATACGTTCATAAAATATAAATATAAAATTGTAGTCAAACCTTCGCTCCCTCGATCTCTCTAAACCCTCATGATCTAAAGTTTCTTCTTGTTCTATTACAACATCCAGACAATCAAAGACTTGTTAAAAGTCTCCCAACGTGATTTATCCGTTCACCTTGCCCGACGTTCGTGGCAGTGAAATATTTGATCTTTATGTTGCCACTCACTTATACAAATAGCTGCAAATAAGCATATAACTTAAGCCACTTAAAACTTTAAAGTAATAATACGTCGGTTGACAACGAAGTCGGGAATTGTTAAGATACTGCCTTAACAGCATCGTACTTAAGAATTGTATTTGGATTTTTACCAAACTGAAGCTTTATATATATATATATATATATATATATATATATATATATATATATATATATATATACAGTATATATATATCCATCCATCCATTATCCAACCCGCTGAATCCGAACACAGGGTCACGGGGGTCTGCTGGAGCCAATCCCAGCCAACACAGGGCACAAGGCATATATATATATATATACAGTGGTGTGAAAAACTATTTGCCCCCTTCCTGATTTCTTATTCTTTTGCATGTTTGTCACACAAAATGTTTCTGATCATCAAACACATTTAACCATTAGTCAAATATAACACAAGTAAACACATAATGCAGTATGTAAATGGTGGTTTTTATTATTTAGGGAGAAAAAAAAATCCAAACCTACATGGCCCTGTGTGAAAAAGTAATTGCCCCCTGAACCTAATAACTGGTTGTGCCACCCTTAGCAGCAATAACTGCAATCAAGCATTTGCGATAACTTGCAATGAGTCTTTTACAGCGCTCTGGAGGAATTTTGGCCCACTCATCTTTGCAAAATTGTTGTAATTCAGCTTTATTTGAGGGTTTTCTAGCATGAACCGCCTTTTTAAGGTCATGCCATAGCATCTCAATTGGATTCTGTTCAGGACTTTGACTAGGCCACTCCAAAGTCTTCATTTTGTTTTTCTTCAGCCATTCAGAGGTGGATTTGCTGGTGTGTTTTGGGTCATTGTCCTGTTGCAGCACCCAAGATCGCTTCAGCTTGAGTTGACGAACAGATGGCTGGACATTCTCCTTCAGGATTTTTTGGTAGACAGTAGAATTCATGGTTCCATCTATCACAGCAAGCCTTCCAGGTCCTGAAGCAGCAAAACAACCCCAGACCATCACACTACCACCACCATATTTTACTGTTGGTATGATGTTCTTTTTCTGAAATGCTGTGTTCCTTTTACGCCAGATGTAACGGGACATTTGCCTTCCAAAAAGTTCAACTTTTGTCTCATCAGTCCACAAGGTATTTTCCCAAAAGTCTTGGCAATCATTGAGATGTTTCTTAGCAAAATTGAAACGAGCCCTAATGTTCTTTTTGCTTAACAGTGGTTTGCGTCTTGGAAATCTGCCATGCAGGCCGTTTTTGCCCAGTCTCTTTCTTATGGTGGAGTCGTGAACACTGACCTTAATTGAGGCAAGTGAGGCCTGCAGTTCTTTAGACGTTGTCCTGGGGTCTTTTGTGACCTCTCGGATGAGTCGTCTCTGCGCTCTTGGGGTAATTTTGGTCAGCCGGCCACTCCTGGGAAGGTTCACCACTGTTCCATGTTTTTGCCATTTGTGGATAATGGCTCTCACTGTGGTTCGCTGGAGTCCCAAAGCTTTAGAAATGGCTTTATAACCTTTACCAGACTGATAGATCTCAATTACTTCTGTTCTCATTTGTTCCTGAATTTCTTTGGATCTTGGCATGATGTTTAGCTTTTGAGGTGCTTTTGGTCTACTTCTCTGTGTCAGGCAGCTCCTATTTAAGTGATTTCTTGATTGAAACAGGTGTGGCAGTAATCAGGCCTGGGGGTGGCTATGGAAATTGAACTCAGGTGTGATACACCACAGTTAGGTTATTTTTTAACAAGGGGGCAATTACTTTTTCACACAGGGCCATGTAGGTTTGGATTTTTTTTCTCCCTAAATAATAAAAACCATCATTTAAAAACTGCATTTTGTGTTTACTTGTGTTATATTTGACTAATGGTTAAATGTGTTTGATGATCAGAAACATTTTGTGTGACAAACATGCAAAAGAATAAGAAATCAGGAAGGGGGCAAATAGTTTTTCACACCACTGTATATAAGTAGTATGAGACAGGAAGTAGGCATGTCTGCTTTAAAACGGATTCAGCTCGAGACCAGAGACAAAAGCAGCGCTCTTAAACTGAGTAAACAGAAGACCCATTCGCTCGGGGGCGCTGCTCCGCTACAAGCAAACTGGTGATGGAGACTTGAAGTTTTGTTTTACAGAGTGTAGTGGTAAAAAGAAAAAAAAAGTTTATCCATTGGGATGTCGTTAAAGACGGCCATTCCGAAACTAAGATTTAATTATGTTCAGAAAGCAGGGACTAGGTGCAGCGCCCGCCCAAGTTGCTATACCCAAGTGACTGTGCACAATGTAAGAACCAGCCCTCTTTATGCATGCGTCTTTACACATCCACACTCCATTAACGCATATTCCTGCATTCCTGTTGTGTGTCACCTCGTCTTACAGTCTGCCTCATTTCTCCAAGCATTATAACTTTAGTGAGAAGGAGACATTCACCCTATAGCGTGTATTTTTTTTTAATAATGTCCACGTTTTATGACACGATTGGTATGAACGTTTCGGGCTTTGCACTCGAGTTAAATGTAACTCCGTCAGAACTCATGTGATGCTATCTACCTTGCGGAAGAAGACAAAGCACCAAGACAATGAATACGTTTGCCCCAAACATTCTGCGTTCATACCCCCACCGGCGTGACGCTAGTACAACGTGATTCATGACCTACACAATTCTGTGCACTTTATTATTTTGCCCAAGTGATGAACAGCGATTTCTCCTCCCTTTTAGTTTGACCTCCATGGCGCTTCAGGAACTGGCATTTTCATCAGGTCAGCACCAAGAAATGAAATATGCCAGTGGCAGGGAGATAAGCACATCTCACTTTTAATATATAGATGAGAAAGAGAGTTATTCAAGCTTCAGAAATTAAAAATGGAGAGATAGCTCTCAAGACTGCCGTAATCTTGAAAGCCGATATTTGTGGCAAGCAGTCAAGTTCAGAACTGCCTATCAAAGACGCGTCGGGGGCCGGAAATAAGCGCTCGCGCCTCTTGTGCACTGTCCGGAGTGGGGCGGGGCGAGGGGGGAGTATGTGTGTGGAGGTGGGGCTTGACATCTACAGATCGCTCCAGCCTCCCTCCGCCTTAATCCTTAATAACAAGGCCGGGCGTAAATAAATAAGCGGCCGCCAGCGCCTGTGATGTGCCTCATTTCGTGTCGATTTTCCATCTGCTTACTGCGCTGGTTGTTAAGAAGCACGGCAGACGGCGCTCTTTTAAGATTTAATGCGCCGTGCAGGCGAGTGTCACTGTGAAGTCAAGTGGAGCTGCAGCTCAGGAAACCCTGCCGCACATCAATCATCCAGCTGTCAGGTCCGCTTCATATGATCATAGCCTTCTGTCTGAGACCTTTACAGAAGTTATTAAGAGTAAAATTTTAAAAAGTGGGTTGTGGCAAATTGACGTTTGTCTGGCGAGATGGGAACAATGTGGTGTGGCATTTTGGTGTAAGGGCTCCTGAAATTTACTTTGGCAGAATTACCCTAGATAAGTAGTGAAATTTAGGAAATATAGAACAAGGGGAGAACTTGCAAACTCAGCAGGTGTAGAAACAGGTAATTAAGTGAGGCTAGGGGTTCCCAGAAACCCTTAAAACTTTTCAACAACATCTGGATGAGACATTATTGTATCAGGCAAGCCTGGTGCACTGATTGGAATCCAAAACGTGGAGAGGATGCTCTTTTTGCTTCTAGTCAGGTAAGGCTGGGGCTAATATAGCTTGGTGTCATCTGAGTGACATAGACTTGGAGCTCATTGGGACACTGCAAGATGGCCTCAGCCCTGGGAGACCAAGGTCAGGGGTCATCATGAAAAGACTGAGCTTATCCTGTGACATTGCTTCCTTGAAGGAGACACCTGTATTGTGAATCTGTGAAACTATCCTATGCCTTTTGTTTTGGTTAAGTTTGAGATGACCTTTACCTTGCTGATACTGGGGTTTGTTTATAACTGTTGCTTAAATAATAGGGGCTCACGGGGGCTGGAATGTATTTTAGCAGCAGTGGACGCAACACATGAATTATCACTAGGATAAGGTGCCAGTACATTTTAAGGCTTATTCAAGTCCACTCATATAGTCATGAACACCTGCCAATTTCAGATACCGATTAAAATAGTTTAAAAATGAATGGGTGGCTGGAGGTTGCTGATATCCATGTTGATATACAGTGTGTGCTCTGTTTTTAAGACAAAAACATTCAGATGAATCAATTTGTTTTGATAAAATATACATTAATAAGAAGAATAATACTAGAAGACACAAGGGTGCAGATTTTGCTTTCTTTTGTGGCAGAAAGTGCACACATCTCTGAGGGAAAGAAAATTGCAAATATAAGATAGCACTAATAGTTGTCACCTTAAAAACAAAGTTTTTTAAAAAGTGTAATGCACAATATACATATTTAGGATTATAAGAAAGAGCAGCAAGCCTGACTACAATACAGTATATAGAAGAGCAGTGCTAGTGGAGCTAGGATGTTAGAGACCTGAATGCCCCAAATTTAGACAACTTACAGATGCCATTTACTGTTGTAGGCTATCTGCTGCTCTGCACCTTACCTGCTCTTCCAACTGACCTTTATGAGAGGAACCCTTCATCTCAATTTTTATACAGTATATACCATCCTTTTTCTAACCAGCATTTCCCATCTTGATTCCAATGAGCACAATACAGGAACCAGCGATGGAAAGAGCAGCAGTGCGTATATATTTTTTCTAACATTTCCCAGCATAACAGCCGGAATTATGTAGCTTGTAATTTAAGCATCAATATATAATAATAATGTACTGAATCACGAGTCACTTTGAGTCACAGAGCTGCGCGAATGCAGAGTGTAGTGGTGAAGTGTCTTAAGTCCGCACCTGCCGATGCCTTTAGTTCTTTCACTCCAATTCCCCCCTCATGCCTTACAGCAGAAATGACTGACATGTGCACGCTTCCAAAAATTTGCTCATCCACCGTATTACTCAGCAATTAGCACGTGGCAAACAACTCCAAATAGCAATTATCCGCTTATTGGACTCACCGAAGAATGAGGCTACACGACCAATCATTGCTAAGCCATGCCTTTTCAGCTTTAGATAAAAACGAAATGACATGGGGAGGAAGCATTAGCTGAACCTTCACTTTCCCTTACGGAGATTCTAGACTTTTCTTTCTTTTTTTTAATGGCGACTACGCTGCAGGTTGAGATTCTGTGGAAAATTGGATTACGAAAAATATAAGATTAGTAAGTCTGAAGATGTACAAACAGATGGAGAGCACTCGCACTACCAGGGCGCTGGAGGCACAGCTGAGACTTTTTTTTTTTAACTGAAATTCTTATGTGCAGAAATCATTAACAATTAATGATTTAATCTTTGCCTGGATTTGTTTCCCCGAAGTAATTTCTCTGAAACCTTTTCTTGTTAAAATTGCATTCTGCTCTGTTGAGTTTTAGTGGCAGGGCAAAACAGTTTGGAACTTCTTTAACACCGAGGTTTTCGCTTATTAGTCATTCAGGGGCGGGGCTTAGCAATGAGTGGGCGGTGTGCAAAACATGCGCATCTAAAACCGCTACTCGCGACACTTCCATCTGTGAAATAGTCTAGAGACGCCGTCACAGCACTGCTAATTAGTGTGCATTATAACCAATTTGCTTTTAATAGTAAAGAGCCATTGAAAGTTCTACTGTTATAGGAAAGATGAAAACAGTTAAAGAGCATCGATGAGACCGAGTTTGTCTGTCTATCTGCGTTACTATGGCCGCTATTTAGAACCTAGGAGACTATCTATCTATCTATCTATCTATCTATCTATCTATCTATCTATCTATCTATCTATCTATCTATCGGTGTATGTATGTGTGTGTGTGTGTGTGTGTGTGTGTGTGTGTGTATAATAAATATATATATATATATATATATATATATATGTGTGTATATATATATGTGTATTTTTGTAGCTGGAGACCCACAAAGGGAGAAAAATGAATCATGTATCATAAAGTAGTTTTTATTCCTGATATTAAATGTACTACTTGCATATATCCTTATTTCCTAAGGCTCACTAAATCAAATAATATAACTAAATAAAATAAATGAATGCTGCATAGTTACAGTACATACCACTTTGGCAATTTAAATATTATTTCTTGTGCTTCTTAGACTTTATTAACGATTTAAAAAAGTTTGCTTTATTTTTCTTTTACAAATTAAATTAAAAATATATTGGAATCATCATGGTCTATTAGTACAAGTTTAGAGAAGATGTTTCAACCTTTTTCATTTATACTAATTTACCAGAGTAAGACTTTACCAAACAGCTGTGACCCTCACCAATAGTGTCAATAAGATGATGCCCAGATTATGTGATCAGTATATATGCTGTGAATGGGTATGTGTGCCATTAGGACATTGCTTTGTTGTGAAAGGAGCTATAATAAATGACGCCCAGCTGAATGTCAAGTCCAAAAAGACACAATGGGATTGTAATCCAAGCCTTGCCATTCCTATTGTCTGCATTACGCTTTGAGAAAGTTAGCCAGTTCAAGGGATGTCACAGTTAATTGGACTCCCGGGACGCAGGTTGTGTTCAGAGTTGCCCACAGAATGCTAAGACATATTGAAATAATAACACAGTCTGAAGGAAGGCAGAACAGGTAAAAGCCAAATGTTTTAAGGTGATTTTTTTTTTTATCCTTGATAATGTAAAGAAAGGTTTGAGATCACAACAGTTCATTCTTAACTGATTTTTCATTTGAGCCCGTTTTCAAAGGACTCAGTAATCTAATAACACCTTATGATTTCCTTAAGTCTTGCCATTTTTCCGTTGTTAAAACTAAACATAAGCTGTTCCCCAAGAGCCTAATTAGCTGTGACACGTCTCGTTTTTTTTTTTCTCGTTTTGCACATGGAGTGCGGACATTTACCTTGCAGTCTTACTAAAGCTCACAATTGACTTTTGCTAATAAGAAACCCTGTTTTGTTTTGGACATTTTCCAATAATTTTCATCTCAACTCCATGTACATGTAAAGTGTGTGCAGCACAGCTTGTGCTAGGGAGGAAGAATCTGTCATGGTTCCTTTTCATTGGCTTGCAGTTGTTGTGTCATGACAGGTATAAAATTGGAACATCATTATCTCTGCAGCCCAGTGAGCTGGGTGCTATTGTTGTGGATCCTTAATGGTAAGCATAAACATGTGGTGCCATTCCATAAGACATAATGTAACATTTTTAGACACAGTTAAACTCCACATTATGTCGAGGGCAGAGACAATCAAGCAGGATTAGGCTCAAGGCAGGAATGAACCCTGGATGGTCTACCAGTCCATTGCAGGGTTCAAAGTGAATCACCAATTAACCTAACAATGTAGGAGAAAACCAGAATACCCAGAGATGAACCCACACAAACATGGAGAGAAAATGCATACTCCGCACAGACAGTGGCATGGAGGAGAATAGTTTTCTCTTAAATGTGATTCCTACCTTTTGATTTGTCTTTATCCAAGAATTAAAGTCCTGGTCCTCTACTAAGACCCTGAATAAATGGTACCATTTAAGAGTTCCTGATAATATTAATGTACTGGTACACAATGCTGAATGCCAAGTGTGGGCTGGAGTGGTGTAAAGCACACTGCCATTGGACTCTCGGTGGAGTGATTGCTCAAACGTCACTATCTGGCAGATTGATTGGCAAATCTGGTTTTGGCAGACACCAAGACAATACTCGCTTCTAGACTGCATAGTGCCTGCTGTAAAGTTTGGTGGAGGAGGAATAATAGACTGGGGCTGTTTTTTAGAGTTTGAGCTAGGTCCATTGGTTCCAGTGAAGGTACTGTTAAATCTATAGCATATAAAGACATTTTAGACAATTGTGTACTTCCAACTTTGTGACAACAGTTTGGAGAAGGCAATTTTCTGTTCCAGCATGACTGTGTCTCTATACACAAAGCCTGGTCCGTAAATACATGGCCCCTACTCAGCAACTTTGGGATGAAATAAAACACAGATTGCGATCCAGGTGTTCTTGTACAATGTCAGTATACCAAAACCTTACAAATGCTCTTTTGGCTGAATGGGTGCAAATTCCTATAGACACACTCTAAAGTCTGGTGGAAAGCCTTCCTAGAAAAGTGGAGGCCATTATAGCTTCAAAGGGCTGAAAGGCAACTCCATATTATTGCCCATGGTTTTAGAATGAAATGCCCATCAAGCTCATTTACAGTAGGTGTGATGGTCAGGTGTTCACAAACTTTTGGCCATTTTGTGTGAGTGTGAGATTCACAATATTTAATTACTACAACTGGTTAATATTCAAACCCATTTTTAAAATGATCTGGATATTTCGGCCACCTGGGCTCCAAAGGTAGAGGGATATACGAAGACATGCGGAAGATCTAACCTTGTTCCGCAATTCTACAACAGAATGTTTTGTAATATTTTTATGTTGCAAATGATGGTGGATCAAGGTGCGGAAATGAGTGCTCCAGTACTCTGAATGCCAGTCCCAGCCTGGTAACAATCTGTGTGGACCTTGCTCATTCACCAAAAGTCTGTGAGGATTTTCTCCAAACAGGGCTGGTATGAAGGAAAAATCTGCAGTGGTGTCTGATATTTTGAAGTGGTGTTTCAAACAGAACAGAGCCATCACAACTAGTGGATTAACAAGAATAGTCACTCCTAAAATTTGGTATTTGAAAATCAAATTTTTATTTTCGTAATTAAATTTCCTTACCCTATTCATAATCTCTACTTAAAAACAATATAGTGGTATGTTGGAGAAAGTCAAACATATATCTACCAATACAGATTCATAGATATTCTATGCAACATATTTATAAATGTTAATGCAAAATGAATGCAATATGCATAGAATAGTTACAAGTACTGTGATAAGAAAGCTCAAGACACATGTTAAAAAAGCAACAGACTCAAAGCAAAAATAAAATCTCCAGTTGTGCACTTTATTCCATAACTGATAAGAATTTTGAGTTATTACAGCAAAATACTGTTTGAAAATGATGAAAGCTGCTATTTTTATTTGTACTTGTAGTGTTTCAAGAGGGAACATAGTTGGTGTGAACTGATCAGATGAGCACTTATTCTGGTGTGAATAAGAGATAAGTGTGGTTTATTTGACCACTTACAAATTACAGGTATTTTAGGATGCAAGTTAAGAAGGTGAAAAAGTAAAAAGCAAATTCATTTTCAGAAAGCACCTTTATAATTTAGCATCTGCGCTGAGCACCACAACGGATCAATTCTCTACTGTTTACATGGCTCTTTGAGGTGACTCGCTAGCCTTAAAAAGGACTGCTTGTCTTTTGCCACACTAGTTGGAAAAAACACCTGCAATTCTGCAGCGCTGCTGTTTTTATAGGCTCTTCTGCTATAGATGATGTAACGCCAGCTCATTCTTTTGGTGATATATCCCTGGCTGATGTAACTTGTCCAGCGCCGTTGCAATAACAATGTGGGTGAAGTTGACCACTTTCATTACATTTGGAAAACTAGATGTTGCTGCGAATTGCGCTTTGATGTTTTGCAGTTCAAACACAGTGTAAGGAAATCTTAATTTATCTGGATGACAAGTGGATAATACCATCCTATACAGCTGGCATGGTGCGACTCGGTGATGTTTGTGAAATACTCAATCGGTCAGCAAGTTCACGTTAAAAAGCTCCTGTGGTTAAAAACCCAAGAGTGGACAGAACTTGCAAAGGAGCAGGTAGAGCACAATTCCTCAAAGTTTCCATTTGTAAAGCCGGCACCAGTTCAGTTCCAGTAATCATCATCTCTAAATATGCACTCTCTTCTAAGTCTTCTATTTGCGATGTCTTCTAACAGTGCCAAAACAACCATGGTAGTGGGAATAGTATGGCCATTCCGTGCACCATTGTATTGTTACAGAATGATTACAATCAAGTGAATTTAATTTGTAAGCAATATGCAATTCATTATACAGTATGTAGTGTATAGTGTATTAGATAAATCTAAAAAAGAAAGGGAGACCAAATAGAAGCAGTAACACTTGTTTGAAGCTGGTTGCCGCCCATTTGCAAAACCGAACAGAAACCTACCCATGCAAGTTGTGAGGCTGCCATGAAATTTTGTGTAGAATTATACCAAGTCTAGTTTTTAAACATCTTGAAGTGAGCTTGGAAACGGGCGTATGCAACATTTTTGTGCATGTGTACTATTTATACATGAGGCCCCACCTATTGTGTTAGCATGAACATGGCATAAAGTGCCTAAATAATTAACAGGCTTGCAAGCTTATTTTTGAATAAACTACAGTATGTATTGCCATTGACCACAAGCTTGCTAGTCCATTCAATGTGCTCCTTTGATGGCTGTACTTGTAAGCACGCACAGGTATCCTGGGCCCAGCTAGGTTGTTCCGTTCAGTCTTGTTTAAATTGGCTGGCCATGTTCTAGCTTCAGATGTTCATTCAGTTATAGGTGCAGGAAGAGGAGTGCAGAGGGTGCTGCAGTAGTCCACAGGAACCAGAGCCTGTGATTGGTAATAGTCTAAATGATCATTCACCTTAATAAAAGGATGACTGTTTGTCCAGCTGTGTTTTTGTTTGGTTGCTGTGTCTCTGCCATTCCAACAGCTGATGCATCACAAACATTTGTAGTAATAAAATGCATTGCACTTATTATTCCAACAGATGACACATCACACATATAATATGTGTGTGTGTGTGTGTTTGTGTGCCATCAGTTAGTTTCACTGATGGATAGTTCTTTTTAGATACTATCTTAGCCCTTTGGATGCATCGGATTACGAAAAATATTGTAGTCTCATCATGTGATAGGCATTCAAAAACAGCAACTGTCCAGAAACATATTTCCAGTTGTATTATACAAACTCATTTTCCATTGCATTATCAACTATCAGACCCAATTAATCCTCTTCAGGTCCAAGCTTGTCCTGTCACCATCTACTCTAGGCATAGCATAACATAACATAACCAAAAAAAAATACACTGCACCACTGATCAACAGCATTTAAATACCTTTGCTGAGGCCAGTAGTGGACAGAGACATATCATATAATTCAAACGAGAGGGGGGCTAGCACATTGGCTGTCCAAAGGCATATTAAATGAGATATCGGCTTCATGTTATTTGCTGCTATGCACAATAGTTTTCCATAATAATATCAAACTAGTGTATGAATATCACCATACAACCCCAGCTGCCCCTTGACAATGATATCCATTTCTCGATGCATCAGAAGATGGGTTGTCCCCATCTGTTCAGCTACAGTCTCAACCAGTCTGGTCAGTGAGGTTTTGTCTTCTAGCTCCGCTAGCCATAATTTAAGGCATTTATATCCATGACTCTGTACATACAGGGATGGGAAGTGCTTCATTGGCCACACCCACTTTCCTTAATCGTTGGTCTTTCATTTCCATCTCTGCTTCATATGCTAGAGTGCACAGTTCACCAAAGAGCAGCTTCTTTAATGTATATTTGCAGTGGCTATAAAAGAAAAACATCCACAATTTTTTGGATGCCATGACAACACTCTGTTCTTCGTTCCTTTTAAATATGCTTTCCAATTGTTCAGTGTGGAATGATCCCTAGGCCTTCTGACACTGAGCTTGTATCTCCTTTATCCAGTAGGTCCATCCTTACCGGTTCCTAGAAGTCCAACTAAAGACCCTCCAGAGGCAGGTTTTGAATGGCCCGCTCGCAATGGCAGTGCAGGAAGGGGGGGCCAGCGGGCACCAGCATGTCAACTACGTGGTTTCTGTCAGACCTCTTATCTGGCTGCTAACAATAAGACGTTCAGCGCAAGGACACTCTGTACATCTTCATGTCACTTTTTAAGCTCTTCATCACTCTCTTGTCAGGCTTCAGGTATTATTGCACACAACAGAGTATTGTGAGCGGCGGCATGTTGGTTGACCCTTAATTGCCTGGTGCTACTCTGCCTCTCAGACTTTAATGTATGCACTGTTGCTCATTATTTCCATTGCTGATTCTTTGTCTATGGACATTGAAGCGCTAGCAGCTCCAGCTGCTAATTCTTTTCTTTACCTTTAGTTAAATTGGCTTTACTGTTATTTTTAGCATGGCTTCTTTCATTCTGTCTGTCATTGTTAGGAGGCATCACAGGTGAAAATCAGTAAGGAGAAGTCACCAGTGCGATGCCGCCTGAAGAGATCTGGTCAAGGGACCCAAGAGGTTGGCAGCTGGCACGATTCTAGTACCTGTTAAAGGACTCCTGTAACCCATGGGGTTCCATCTTCTTGTAATTGTCTTATTCATTATTTTTTCAAGTGCCTATATGGTCACATTTGCTCTTTGGGGGGCTCCTTTTAGTGACACTAATGTCACTGTACAGATTTGGTGTCTATCAAGATTGTAAGTTACAAAGGAGCAGAGCTACCCTGCCAATCTGTAAAGCACCAGTAGAGATAAACTAGAGTGGTAAAGAATCAAACATATCAAGTGCTAGAAGCTGTTTCCTCATCAGTTGTGAGATTTTCAATGGTTTCTATAAGATCCGTCCTGGGAAAGGAGACCTGAAGTTGTATTGTGCCCTGTTTTATTTGAATGAACAACAGTGGTTCAAAATGGTGCTGGTCGAATTGATCTACAGTTGGAAAAAAGAGTTTCCTTCATAGAGCATAGTTTGCCGGTCCTGAAATTTAAAGACAGTAGACTGAGTGGCAGTGGTGTCAATCCTGCAGAATATTGAGAAAATCAGTCTGGCTTTCTTTTACGTTTTATTTCAGCGGTGTTAGTTTAAGAATTTTACTTCAATGAGGGAAGAACGCAGGAACACAAAATGACAAAATGTTTAAGTGTTGCCTTTTATTAGAGTAACTTTATCATAATAATAAGATATAACAAGTAGAAATTCTTCACAAAGTCTGACCTAAACTGGAAGGAAACCATGAAAAGGTTTCCAACAACTGCCATTCATTAAGGGTGGAGCTGAGCTCTGCTTGCCTAAGAGTTTGGTGCTCTGTGGTCCCCAGTGCTATAATACTAACGGTATGGGAAACAATGATTACAGTGGGTGGCACTGGGAGTTATGTCCTCATGATGGTAACACTATAATAGCAAAGGGCAATTTCAAACTAACAGGGTTATTTTGCAGATGTTTAACTTTAAGTTTTCAGGGTAAGTTGATTCCCCATGTCTGAAAAAAAAAAAAATAAAAAACATTGCCGCCAGTGGGTGGAATTATAAACCCCAAGAGTCTCTGGAAATGGTATTACCAGCTTTGTTCTGGTAACTATGGCACTGAAAGCTGCTAATCTCTGTTTGAATAACTTCAGCAATTCATCTGTGCTGTACAGTCCAGAAGGAAGCTAGTTAAACTTCATCTGTATTCCTCCCAAGGAAAGCAAATCCCACGACTGCCGGCAACTAAGAGGCTTATACTGGGAATAACAAACAGTTCTGTGTTTACCAGCTTTTGCCTGCCCGTCTTAACAGCAAGAAAAAAGTGATGGGCATACAACACTCAAGTGTGGATAGCACTGGGGGACAGGAAGGGTTAAAAGCTGTTCACACTTACTGTGTAAAATAACGACAGATAATGAGTGATATTTTAGCCTCAGGTTTCAAATTCTGACATTGGGAAATTAGGAATGTAGACACAAGCATGAAGATATCCGATTCACAAGAGAATACAAATGACAGAAACAGTGTCTAGTGATAGATAGATAGATAGATAGATAGATAGATAGATAGATAGATAGATAGATAGATAGATAGATAGATAGATAGATAGATAGAACAAAACAATTCCCCAATGCATGAAATTTCTTATTGTGACAATTGCTTCCCTTTGCCCAGCTGTCAGCTAGCTACATAAGGTGCCCGCCCTGCCACTTATTGCTCTCAGCACCCGGAGAGAGCCATCTGTCTTGAAGGAAAAGTTAACAAGCATCCTGTTTATCCCTCTCACTCTTTGATTCTTTTTCTCTCTATGTGAAGCTGAAGATCATGGTGGTTCTGTCCTCCTTTCCATGATCGCATTTTAAGGCACTGTGTTGATGTGTGACACGCTTAGTCTTCTTCCATCTCTCCATTAGGAGTTAAAACAAGACTTTAAGATGTGATAAAAGGGTGTCTTTTTAACAATCCTCCATAGCATCTCATAATATTCTTGAATATGCTTTATCCAATTCAGGGCCATGTTGGGCTGTAGCTTATAACATCTGCTTCAAGCACAAGGTAGGATGTAGGCTTGAACAGATTGCCAGTCCATCGTACTTCCTCACATAACAGCAGGGACCATTTTGAAACCTCCACTTTAAAGAGTATTCCATTCATATGTTACTTACAATACAATACAATACAGTTTATTTTTGTATAGCCCAAAATCACACAGGAAGTGCCGCAATGGGCTTTAACAGGCCCTGCCTCTTGACAGCCCCCCAGCCTTGACTCTCTAAGAAGACAAGGAAAAACTCCCAAAAAAACCTAGTAGGGAAAAATGGAAGAAACCTTGGGAAAGGCAGTTCAGAGAGAGACCCCTTTCCAGGTAGATTGGGCGTGCAGTGGGTGTCAAAAGAAGGGGGTCAATACAATACAATACAGTACACAGAACAATTTCTCAATATAGTAAGAAATAAAAAAATATATATATATATAAATTTTAGAAGTACAGAGCAGAATTTAACAGTAGATGATATATCCCATAATAAGATTTGTATTTGTATAGAGTCCTGGAGACCTCATCCTTCAAGCTGCCTCCCCCACTTGGCCATTCCACAGCTGAAACAGTGCTGGGCCAGCCAATCCGATGAAAGGACCCCTCTCTCCCACGATTCCTGCGATCCTCCATCTGGGATGACTTTTCCTTAGGCAGGCAAAACAACTTGGCAGGTGGGCCATGGCACCAAGTGCCACATTTGAGTACCGAGAAGAAAAACAGAATAAGTGAGGGTTAGTATCCAATTATAACTGTCATGTTTCTTATGTTTAAGTGCTAATGACTAACAACAGAGATGCAGTCTGTACAGTTAATCAGCAGCTCTAGTCAGGATATGCTTAACTGAAGTAGTGAGTCTTCAGCCGGGATTTAAAAGCTGAGACCGAAGGGGCATCTCTTATAGTAGCAGGCAGACCATTCCACAGTTTACTTGTCCCATGTATTTTGAGTGGTGGCTGTGAAAAAAAAATGTGTCTTCTGTTTTCTTGCACAATGAGAGAAAAAAAGGTCATGATGTAATGGGACATACTAGTGACCCTTTCTGACCAGCAGCAAACAATGCGAAAAACGTCTGTGCTAAAAAATATACTGTGCATTTGAATCAATGACAACTGAAGTTTTAACTCTCTGTACCTGTAAACCCTTTTTATAGTACTAACTCCATCATGCAGCATGCTACTGGCTGTGAGAAAAATGGACAAGCATGACTATACTGTAAAGTCATCATGCAGTCACTAAATGTGACATTGGCTTTACAAAAGTTGTATGCTGTTCCTCTCTGAGCTTATCACAGTTTTATACAGTAGTGCCCTCCTCTCTGGTGTCGTAACTTCTAGTTGCTGCTCAATTCTGTGTGAATTGCTGTCAGATCTTGTGCTCCCCGACTGTATGGTCTCAGTTCAGGGTTTGCTGGAGTGAGTGTGTGAGAACATCCACTATAATGGACTGGCATCTCATCAATGGCTGGTCCTAGATAGGCTTTGGGTCCTCACAACTCTAACAATGTATTAAATTGATTCAGAAAATTGCAATATAGATGAACAAGTAATAACCCTGTAGAGGGCCAGTGCTGCTAAGATTCATACCGTCGAAGGGATGGTGATTTATTTATTTTTTTTAGTGGAGATTCCAGGGACGCACCCAGCCTTGGCCCGACCCTCACGCACTCACAAACAGAGACACCGGAAATCCATCCATCCATTATCCAACCCGCTATATCCTAACTACAGGGTCACAGGGGTCTGCTGGAGCCAATCCCAGCCAACACAGGGCGCAAGGCAGGAAACAAACCCCGGGCAGGGCACCAGCCCACCGCAGGGCACACACACCCACACACACCAAGCACCCACTAGGGACAATTTAGGATCGCCAATGCACCTAACCTGCATGTCTTTGGACTGTGAGAGGAAACCGGAGCACCTGGAGGAAACCCACGCAGACACGGGGAGAACATGCAAACGAGGACCCAGGAATCAAACCCAGGTCTCCTAACTGCGAGGCAGCAGCGCTACCACTGCGCCACTGTGCCGCCCGCCACCGGAAATAAAATGGCAAATAAAGAATGTATTAACAATAATAATTGAAAACAACGAACCCACCCCAGCTCCCCTTATGGCGATTATACATTAAATACAACAAACCACAAACAAAAACCACACACAGTAAAGTCCATGAAAAAACGGCAACAGATGTAATGTAAAGGTGAAGGTAAATAGCCCAGAGATCTGCATGTTGAATGGGAATGTAGAGATAGTCCTACTGGTAGTTCCTGAAATGGTGAAGATGGGTGGATGGGTTCAGGAGCGCTCCTTTCTTCACAGGACGGCCATAAATCCACATACAGTCCTCATGTAACAGGCAGACAATCCAGACCCTGACCCAGATACGATTAGGACAAATATCACGACGTAAGGTAGACAGACGGGGACTTTAGACACGAAACACAAAATACTTCTCTCTTTTTTGATAACACTTAGCCTCCTTTTAAATGTCGCGCCGGCCTCTTTGTGCTCAATAGCCCCTGCACCCTCAGCAGATGACCAATCCGAGCCACTGCAGGGACTGCTGGGAGTTGAAGTTTCAAGCACCGCCACAACCCTAACAATTAGACCATTAGGATCAATGAATCTTTTCTCTCTTAGGCTGAAAAAATGACCATTAGAATGAATGTTTGCATTCAGAATTAGAAGCAGACATTTTTTGGAGAACCTGAATATGTGGATAAATGTCTTCCATCCACAGATAAAAGAGTTCAAGCAACACAACCGCATGGCAGCATATTTAAGAGGCAATGACTAGTGGCTTACAGGCCTAGAAGCTAAAGTGCTGGACTGTAAAGCACATGATGCCAGTTCAACAACTAATGTGTGAATCCACACAAGTAATTTAACCTGACCATCCTACCAATACAGAAAGAGAGATAAGATACATGAAATAGAAAATAAATGAAGTTAACTTTTTTTTTAATAGCACCTTTTTATAATGGAGACTTTGCCAAGGCCAGTTTTGATTTATAATTCACTTTAGATAAGAATCATCAGATTAATACAGAAAATAATCCATAAGAACCCCGTTGGCACTGCAGACCAAATCAGTGCTTATCAGTGGCTCCATATCTCACAAACTGCAATGTTTCCTAGGTGGTAGAATGGTGTGTCACATGTTGTGCCTCGTCAAACAAATGGCAAGTCATTTAAAGTAACTGTTGAACGGAAGTGAACTCTGTCATCTCAATAAGTGAGTGGTATGGTGGTGCAGCAGTTAGCACTGGCACCTCACAGTTCTAAGACCCAAAGCCAATCTGCCTTCTGTATACTGTATGGATGTTCTCCTAGTGCTGTTTATGGTCTCCCATGTTCTGGTGACATGAAGAATGGCATTCCTGAGTTAAGTACACTTGATCCTGCTATTCAGTTAAATCCTAACTTAAAAAAGAGTTTTATGTCTACATCAGTCAGTAGTATTTTGCTGAAAACACACTATAAACACATTCAAATGTGTGTTTTAATTTGTAATAACCCCTTAAACATAATCTGACATTCTGGGGTAGATAAACCTCCACCAAGGCTATAGCACTGCTTCTAAGTAAAGAGATGATTAAACAGTGGCAGAAACCCGACACATTGTAGGAAAGTTGTCTAAGACATCTGCATGTTCTGCCTGGGTGTTACTGCAAGATTATAGGAAAGTAAGTGTGTGTGTGCACAGCTAAATAAAGAGGGACCACTCCGGTTCCCCAGCGGTCTCTCCATTAGATCAAAAGTATTTCATCACTCTGGATTGTACATCTGTTTGATTAACAGTAATTAATTATCTTACCTATCACCAAGGGCTTTTTGATACATTGAGAAAAGAGGCTAAGCAAGATCATTAGGCTCAGCATCCTCCAGAGTAAAGGATGTGGAGTAAAAAGACCACTTCTTGGTGATGATGACCTAAATTGTCCTTATTATTGGAAGCAGGAGGCACTAGGAGCTAATTAAAATTAAATTGAGGCATGCCATCATTTTAAAAAAGTAGCTTTTCAGTACCGTGTAGGGCTGGCTGTCATATTCTGGAATTGGCCAACAAAGGTGTGTCCTCAGCTAGAAGACTATTTAGTGAGGACACTGTGCTAGTATGGGGAACCTAAATGTACAAATCTATTTTTAACAGGTGAAGCAATCTAAGGCTTTGGAGATTGCTGGTCCCACTTACACACATACCTATTGCACAGGGCCAGTTACCCTAGCCAGCACTTCTTTGGAGATGTGGAAGTAAACCCTGAGTATCCAGAGGAAAACTCACCCATATATACTGTATGAGGAGAATTAGCGCATAGACAATGGCCAGGATCCTGAATCCATAAGCATAGTAACCCCATATCACCCCCTTTCTTTCTTTCTTTCTTTTTTCTTTCTTTCTTTCTTTCTTTCTTTCTTTCTTTCTTTCTTTCTTTCTTTCTTTCTTTCTTTCTTTCTTTCTTTCTTTCTTTCTTTCTTTCTTTCTTACCCTATACCTACGTCCACTAGAGGTTGCTCTTACTCACTTACTCAACTCCAATGAAGTTGCCCTGCTTCCCTGCCACTATTGCTTTTACCTCACTTCACCCCTGACCCTAGATGTGATTAGCAATAACCCTGCACCAGGAATTTCCTTACAGAATTACAAGTTACATTACATTAAACTGCTGGTGCCCTAGATCAACTGCAGCTCTGAACCATCTCTTATTTAAAACAGCAGGTGCTTTTAAAGACATTTTTGACCACCCACCCCTAGTGACAGGTAGGAGCGCCCTAAGTCTCCTGTGTGGATCCTCCTTACTGCCACTTCCAAGTCATCTTTACTACTTTGGCACTCTTTCTGAATCTTCTTGCTGTGCACCCCTAATAGCTACAGGTGTTATTGCCCCTTGGGGGCCACACTGATTTTTAACATGTAGTTACCAATCTCCAGTGTTTTTATTGCCTCAAGTTGAAGTCTTCTGCAGTTCTGTGCCACCTTTGTGCCAGTTGTGGCCTAGAAACATTTCACAATACACCGTATACAAAAACTATTTCTTCATTTTTGAGATACATGATTAGTTGAAGGGAAGATACACTCTAGTGTTGTATAATACAATCTAGGTTAAAATGGTAGCAGGGAGACTCTGCCTCCAAAAACCCGACTGTTTACTTCTCTCATCTTTCAAGCTGGTTTCCACACTGTCAAGTGCAGATAGTCTGCGCCACGGCACACTGCTGGCCTTGATTTATTTTGTTAATAATTTCTTGCAGCCGCGTTTTACTGTATTTGCCACAATGACTCAACACCTCTACTTTGGGGTTATGAATTAAATCCTATAGAAAAGGGGAAAGCGGCAGAAGCAGCTTTGGCGTCCTTCCGTTTCTGTTTTTTCTTCTGAGCAACAAAGAGGCTGAGCAAAAAAGAGAAATTAATTCAAATCAAAGCCTTAGAAACTGTCTCCCATTCCACTCCTCAGATTTCAAAAGCGGGTGGGCAGAGGGAGCTTTATCTAGTGGAACAATTGCTAGGGGGAAATAAAAGTTTGAATTTTTTTTTATTATTATTTTCAGTTTTATATACAGTAGGCAATTAAAAAAAATAGCTGGAAGGTGCCCTGCATTCATTAATGCAGAGAAATTGGCAAAGTGGGAAGGATCATTATTTGGGAGCTTCATTATGCCAGAGAGTAGCGGCTCTGCCTTTAGATATGTAGATGAGGGCTTTAATCCCTATGAAGGAGTTTGTAATATGCCTTTATTAGAAAAATTGACCTTGTTTCAAATACTTGGGAATCATCTTCATAAATATGACTTTGGGATTATTCTGCACTACTGATAAGCTGTTGGGCTGAATTGATTGATATGGCCAGGCAATCACACCCTGTCCTAAACTTTTTTGCCTAATTTTGTATCTCATTCTGACCCTGTAATGAAATAAAAGGGTTTTTAGAGAGATGGATGACCTCAGTTTTACTCATCTGCATTGCTTCACTTATGGGTGGTCACTTCACATTGACGTGAGAGTCTTATGTCCACTTCAGACTACAGTTCTCTTTAGGACAAATAGTTAGGTAAATGAACTGATGGATAAACCTCCATGCTAAACCACACCAACTCAGCCACTGCTTCTCATCAACTGAGCCATCCAAACAAGGCTTTGACCATCAGACCCCAACAATTTCAACCTAGAGTGAGGTAAATGAGAATGTGATTTCAGTAGTGAAAAAAGGATGGATTTTTTTATAAATAAAGATATATCTAAACAATCTGGACGTGAGCATCAGTAGGCTTTGTGCCCTAGAAACCAAGTTACCTGAACTATTCTGTAACCTTTCAGTAATTATTTGCCACTCTGATGCTGATCTTTCTGATCATAAAATAGGTCATTACGATAGCGATTGATGAGCAGAATTCATACTTAATTGCAGAATTACGGTATTTGTGGGTTTCTCTAGAGCTAACGTTTTGTCTACAGAAGGTCCGTTTTCATTGAGATATCCCATGATACCTTAGAAGAGTAGCCATGTAGTATGTGATTAAGCTGCAGGTGCCCATGTCAACATAGGCACCAAGAAGTAAGAAGGAAGAGAAGTCGCCTGTGCACCAGCCCTCTTTGTTCAAGGGCTTTAGTGTCCCTAAGGTGTCCATAAGTCTAAAGGGCACTGAAAGAGCAGGGAATTTGGAAAGAAGAAAAAGTCTGACTTATAGCCTAAGGTGTTTTGACCAGATCATTCAGGACTTGTCCAAGCAGTGTCTGCCCATTTAATAAATTGGTAAGAATCCAACTGGTCAGGGCTAAGATGCAGAAGAATGTCCTGTCATTCATATTTTGCAGTACTTTTCATTGTGAATTATTTCCATTTACATAACAATATGTTTATCTATTTTCTAACCCACTTATCCATTTAAGAGTGGCAAAAAATCAGGCAAACATTTTTAAAACGTGGTGAAAGCGTTTCACAGAAAACCACTGTAAAATGAAATTACTGAGCGGGTCGGACACATGGCATCGCTGTTTTCTCACTTAGCATAGTGCTTCCAGCAAAAGTACCCCTCAGGTGCCTTTTTGCACTATAGCACCAGGCAATTGTTTCCATACGTTAACAGCTTTTCCCAACGATAATGCTTCAGTAAAACTGTTCTCTGCCAACTTCCAATTATGCCCAGGTGTCCTTTTTGGGAAACAAATTTTAAGCTAACAGCTGCCGTCACCTTACTTACTGCCTTTGTGATTTTAAATATATCTACTGGTGCATGTAGACTATGTCTGAAAAAAAATGAAAGAAATAATTGGTTTCAATCCTGTTTGCTAACTAACCAAGTAGGAATTCTGGTAACAAGCTCACCTGCTGATTCATGGATGCCTTTTCTTAGCGCCTGCCTTTATCACACGGAGCTGACAAATGAGGGTTGCCTTAGACATGTTTGCATCATCCAGTTCAATCAATAAAACTAGTAACTGTTGTAGATGGGAACTTGTTCTTGTGTTTCCAATAGGAACACATTTGCTGTAGCTGTTCTAATTCACACGTCCAGTGCTTCCTTGTCCTGCTGGGTATTTTGGGCAGAATACTAGAATGGCATGCAGAGAATGCATGTTATTATCAGTGAAGGCCATTAGTTTAGTAAGTGCCCTTCACCCAGTCACAGCCTTCAGTAAAGAGCCAGCCTATAAACCTATACTGAGTTTTTAGGACATACAGTCAGGTCCATGAGCATTTGAACAGTGAACAATTTTCATAATTTTTGTATGCCACCACAATGGATATGAAGCAAAGCAATCAAGATGTTATTGAAAGCTTTAATTCAAGGGGTTTAACAAAAATATTGTATGACTTTTTTAGAAACAACAGCTATTTTTATACAGTGCCCCTATTTTCAGGGTCTCAAAAGTATTTGGACAAACTAAAATATTCATACATATAATAATCATTTACAATATTTGGTTGAAAATCCTTTACAGTCAATGACTGCCTGAAGTCTGGAACCCACGGCCATCTCCACTCTTGTGATGCTTTTCCAGGCCTTTACTGCAGTTGTCTTCAGTTGCTGCTTGTTCATTGGACTTTCCTTCATCAGTTTTGTCTTCGGCAAGTGAAATGCATGTCCAATTTCGTTGTGGTCAGTCGATTGACTTGGTCATTGAAGAATGGTACATTACTTTACTCTGAAAAGCACTTGGTTTGCTTTTTCAGTATATTTTGGTTCATAGTCCATCTGTACTGTGAAATGTCGTCACATCAGTTTTTCAGCATTTGCTTGAATCTGAGGGGATATTATAGCCCTGCACACTTCAGAATTCATCCTGCTACTTCTGCCAGCAGTCTTATCATCAATAAACATTAGTGACTGACTTCCATTCGCAGCCATCGATGATCATGCCATAAAACTGCCTCCACCATGTTTCACAGATGAGCACGAGCAGTTTCTTCTCTTCTCCATACTCTTTTCTTTCTAACATTCTGGTATATATTGATCTTACTTTCCTTTGTCTGATGAAAACTGTTTCAGAACTTGACAGGCTTTTAAAAAATGTTTTCTGGCAAAGTCTAATCTGTCTTTCCAGTGCTTACCAGTGGTTTGCACGTTGTGGTAAACCCCCTGAATTTACTTTCATGAAGCCTTCTCTTGATTGTGGTTTGGCTAAATGTTGTGAAGGGGTTCTTCTTCATCATGGACAGAATTCTGCAGTCATCCAGCACAGTTGTCTTCTGTGGTTTTCCAAACCTTCTGGTGTTGCTGAGCTCACCAGTGCATTCCTTCTTTTTAAGAATATACCAAATGGTTGATTTGACCACTCCTGGTGTTTCTGCTCTCTCTCTCTCTAAAGAGTTTGTTTTGTTTTCTCAGCCTCATGATGACCTGTTTTTACTTGCATGGACAGCTCATTGGACCTCATATTGAGAGTTCACAGTGATAGCTTCTAAATGCAGATTCCAAACTTGGAATCAATTCCAGACCTTTTACCTGCTTAATACTTAATGAAATAATGAGGGAACTTCTCCCACTTAGCTATGGAGTAGCTTGTCAGTCAAACGTCCATATATTTTTGAGGGAAATGGGAGGCTATACAGAAAAATGTCTGTCATTCCTAAACATCCCATAAAATATTTTTGGTAAACACCTTAAATTAAAGCTGAAACTCTACACTTCAATCACATAATAATTGCTTTATTTCAAATAAATTGTGGTGGTGTACAGAGCCAAAATTATGAACATTGTGTCACTGTCCAAATACTTATGGACCTGAATGTACCTGCACTAATGGCATTACCCAATCAGAATGCTTTGACAGGGTTTATTATATCATAAACCTTTTCCTCTCATTCTGCATGAAAACATGAGGTTAAAAAAATTTCTCGGCCTTTACTGAAACCTACAGCGGCTGTGTGAAGTATAAAAACAATGTCATTTTTGGGTGGAGTCACTTTAAGGGGTTACAGTTCTCAGTTTTAGTGAGCAGGTGTGTCTAGAGGGACCACAAATGCAGCCCTCTATGAGATTAGAACAAACTAGAAGTGCCTAAACTTTAGACTTAGGAAGACAGGAAGTGACACACTGTATCCTAACAGTGTGCTACCAATCTTAGCCGTTGTGCCATCCATCATTTTAGCTCTGCTGCATCAATAAAACTTCAAGTCTCTCTTAACATATATAAATGAAATTCTGCAAGCTCCTTTATGGTCCATTTGTCAGATTGTAAAATGATTCTTACATTCTTCTATAGCACAGCACCAGATACTTGCATCCATAACTTTAGTTATTCTCCTTGTTTGCAGGCAGCTGAGCTAAAGCAACATTCCTGTAGTCCTGGAGGCTTCCCTCTCTGCTGACTACAGTGGAGGTGATGTCCGTTTACTGCCTGTAATAGGCTCACATTAAACCGTGTCATCCCAGCATAGCTGGGAATCTGTGTGATCTGTGCCAGTGATCCAGTAGTGCTGGAAATGTTGACATCCTGGGTGCAATAGTGTGAGCTCCATACAGTCTGTGCAGGGTTTCATTCTGGGGTTTGACGATGCAGAAACTGAATGCCACTCAAATTAGCTCCTACACCAGCTCCACACAGACAATGCCAGCAAGACTTGCATGTGTGGGGAGCAATTAGGAATAAGCTGCAAACAGTTGGCAAGATCATTACTGGGGAAAGCGATGACATGATGAATTGCCGTGCAACCAGCCCCGTCTTGTGGCTTTACTGGTCACGCAGGCTGGAGTAAAATTGCAGTTTTAGGCTGGGTGAGTCGCACATTTAACGAGGCAAAGAGGAATGGTTGTGGTGAAAGGCACGTTTTCTTGAGCTGGCGATGCCCTGGGGACACCCATGGCTGGGAGTGCTTATTAAACACCAGGCCGCTTCTATACATCATCCTCCTTCAGCAAGGACAATTATTCATTGCATTCGTGTTCCCTCTCGCCTGCTACCCTGGCATGTGCAGGATGTGCCGAGTCTTTGGGAGCTATTATAAAGTAAGAAAATAGCAAAGTCTAATCTGACAGTGGCCTCCTCATCAAACAAAGGACCGCTTAATGGAACATTTCGGGGACTCTGCCGCTTGAACATCTTCAGAGTGCCAATTTAATGATCTCATTTGTAATCCTGTATAAGAGCTCTTCTGCATTCTCTGTCAGATATGGTAGCTGTCAGTGGGCCGGAAGTGACGGACATGTCTGCTCGGTAGAGACACAGAGCAGGAGACAGCCCAATATGGAAATGAGTGTGTAAACTGTCTTGAGGTGGTCTTCACTTTGAAAGGTGCTATATAAAAGGAAGGGTACTTAGATTAAATTATTCTGCAGCTGGAGAGTTCTTTGATTCCAAGGAAAGGTTCTATGTGCACTGTAATCAAGTTTATTTTAATTATTGTGTTCTACAGCTCAATTTTGGATGGTGTTCAGTATGAAAGGTCTTAAATAAAATAAAATCATGCAATAAATACAGTATGTTATTTTATAGTCAGACGAGTCATTGGGGTGGTGTTCACTATGAAAGGAGTGTGGCAGATGGCTGGGGCTCAGGCCCAGTCAGGATGCCTGGAGGATGGCAGGACCTGGAGAAGAGAAGTACCTCCCCTGGAACATGAGAAGGCAGCCACCCTGGTGGACGTTAGGGCCACGGGAACAGAGCTTGGAAACTCAACCTTGTGGGGACCTGTGGCCACCACCAGGGGGCACCTGGATGGCTCAGAAGCCACATCAGGAAGTGCTGCCGGACCAGGAAGCAGGTAAACCCGGAGTGCTTCTGGGTGTCCATGCAGCACTTCCGCCACACCAGGAAGTGCTGCAGGAAAGTCATCAGGGAACACATCTGGGTGCATTATAAAAGGGGCCGCCTCACTCCATTCAGGGAGCCGGAGTCGGGTGGAAGAGGATGGAGCTTGCGAGTGGAAGAGTAGAGGTGGCAAAAGACTTGAGAGGAGACAAAAGAAGAGAAGCAAAAAAGGACTGAGCCTTGTGAGTTGTTTATGGTGCATTGTGCTGTGTGCAGTGAAGAAACAATAAACGTATGTGTTTGGACATTGTGTGTCTCAGTGTCTGTCTGTGGGCAGGCTATTCTTCTACAGGAGTTATAAAAAAAATGAAGTTCTTTTTTATTAATACGATGGTTTTGTAAATTAAAGCTCTTTGGAAATGCCCTTACTAGGAAAGCTGCTTTGCAAAGTTTTTTTTTTTTTTTTAATACACTGTAATGTAGCTGACAAGACTTTGAATTATTATACTCAGTATGAAACATATACTCAGTATGAATACTTATACTCAGTATGAAACATATCCTCTTGTAGCTCAAAAATTCTATTGGATGGTGTTCACTCTGAAAGGTGCTACATAAAAAAAAGTAAGACAATACCATAAGATGGCCATCATTGGGAAAGCCACAATATAAAAAGAGGGGTGGTTTTGGCTTTCATATTTTCCTCCTACTTTGTTTCCCTTCCTCACCCTTCTTATTCCACAGCTACTGAATTTCCAAGTAGGCCCAACAAAGCATGCTACTGAGCTTTGTTGTTTGGCTTTTTGCAGCCTTACTCTCACTTATTTTACTTGTCAACTGATCATAAAAATCAGCTCTGAAGCCCCACTTTTGCTTCCTTTCATTTCGGATCTGCTTTTCCTGTTTTTAGATGTTTTTTAATGATGTGGCACTCTTGTGGTACCTCCATACCCCACTGTCAGTTGACTCTTAACATATTTTTATTTTATTCTTTCATACTTTGATTTAAAGCCAGGAGATTTTTCAGACTTTAATCAGAAACTCAGTATTTCAGAATCATTCATGTTGCATTTGAATTCTGATGGTACTGATGGTAAATGTTCCTGCCTTACCAATTCAGAGACCCATTGTCACATCCAGGAGATGTGCATGTTACTGGTAATTCAAAATTCTCCTGTATGTTTGAGGATGAGTGTGTCCTGTAGTGGACTGGCATACCATCCCTGGCTTGTGTCCAGTGCTATTACAATGGACTGTGTGATCTAAAATTCTACAAAAAGGATTTGTGAAATAATTTGGCAAATTAATCTATCTTTGTATTCAATACTTATCTTTTGTGAAAAGCATTCTATGCTGGCACTATACGTAATGTAGATTGACTTATTCTTTTCTTGGTTAACCAAATATAAAACAGTGTTTTATGCAGTGCCTCTAACACTCATACACCTTTGGCTGCAGGTGTTTCAAAGTAAGCCGTAAACAAAGTGTTACTCCTAGTCATCTGCTGTTATTGGCTGACTCGTCCTGACCAATTGGAGGGCTGGACACCAAAATTTCTTTTCTAACGAATGTGTTAGCTCCCTGTAGCACAATGAGGTTTTATTAACAGTAATTACATATTGGATTTGTGTAAAATCCAATCGACACAATCTTGCAGACGGAAATGAGAGACAGAGCCTCTCCCGTAAGGACAGAGAGACCTCGGCGCCTCTCACTTAAATCGGATAATGTGCCATTGTGTGGAGCGCATCCCCGTTTGATTACTGACACGGCAGGTGACAAGCCGCATTCGGCCTGCCGGGCTCGTCTGCTCTCCTGAAGCTAATCGCTTGAATATTGAACGGCACAGCTTAAGAAAATTTTTAAGGGGCTTCTCTTCTATGGTTTTAAGTGGCTGGCCAAAACCCACAGTTACATTTGTCACAGCACAAACAAACCTTCAGCAGTGCTTGGCTGTTTGGCTTGGAAGCTGCCTTGCTGCTGGTTTAAGCAGCTGGGTTATCCTTTGAGACTTGGGTTTAGGCAGCGTGGGGGTAATAGCAATCAAGCAGGAGAGCAACCTCATTTATTATTCTGGGTTCAACTCAAATGAGTGTAGCACGTAAACTGGATGGACCATCATGTCTTGTGGCAGGCATTTTTAACTTTGATAACTTTTTAAACAAGCAGTGTGACTCCAGTATTATCAAACTGGACAGCTTCTTTTTCATGGCGAAAGTCACACTTTGTGCATCATTCTGGTGCCACTTGTGGACTGTGTGAGATCAGTATGGTCCCCGATCTTCTTCTTAAAGGCATGCTATGCTGTCTCTTGACCTAAGATGGCATCAGCTTGGAGTGACATGTGCCAAATACTTGGTGTCAGTGGCTCCATTTGCCAAGGGTGCAGTTTTGCTTCTATTTGCTAGTCTCACAGTATTGGCTACATCTCGGTCAAGTGGCTTTACACGCCCGTTTTGTCACTTGATTTCTGCTCCTTGGCTCGACTGTCAATAATGGATGCTCTCCCCGAGGACCTGAACTCGTGTCCCGGAGGCCCAATGCGAAGCGAACCCAGATACACATGGTGCTAGGAGCGCTAAGCATGAGCTGCACTCCACATCAGTTAAATGCGGCACAGGCCGAATTGGCTTTTATTGGGCTGTGCTGCGAGTGAGCTCCACTAGAGTAAGATACGATCAGAATGGAGAAGGGAGGCTCGCTAAGTGAATTTCTTACAGATAAAAGGAAGCTGCTCCTGTCGGGGCTATTTATTTTATTTACAGCTAATCTGCAAATGCACTCGAGGTAAATCTGTCTTTACTTCACCTAATAGCAAACGTGGCCATGCGTGACGGCTTCCCAAACTCTCTAAATGATGCTGCTTATCAGTCTTCATAAGGGGTAATCGGCGCCGAGCAGGTCCACCGAACGCTTTGTTCTAATTTCAAGCGTGGAATATGACGGATATAGTGCGTCCACCCGCTGCCCCGTACAGGCAGCCTGCACCGAGAGGGGTCCAGCAGCTGCAAAAACACACACAGGCGCCTTCTTTAAATAAATATCACACTTCGCAAACGCGGGCTGACATTTAAGAGATAGAAGAAAAGGCCAGAATGAGGCTGCTCATCACGCAAGGATTTTCATATCCGAGGCAGTCAGTCGCCTGTCCCTCGACACCAGGCTCTCCAGCCGCTGCTCACACCGCCATGCAGCTGCACTGAACTTTCGAGGAGTCGTCTGCAATTTTCTTTGATTTTTACTTGAAGTTGCATTGATTTTGTGTTGAACTTTCTCTAGCTTTGTAGTTAATATTATTTAACTTTGCATTTAACATTTTATGTTCCAGTTTTATTTGATTGCATTTAAACATCTGTTTCGGTTGGTTTGCTATTTTTGTGCTCATCACCCTTCGTTTTGAGAAGTGTCCAGCTGCAGTCAGGACAGTTTTAGGCCTCGGACAGATCCGAGCACTTCAGACACTATGAGGTCCATAAATTGACGCCCCCTTCTGGAGCCAATCCCCAGTTTCGATATTTTCCTGTACTCAAGTGAGTATTCAGAATTTATTAAATTTCTAATCAATTGGGGTCTTTCAGTTCTGCACCCGAAGCAGTTGTTTTGGTGTCATATATTAAAAAAAGGAACTGAACAAAAAATGTTAACAGTTTGTATTTTATAGGTATACGTTTTATATCTGCGTTTGCCAGGTCTCATTCATGAGACTGCACTTTTTAATGCGTTAGTTATATGTTGCGCTCAACGGAGAAGTGGCTCTGTGGCTCTTTTCCTAAGGATCTACACTGGTAATCAGGTTGACCCCATATAGAAATGGGAAATGCTAGGGAAAAAGATGAAGAAGAATAAATTATATGCTGCACTCAGCTACACTTAACACTACATATTCTTATAGATTCTAAATCGAATAAATCATATAATTTGTGTAAACTGTCAAAATATGAAATAATACGTGCCGGACGTTTAGGTGCTCTTTAGAGTATTGTCTTTGTGGTCCTCTCTGTGTCATATCATTAGTACTGTATTAATGCATTAATTGTGGCAGAGTTTATGCTACAGAGGAATAATGCACTCGCCCTCAGATGCACGGAGAGGTATAAAGTAGTCGTTTGAGTCTTCCAGCTAAGACCTCTGTTAGTTGAGCGGCTTTGTGTATCCATTGGGGATGGCTAGCGACCTCGCAGCAAGTACGAAGAGACGTTTATTACATTAGCACGACAGGGTACCTTTCTATTATTGTGACGCAAATCGGTGGGGCCGCTGCCCCCACTGTCTTCCACTGCGAGCCACGCATGCGCATTACGCCACGTTGACAGTTAATTCAATAAACTACTTGGTTAATTCCTTGCCGCTAATCTTTTCGCGTTATCTCTTTGATAGTGCAGTGTACCCCTGGAACAATGAAAATTTGGGAACTACCAACCAGCGAGGAGACATCCGTGTCCTTTCTTCAGGACACATGTATTCTTCCTATAGAAAGGCAGTGTCCCCGAAACCACCCTATGAAGTCATATTTCTCCCACCGGTAAAGTGGAGGTGCTCCAGAAAAACTTGCCGCACAAGTGTCACCATCCTACAAGGGAACTGGCTGGAGAATTCCCGATTACCATTCACGACTGTGGTTCGGTTCATTTATTCGTGGTGTGTAACGTCAGTGAAGTGGTGCGAAAACCAATTGGACATGGCGAAGGGAACAGTAGTTGAATGGAACAACCAAATGCGGGAAGTTTGGCATGGGATGTCAGTCGTCACAAGAGAACACAAATTAGAGGCGAAGGACTATGCGTCGAAATCGACGAAAGTTTGTTCACACGGAGGAACACCAATTTGCGTCACGATAATAGAAAAGTACTTACGACAGTTTATCTGAGTGAAGCTTTTTTTTATGTATAATAAATATATTTTTGCAAACACGTTCAGTTTGCCATCCATACTATAATAGTACATTTAGCCCAAAAGTGTACAGCAAACACGGGGTTGGGGGCGTGGAAAGTGGGTGGAGTCAAAAGAGATGGCGCTGACAGGGGTGTCATCATACGGGCCTCAGAATGTCTCAGGTCGCTGAATCTGTTCGAGGCCTAAAATTGGCCTGACTGCAATTGGACTCTATTGTTCGTTTTTGTGATGAAATTTCAGCGAGTTTGTGTTTAACTGAATTCTAGTGCAAAGCAAATTTATTTCATTGATTGTGTGTTGAGGATTCTTTGATGTTGTGTGCAACATCTCTTATTTTAAATTACAGTTTCTTTAATGTCACGATGATTCGGTCGTTTTTGTTGGCTTTTTATTATTTAGGTGGTTTGTTGATTCTAACGCCTTGGTGTTCAGAATTTAATCAGAGTTCAACTCTTTCCGGTTCTGTTTTGTGTTACCATCTGTCATTAATTTAGTGCAGTCTTTGCCATGTTCTATAAAAATGTTCTACATTTTTCATCATTGTAACCAAAACATCCCAACTTAAAAAATTATTTCAGGGAAGACGGATATCTTTAAAAGAAATAACAAAGTAAAACAGCAATATAACTGAATAGCTTACTGCGTGGTGAGGTGTTGATCATTCTAGTGATAGACTTAAGGGGGGGTGGCTTGAAGACTCAATAAAGGTACTATAAATAAATCAGTGTTGATTATTGGGACTGGTGGTGTCGCTGATTGGAACATTGTCCAGGAAAATATGGATCACTTGTGGGTGTCAGAGGAGGATTTTTTATATGATGTTATATTGTTAATCCACCTTAATAAAAGAGTAAGTGTTTGTGCCCATCTGGTTGCTATGTCTCTGTCATTCCAACAGATGGTGCATCAGAAACGTTTGCAGTAGTAGTAGTTTGAGATGCAACAGAGTGTAATTGCAGCACACAGTAACTGTGGGGTCAGTCATGTAATGCCACAACATCACACAACACTCATAACATTTCGCGATAGACATGGTGGGCATTACCTGACCTATGTCATAGGTTATGCTGGCTGCAGTTAGACCCATCTCTTTGCAATGTGGCATCTTTTAGAGTGACAAATGCAATGCATGTTATTTCTACAAATGTGTGTGATGCACCATCTGTTGGAATGACAAATGCAATACATTTCACTACTACATGCATTACAAAATACATTCAAATACTGTATGTACATGTGCTTTCTCAATTTTTTTATTTTTAATAAATTTGAAAAAATTTCAAGTAAATTTCTTTCACGTTGTCATTATGGGGTGTTGTGTGTAGAATTCTAAGGAAAAAAATGAATTTAATCCATTTTGGAATAAGGCTGTAACATAACAAAATGTGGAAAAAGTGATGTGCTGTGAATACTTTCTGGATGCACTGTAGATGGTGCACTGCAAATATTAATACTGAAGTCTACTTTGATTATTTATATTTCAAGCTGTCTTGGACAGGTAGCACAACGTAGTTTTATAATGAAATATAATTGATTTTTGTGCAGGCTTTTCTCATTTTGTAGTGCAATTTATGCCATTTTGAGATCATTTAATTAATTTGTATTGAAATGTTGTTGCTTTTCTTCACAATCTTTTTTCTGTATTTTGTCCTGAAGCTAAAGCAGTTTTGTAATCCCTAGGGTTCATAATTTGCTTTTTTTTTTTTGCATTGGAGTTTGATTGCTCGACTTATGCCATTTAATTTATTTTGTTGTGTTTTGTTAGTTTTGTGTTTAACCTTTTCCAGTTTTTCATTGAATTTTGTTGAAGTTTCAGTGATTTCCCATATTGATTTGGTACACAGTAAATATGCCAGTGTTAAATTAACAATTAAAATATAATTTAACAGTAACCATTGCACACTAGTGCTACAACTTCAACACTGTTGTATTTTACACCTTTAGCTTTCTCCAGTTTTGCATTTAAAATTGGCTTCTTGTGTGTTGCAGTCTTGTTGATTATTTTGTGATCAACTTTTTATAAAGCTGCATAGAAATGTACTTAACAACATGTTGAAGTTATTTTGCATTGCTATTTCACTGACTTTGTGTTGGATTCTGTGCTTTACCATTTTTCTGTTGAAGCCTTGAGATTTATGTATGTGTGTGTGTATTGACTTTAATGATGTCACTGAAGTTTCAGCATGTCTTGTTGTGTAGTTTTCAGTTATTTATATTCAATCTTCAGCTCCTCATGTTGAGTTCAACAGTTCTGATTTTTTCCACTTTAAGGTTGTTTGTTTTTCCCTTGATATGTTGAGCTGTTACAACTGTTTTGCCACTCATCATAAACTTTCCCTCAAGCTGTGCTGAAGCTTTAGTGACTAGATGACATTTCCTTGACTCTCAAGTTTAATGTTCACTGGTTCAGCATTAACATTTCACAACATTTGTATTTACTCTTCATTAATTTTGCTGAAGTTTTAGTGACTGCTGTGTTGATATTTGAGTAGACACTGGTGACTATGATTCATTTTTCACAAATATCATGGGCAAATCGATCAGCTGTGTGTTGATCTTTCATGGGTACATAATCTTTGTAAAGATTTAGTGACCATTTTGCATAATTTCAATTGGCTTGGAGTTTAAACTTTCTCAGTTCTTACCGATATATGTGTTTCCATCTGTGATAAAGGGGCAAATTAACAATAAAAAAAAGAGCAGTTATTTCACTTTACTTTTCCAATGAGAGCACATGCAGATAAAAATCTTGCTCTGGGTGACACAATCATCCAGTATTTGGGGTTGAGTCTGCATCCTGGTAGTTTGTTGTCTGCTGCCACCACCACAGGGCCACTGTGCTTTGAAGGTCCACGTTTGACTTTTAATCTTTATTGACTTGCATTTAACCTTTGGTAGACTGGCACCACATCTAGAGTTAACTGCATCTGATGCCACTCGCATTGACTCTGGCCCCTACTTCCATCTTCTTATATAATACGCTACCGTGGCTGTTCTTTTGTCTGTCCAGGATTTTAAATCACCTGTACCTCGCAAACCGTTTGAACTATTCACCTGAAATTTGGTACACATATACTACGTGACGTCTACTATCCACTTTCTGGGTGATGATTGACCTCCAAGGTTATTCCTCTTTTTATTTTTATTTTATTTTATTGTATTGTAGAATCAACTCTCGGCAGCGACCAGCAGGGTGGCCGTGCAGCTCATGCATATGGGCGCCATTCTCATCCCAACCACCTTCGCCATCACTTCCCCTAGCTCTTCATATTTTAAAGCATTCCTGAGGAAGATTGAAGACTTAAGTGCCAGCTTAAGTGAAAAATTAAGGAAAATGTAAAATCCTACATTAACACTGACTTAATCAGTTTTAATGCAAAAAGATGCCAATGAAAGAAGAGAAGAAGTGGGCCGCTAGGGTGGAGAAAAGAAGAGCTGCTCAGGAAGCAGCAAGCGCATCAACCTCTGAGCAAACAAATGCTAAACATACAGAGAAAGAGGATGAAAACTGGGAATGCTCAAGTCAAGTGTATTCACTGCACATTATCGTGCAGTGCGCCATTACTGGTGTTCAATATTACGTAATGAATAGTTAGTTTTGCGTTGGCGATTCATAAGTGAATTGAATGAAATAGTTTTGCATTCATGATACTTGAATCTCATATGTTAGAGTTAGTATGAGGCTTCATTAGTTCCACATAGGCCTTGCATTGCTATTTCAGAGTCCCTCATGTGTTTTAACACTTTAGAAATGGTTTGCTCACACTAAGCTTCATGGATTTCAAAAAGTTGAAAATTAGAAAACAGTGGTACAATGTAACATTCTTAAAGTAACTTAATCTAATTTAGGAACGCCATGGGGCCTGGTAGCTAGCTGGGGGCATTGTGACCAAAATGAGATCCAGCACTAGGAGGGGGAACTTGCCTTTCCTACACTATATAAACACTGTATTGGGATATGGGGTGTGTTCTGTTTCCTGGTCAGTTGATTTGCATTACACGCCATGTTTAGTATACAGAATCTGCCACCACTCTTGCTGTGCTTCTTCTTGCTTGATTTGCAGCTCTCAAGAATCAATTGATTTTTACTGCACCTCTTTAAGTAGCCATGAGTGATTGAAGTGACCTTATTGACAAGTCCCCTGGATATGGAGCAGCTCTCTTTATATATATATATATATATATATATATATATATATATATATATATATATATATATATATATAATTTTTTTTTAAATATCCAGGATGGGTTCCGTCCATCTGTGATGGATTCACAGCAACTCTGTGGGATCGTCAGACATCAATTTTCAGTGCTTTACCCCTTATTGCTATATAATGGAATGCACAGATATTCACTCCTAACCATGCTGTTTGCCTGCCGAGCTCTCAAATTGCACCGCAGCCAACATTTAAAGACAGTGTAGAGCTGGGCAGATTAGATAATAAAATATCAATACAGAGCATCCCTTTGCAAAACAACAGATAAGAGCAGAGGTAATCCTCCGCCTCGAGGAGCCGCTTGACATGTAATTACCGCTTTGTGAAGCGGGGCAGTCACATTGCAGGTGTGACAGCTTGGCAAATGTTAGATGCCTGCAGGAGGCAGTATAGTGCTGCGCTTATTGAATAGCAGCAGAAAACAGGGTTAGGGATCAGAGTACGGCTGTGCGGGGTTAGTATCCACAGTGAATCTAGGACATGGCACTTTTAGTGTTCCACTGAAAATTGGTTTAAGCAGTGATTGTACTACTTGTACATGAACTCAACCTCCTACCCTTCATTGATATGACAGGCACAAAGTAATTTCCAAGTTTATTAAAAATGGCTAGTCGATCTGGTTAGGCTGGATATGAATGAAGCCTGGGCTGCTGAAACCTGTGGGGTAGCAGTACTAGTACATGCAAATTTCATATTCCAGTTTGTGAGATCCACCACTTATTCCTGTATACAGTCTCATTATTCTGACTGATTAGCGTTAGTCCAGTCATCTTAACAATATTCTGCTGGTAACTTATTTGGTAGTAGTGCCATGGGGAAAAAGTAAGTGCAGTATGAGGCTGAAGGAACAGCTTTGAGGGCCTCAGATGTTTAAAATCTGTGTTAATGGATTTCCGCTACCTGTAGTCAGCTTGTCCATTTGGATATGAACTTCACTTAGTTTAAACACCTACACGGAAGCCCTGCCTATGAGGGCTTTAGACTGCTAATCCAGGCTTCTTGTCTGTCAAGGTAGTCAAAGTCAGCATTTAGATCCTGAGCAATGGTATCACCTGCAGATACAGTATGTCTATGGAATCTAAAAACTGTGCCTTTCGTCTGTTAGGCATTACTGGCCGTTCCATTATGTCATACTTACTGTACGTATGTGAGGGACATAGAGCCATAGATCTCCAGGCAAGATAGCTGGCATTTCTTGAGCAACAGAACTAAGAGAAGGGGGGTGGGATTGATGATTTCTGATAGATGAATATTCTTGAGGAAGAGGTTTATAGGCTTCTGTGGACTGGCACCCTGTCCAGGGTTGGTCCTTCCCTTGCACCCAACACCGCTGGGATAGGCCCTGGCCTGCCTTGACTCTGAACTAAATAAACTGAATTTGAAAATGAGAATGCTGTTATGCTTCACTGGGGAAGGAGCTTGCGAGGTCTGTCTTGTATGCTTTTGTCACATTATTTTGTTACCTGTACTGCTGCTTTTTGGTATATGGAAAGGTTCGAGTTATATGCCATGGTTGAAGTGGACTTGTTTCCAGATATACAAATCATTTTTAAAAATAAAAGACCAGTTCTAGAAATAAGAAAATAATTAACAGCAGCACAAGCAACACTGTCACCTCACTGCGCCCTGTCCCTGAGTCAATTCCTGACTAACGCACCTACCATAAGACATTTGCGTTTTGCCTCTGTGTTTGCATTCATTATCTATACCCACAACTTACCGACATACATTTCACATGACAACAGCATAACATTCTTAATCCCACTTAATCCAGTTCATTGTTGCACGGGCTGGAGCCTATCACAGTAGCAGCAACCACACCTGGAAAGAGCACCGTTCACATACACACTTGTAGAGGGCCAATTTAGACTCATAATTGATCAATACAAATAATTTTTTAGAGCAGCTTTGCTAAATTTAGTTTATTTTAATATAGTGCTTACAATAATGTAAAAATAGTAAGCTTTTTCCAAAAAATTGCATAGCTATGCCAAGTTTTACAGATGTACAATGATACACAAATATTACTTAGATCGTCCCTCTTGTACCAAGAATGGTTGCCAGGACCCCTTGCTTGGTAAAACAGACTTTAAAACAGATGGATGGAAACAATTGTACCACAGTGATATAGACCTCTACTTCAATAAAAACACCTGAGAAGTAAAGTGCAAACTCATGGAAGGTAAGTCTAAGTTGATGGCACTAGGAGGCAGAACCTGGCCAGTTGTGGTCTTGTTGGTTGGGGTTTGCTTTGAAGGGGCCAGCTGTAGTGGTGCCATCTCTGTAGGTCTATTATGCAAGGTTTCACAATCTTCCCCCACTTTTGGCATTTTGTGACATCATTTGACATGGAGAAACTATTAGTTGTCTCTACTGCAGCTTAACTGCGTAACGGACTGCTCAGTGAAGACCATTTGTGGCAAAGGGGAAGAGGGCCTGCAGCCATGTCTTGTAGGAAGTAGCAGCATTGGGGGCACATCAGTCACTTTAATGTGACTGCTTTAGTATGCAATTAGGAGAGTGCATCCTGTGCCCCCCGAGGCTAAGTCAAGTGACTGAGGGGTTGAGAAATCGACCCTTCATTCTTAAAGTTAAGTGCGGCAGGATGATTAACGGTTCGAGATTTGGGAATATATTAATTCTGCACAGTTTCATTTAATTGAACATTTTTACCAGAAAATAGCTGACTGGTTTATTCGCAGAGGAGAATTAAAAAAAAACAAGGCTAGCAGCTTAACATGTGAAGGGGGAGTCGGGAGGGGGGGATTGTTGAATATTGGGTAATGAACAGAGACCTCCTAATCAGTGATGGCTTAGTGCTCAGTCTAGCTCCACCTTGTTTTGAATTCTAAATATTTCCTTTGTAAACTTGGTGGCACAGTGGTTTGCACAAAAATTCTGCACCCACAATAATGCTGCAGCTGGTCATTGCCTGTTTGGAATTGGCATGTTCTGCTTATGTCTGTATGAATGTTTCTGCAGGTATTCCAGTGTTCCTTCCACACTGCCCAAGACATACTCTTTTGGTAAACTGCCATTTCCAAATAGACCCTGTGGGTGCATGTGAGTAGGTATGTGATTGATTGGTGCCCCATCCAGGACTGCTTCCTGCTCTGTGCCCATTGCTGTACAAGTAGGCTGAACCCCCTCTGTAATCCTAAATTTGACTAAGTAGACATGTGAGTGTCATGTCTTGTGACGTAGTCTGTAGAGGATTCTATATAAGTGCACACATTTTACTTTAGATCCTGTATCATTGTAACATGTACCACTTAGGGGTTTAGTTATTGTTTTTACATTGTCCCTACTGAGACTACACTGGCCTTTCCCTTTATTAATAATAATAATATTAATAATTTATATAGCGCTCTCTCACTACTCAAAGCACTCTCCACGCAGGGAGGACTTGGGATGTGAACCCATGATCTACTTACTGCAAGGCACAAGCACTACCACTATGCCACCTGCGTGTAGTTTTTTTCATAAGCAGCTTGTGATGGTGCAATCCATGTATGGTGCAACTAGCTGTTGTACCCTTCTGAGACAGGTTGAAATCTAAGTAATCAACATAGACCTCAGTGTTAACATTTGCAGTACACCATGTAATGCATATGTCACTGTTATATGCCATTTGGTATGGGATTCATAAAATCAGTGTTACTGCTTGTGAGCTCTGTCTGTTGGAATGACAAATGTAATGCATTTTATTACTAAAATTTTAGTGATGCACCCGCTTTTGGAATGCCAGAGACATGGCAAGAAACACATACAGGCAAACATACACTTATCCTTTTACTGATAATCAAAACCTATAAAGTTACTGTGCTTATTGAATCAAAGAAGAAAGTGTACTTGAAGGTGAGGCTGAACAGTGAGGCATGGAGGCAAAGAAGTAATGTCAGTGAAAATTGTTATCACAAGAGAGAGGGCAGGAGTGAGAATATCTCTAGGACAGATATTAGTAAAGTGACAGGGGCACCAGAGAAACCCTTAGGCTTTCTGTATGTTGAGCATGGAGGCTATACAGTTGGCTGCCATTAGTCCTGCCATTGTCAATAAGTTGATGGCACCAGTACGACTCTAAAGTGTGCCAATCACTTGCTATAGTCAGACTGCTTCACTAATGCCTGATCTTGTCACATTATTAGGTGCTACTACAGAAGCTATTTTGTATTGGGCCTCTGTTGACCTCTTCTCTCCAGGCATATACTGTAAATGGTTCTTAGGTTATTAGCGAAGATGCTTTTGTAGGCACCTCTTGTGTTGTCAGTATTGTGGGATTTATCAAACTGGAAGAATCAGTGTCATTTTTAAAAATCTGTTTAAAGCTCACAAGGCTGTTGATAGCAATGGCCAAGACTATGCTGTGGACCCCGAATAAACAGGTGAGCAGTGCTTATTGTTCCATTTTGGCCATTTTTATTATATTGTTCCCTCTTTGTGTGTCATTCCACCTTAAACTACAAAAGCATTGGCAGCATTTTTTTTTTTTGTAGTAGGGAAGGGTGGCCAACCCTGTTTAGGAAATTTGTTTGGGAACTGGGGATTGAATTGGGAGAATAATCTTAGTGGCATTAACATTAAACACATTGACACAAAAAAAGAAGTGTTTGTGCTTCTGACCTTAAATGTAATGCCTTTCCCTTCTAAAGATTTTTATTGTCAAATTCTTTGCATAATTTGAGATTGAGTGATTCGCCTATTGTTACACAGTGAGTCAGTTTTGGATTGGGATCTATAGCCTAACACTTTGATCGTGTAATTATTAAGCAATTAACATTCAATCTCTTCGAAATGTATGCAGAATTACATGGTGTTTTCATACCTACTTAATGGAGCTGAGAGTCATTGGGCCTGAGGCCTGTTTCAGCACTGTCAAGTACAAGACAAGAACCAACCCTGTTTGGGGCACTGGTCCTTAGCATGAGCTGACTCAGCCTGTGCCAGTTAACTAAATACTGTATGTATGTTCAGGGATGTGGGAGGAAAAGCTACAGATACAGTGAAAATGTGTAAGTGCCACTCCAGCAGAGCATGGATTGGGGTTTGAACCCAGGACATTGGATCAATAAGGAAACAATATTAACAGCAATGCCACCCCTATAAGATTGGTGCCACAAAGTAAACATTTATCTGCTATATTTATCCCTTACTAGCTCTTTCCTCCCCATGGCATCATTCCAGTAGGCTGTTATGAAATCCCTGGCACCACCCACACTCCTAAATACATTAGGAAGGGCATTGTCTTTGCCGGTGTAGGGAGTGGGGATGGGGTGTTCATCCTTTTGACTCTGGTGTGCAGCCTAGAGTGAGTGCCTTGGCAGCAATGGCGAAGTGAGGCTCCGGCTGGTTTAGCTGACACAAGCAGAATTCACTTTACATAATCTGACTAATGCGCACCAGATGGATGTTAGTTTTGGTATCAGTCAGTGACTCCCAAAGTAAATGAGCAGCCACAGAAAGTTCTTGATGAGATTAATGAGATTTCAGAAAAGGCAGTGCTAAAGATGTACAGCGATTTAGGTCTTTGTGTGAACACGCAGAATGAGATTGTGGGTGGAATGCAGGCCACAAGCTTATTGGTATACCACTGCTGTCACACACCTGTCTGCTCATATGAAAGATGCTTTATGAATGTTATACAGTACCGACATAAGTGCATTGTGATTGAAGCACATTAGAACTAGCAGTTGGTTTTAGTTAATCATGCAGACTATATACTTGTAAGCACTTTGAACCCTGCAGTTTAGCATGCCATAATGCAGTAATGTCTGTTATTAAAGGAATTGCAAAAACAGGATTAAATCAAAAAAAAAAATTCTAAACACAACTTAATCCAATTGCAGGTTCATGGAGGCTAGATATCCTGACAGTGTTTGGTAGAAATCACGAAGCAACCAGATTCGGTGCACCAGGCCATCAAGAAGACCACCCATTCACACAACCACGCATTGTCTATTTCATGTCACTGATCAGCCTGATATGCACATCTTTGTAAAGAAAATCAGAGAACCTGTAGAAAAATCCACAAAGGCAAGGTGAGAACTTGGAAGCTTCCCAGATACTGTGGGCAGGCCAAGATTCAGACTGAGGTCGCTGAATGCAAATGGCTGCAGCACTTGACTGGCTGCACCATCATGCTATCTTTAAAATGAAAAAAAAAACTTGAATTCATGCATTTCTGTAGTACTAACTCAAGAAAAATTACATTTAAAAAATTAAAACTTATACAAAGTATACAGCTCAAAGAAATTAAAGGAACACTTTTTAATCAGAGTACAGCATCAAGTCTATGAAACCTCTGGACTATTGATCTGGTCAGTTAAGTAGCAGAGGGGGTTGTTAATCAGTTTCAGCAGCTTTGGTGTTAATGAAATTAACAATAGGTGCACTAGAGGGGCAACAATGAGACAACCCCTAAAACAGGAATGGTTTAACAGGTGGAGGCCACTGACATTTTTCCCTCCTCATCTTTTTTGACTGTTTTTTCACTAGTTTTGCATTTGGCTATGGTCAGTGTCACTACTGGTAGTATGAGGCGATACCTGGACCCTACAGAGGTTGGACAGGTAGTCAACTTCTCCAGGATGGCACATCAATATGTGCCATCGCCAGAAGGTTTGTTGTGTCTCCCAGCACAGTCTCAAGGGCATGGAGGAGATTCCAGGAGACAGGCAGTTACTCGAGGAGAGCTGGACAGGGCCGTAGAAGGTCCTTAACCCATCAGCAGGACCGGTATCTGCTCCTTTGGGCAAGGAAGAATATGATGAGCACTGCCAGAGCCCTACAAAATGACCTCCAGCAGGACGTCATCTAGTGAGCCCTGTGCTAACTGCCCGGCACCGTGGAGCTCGATTGGCATTTGCCATAGAATAACAGAATTGGCAGGTCCACCACTGGCGCCCTGTGCTTTTCACAGATGAGAGCAGGTTCACCTTGAGCGCATGTGACAGACGTGAAAAGGTCTGGAGAAACTGTAGAGAACATTATGCTGCCTGTAGCATCGTTCAGCATGACCAGTTTGGTGGTAGATCAGTGATGGTCTGGGGAAGAATATCCATGGAGGGACGCACATACCTCTACAGGCTAGACAACGGCACCTTGACTGCCATTAGGTATCGGAATGAAAGCCTTGGACCCATTGTCAGACACTATGCTGGTGCAGTGGGTCCTGGGTTCCTCCTGGTGCACGACAATGCCGGCCTCATGGGGCGAGAGTATGCAGGCAGTTCCTGGAAGATGATGGAATTGATACCATTGACTGGCCCCCATGCTCACCTGACCTAAATCCAATGGAACACCTCAGCGACATTATGTTTCAGTCCATTAGACGCCGCCAGGTTGCACCTCAGACTGTCCAGGAGTTCAGTGATGCCCTGGTACAGATCTGGGAGGAGATTCCCCAGAACACCATCTGTCGTCTCATTAAGAGCATGACCCAACATTGTCAGGCATGCATACAAGCATGTGGGGATCATAAAAATTACTGAGTACGATTTGGAGTTGCTGCAATGAAATTTCAGCAAAATGGACTAGCCTGCTGCATAATTTTTTCACTTTGATTTTCAGGGTGTCTTTGAATTCAGCCCTCTGTAGGTTGATCATTTTCATCAAAAGATCGTTCCTAACACATTACCCAGTCCATATCAGTATAGATATCCAGAATTTTTTTTTTCCTATTGAGATCGGATGTGTTTTCAAAGTGTTCCTTTAATTTTTTTGAACAGTTTATAATTCTTTTAGTTCACCAAATAATACCAAAAATATTTTTAGTGATGCTATGTACTTATCTGGTGCCCCATTCAGGGTTGGTTTCCGCCTTTCATTCATTGTTGATTGGCTACAGCATGTGATCACAGAAAATGGTCAGATAATTTTGGCCTGTTGATAAAATAGTTTTACATATAATCTAGTTTAAAGTTGCATTGTCCAGTCCATCAGTCACAGTATTTTGTAATTTACCATTCAATACAATATACAAGTTTACTCTGCCACAGTAAACCCTCCTACGTGAGTATATCGCAGAGCAGCTGTTATGTCACCCACCTTGACCTTGCAGCTCACTCTTCTGTCTTCACATCTGCACTGTTTATGTCCATTTCCTCAAGCATTGGTTCCCCCATGAGATTCAGCCATCCCACTGTGCTGCTGTCACCCTCGTTCTGAAGCTGCCTGAATCAATAACTTTTTTCTTGTTTGGCCGCCTACCTTTGGGATTCCAACTGCCATTGAAGTTTAAATTCTGTTGTGTTAAAGTGGAGCTTTAAGAATAAAACATAAAAGGTCTGGCAATCTGTGACTTTTCATTGCCGTCTTCTTGGTTTTATTGTATGACTGGCTCAGATGATTATGAAAAAAATCCACACTGGTTAAAAGAGATCAGATGTTGGCATTTTCAAGCACAGATTAAGAGGAAGCAGGGCATGCTCCGTCTGTGCCTGGCACTGAGACCCTCAGCACCAGTGTGACACACATATCAGTATCTAGGAGTAAAACAGATCCCATTAAAGCACTGCCAAATGCTAAGAGAGTGGGCACTAGTGCATCACTATCTGAATAAATGCAGGCTCTGGTCAGGCTGTGCCAGACACCAAGATCCTTGGCACCACTGCATCCTACTATCTGTGCATAAAAGCAAGCACTGCTCCAGGTCTGCCAAGCATTAAAGCAGCAGGCACTATGATATCAGTTTTTCAATAAGTATTGGCCGTGATATGGTGGTGCGAGGTGTGATGGTATCAGCATCTCTATGAGTTAAGTGCTGCTGCCCCCAGAGAGTTTGTATGTGCCATGTATTTTTCAAATCTATTGCTGCATCCGTGCTTAGGATTTTCTGTTTTACCAATCCTGAGTGGGCTTTACATTGAACATGTCATCTGTCCTGTGACGCCCTTTTCTTGCCAATCCTGAGCGTCCTTTACATTGAACATGTCATCTGTCTTGTGATGCCCATGTCTTGTTACTTTCTGCATCCTCATGCCATCACATACTGTATTGGCAGTGAAGATGGCATGTCTCTGTGGCAACTCTGGGGCTTTTTCTGGGGTTGGTCGTGCAAACCAAATGTCTTTTCATCTCAAAATTTGAAAGCCCCCAACACTCTACTGCATTCTGGCTTTCAATGATCCCACACTGCAGGGTTTTCAGACCTTGCCTTGATTATGCTTGCTCATGCTGCCTTCTTAGGTGTGAAAGTCTAAATGTGTAATGCTAGGTAAGTGGAATCTGGACCACCTGGTGTTTGTGTGCCAATGCACCACTTTGTAACAGAGAAGTGTAGCAGGTCTCCACAGTGGTAGTGATGCCTAGGTAAAGTTGCATTAGTGCTCAGAGTTAGCAGCCTGAAAGTTGGCACAGTTAAGGCAGAACTTTAATTGGATGCGAGGTAGTTATGGAATCAGAAAAAGCATTGATCCCTTTTAATCCATTTGCCAAATGGCACCTCTCCAGTTCTGTTTTTGAGATTACCCATCAGAAGGCTTACATCAAAAGAGCTCACCTCAACACCAAACACTCATTGGCAGTCCCACAGTACTGCTCATTTACTGAGCATGGCAGGGATACCACCTTTTAGCAATAAATAGTCTTGGAGGTTTTTACCCTGGGGAGTGTTTTGTTTCCTCGGTTGGGCAGAATTCTCGGTTGTTCTTAGCTTGTCATACATCTATGCACTTTTGTGCCAGAGTTGGGCAGTTTTAGATAAGAAGTGAAATGGACTAAACACACCCTTTACCATCTTTCCTTGGAATTTTGTGTGCTCTTTAGCATTTCTTCCTTCTGCACACTATTCTTTTTCTTGTTCTTTATCTGTTTGGTGTTTGCATCATTAGATGCTGTTGCTGTGTCACCATTTGTTTAAGACAGCACATCCCATAGGATCAAAAAACCCAAAGTCACTTTTCATTAGCTTTTCTGGGTGCTTTGCTCCATAGCCAGCCTCCCTACCAGGTGGTGACCTTCACATTGTCAATTTAGTCGGGCGCCTGTGTAAACAGATTCAGTAGGATTTTAAGGATACACTCCCTGCAACCAGGCTGTGTGTAACACTGGCACAATAGTGAGCACTGGTACCCACTGTGGCATGACTCTGCGAAGCTATTTATAAATAGTCCATCCATCCATTAACTAACCCACTTATCCAATAGATGATCAAGGGAACCTGGTACATGCTCATCAAGAATTGGGTACAAAATAGGAACCAACCCTGGAGGGGGTACCAGACTGTCTCTGTGCAAACACATACTGACTTACTGACAGTTTTGTGAACCTAAAATTTTAAACTTGGCTCTTAAGATTTTCAACCACTGGTTGTCGCTTTATACTTTATGTTCTTAAGTGTACTACAATTTGGAATGTTTGCTGCCTTTTCACAGGAAGAATTTCTTAGCTGCAACGTGCTCTATAAGACTATTTCTTTTAAGACATATGGTTGAAGCATGAGTTTTGGTGCCAGATGCTTTAAGCTACAAATTTAGATAAGCCAATTACCCTAACATGGCCATCTATGGGTAGTGTGGAGAAAAATCCACACAGACATGGGGAGAACATGCAAACTCTTCATAGGCAGTGCCAGGGCTGGGATTCAAACCCAGGTGTCTGCAGTAGTGAGACAGCAGCACAGAGCAATGCTCTGACCATAATAGATGCTTTATAATTACATAATACTAACCAGTAACTGCATCCCTTTATGATAATCTCATCTAATGGTGACCACACAGCTCTTTCATGTTCAGACTTATACTGAGGACATCTGGCTATCTTTTGCAGTGAATTACAAACTTCTGTATTATTTGTGCCCCCATCCACATAGGGGGCATAGCAAAAATGCCAAAAAATAGCTGCCAAAGTAACTATTGGGTAGTGTGCCACTTGTGGAGCTTAACAGAGGTGGATGAAGCCAGACCACAATCACGCCTGTAGCTTTTAATAAATGTGCAAACAAAGCAGCTCCTGAGCGACAGCAGGGCCCGTCTGCAGGCAAGCAGCACGTTCTGTCAAGCTGATAATCCTGTTTGCCTGAGGAACACGCGCTAAGCTTGTCTAAACAGAAAGGCATTACAGGCGCGGCGTGTGGTGCAAGACTATCCAGTGCTCCCTCACTCACTACACTGTCGGCAGAGAGGCAGAATTCCATCTTTGTGCCCTGTGAGTGGGCACCAGAGTAGCCCAGGTGTGTAAACTGAACCTTTTTGTTATATGTGCAATTTGTCCTGAGAAATAGCATTACAGGTTAGAAACCTCCAGGTGATGTTACAGTGCTCGACAAACCCCTAGTCATTCCTCTATATGCACAGCCACCTCATTGATTTGGTAAGATTTCATCCCAGTCTTCTGTAGCCCTTTCTAGGTATATATCTCACTTGTGTGCTCAGAGTACACAAATTAAAGATAAGGTTTTAGTGTGAAAAGAGAGCTTGTTTTTTAATGACCACTCAAAAGTATGTGGTTTGTTTTAAAATATCAAAATGTAAAAAGTTTTTTTTTTTATCATCCCTTCCTTTTATGGTTAAAGGAAGCACATTGTATCCATTTGCAAGTTTACATACAGTAGCCCTCTTCATCCAGCTGTGGGGAAACCCACGCAGACACGGGGAGAACATGCAAACTCCACGCAGGGAGGACCTGGGAAGTGAACCCAGGTCCCCAGGTCTCCCAACTGCGAGGCAGCAGCGCTACCCACTGCACCACCGTGATTTGATTTAGACTTTTCTTTTGTTCGCTCACTTTGCATTTTGTAAATTGATAACAATAAACAGGGCAGCACGGTGGCGCAGTGGGTAGCGCTGCTGCCTTGCAGTTAGGATACCAGGGTTCGCTTCCCGGCTCCTCCCTGCACGGATTTTGCATTTTCTTCCCGTGTCTGCGTGACTTTCCTCCCACAGTCCAAAGACGTGCAGGTTAGGTGCATTGGCGATCCTAAATTGTCCCTAGTGTGTGCTTGCTGTGTGTGTGTGTGTGTGTGCCCTGTGGTGGGCTGGTGCCCTTCCCAGGATTTGTTCATACCTTGCGCCCTGTGTTGGCTGGGATTGGCTCCAGCAGACCCCTGTGACCCTGTGTTTGGATATAGCGGGTTGGAAAATGGATGGATGGATGCATACTGACTGACTGTTATCCTCTTTTACTATAGATGTTTAACAATGGATGCTCTCAGGTCTTTAACATAATCCTCATATTAGACAAAAGGATGTGAGCAAACAAATAACACTGTTTTTTCACTTACATCACTTATTGGCTAAAATTACTCTACAGTAATGTCAAAGGCTGATGCAGAGCAAATGCAGAATTGCATTGGAGCTAAAGGGGGTGCAACTGGTTAATATGTGAAAGGGGCTATCACTGTTTGTGCACAGAACCAGGCGGTATTTGTTAACTTTGTTCAAAAAATGAAATATTTAGAAAAAGAAAAAAGTCTAATTTCTTCACTGTGGCATGTTTAATCAAAAATTTTTTTTAAGACCTAAAAACGTTAACCAAAAATTTGTGATGATAGAGTAAATCAGAATGAAGGTAGTTATAGTACTTTTTCTGTACCCCACACATACAGTGTATGCATCCTATAATCAAGATGGATCACTAATGCCTTTACTTCCATCTATGCTCTCCAACTTCTACAGATGTAGAGTGGCTTCTGTCCTCACTGGTTACACAACATCCTTCTTTGGTGCCTTTGTCAGCTTAGGACTACAAAGCACTGCATAGACTCAAAATACTGCCAGCACCCAACCCTGGACACACTTTGTATAAAGGCTCAAGTAGTATTTTTCTATTATTATCAAGTTTTACTATGGGGTGGTCCAGATATAACTGTGCAACTTTTAATGCAATGCAATGCAATAATTGCATAATTAGATCTGGACCACCCTGTACATAAAACATACAAATTACAGAAAATCAATCCTGGCCATGGAAACATTAATGCAATGCCACCCTAAAACAGCCCCAAGTACAGAAAATTAAGTCAGAGGCTTCATCCAAGTAAGTACAAACAAAATGCACATAGGACTTAGAAATATTTGGGCAGGACGTACCATTAATTCTGGAAGCCAGTAGTTTAAGAAACATGTGCCCGCAGAAAGAGGATTTGCAGAAGTAAAAGAATACTGAGTCAAGAAATTTACAACTCAAAATTAGGGCTAACTTTGCAGTGAGCTGTGCCCAAACAGAACAATCTTGGGTGAAAAGAGAAACAGTAGAAACATCCAAGAGGAGGATATCTGGAAGGAATAAGGAGGCTACGTACAGGAGAGAACAGACGAAAGGAATTATGACACAGTTCGTCTGAAAAGGCTGAAACTTTAGGTCATCCCTAGTACATATGTAAAAAATGGCTTAAATGAACAAAGAAAACAAAGCAGATCATTACAAATACCGAGAGCATAAAGTGTATGGTGGTGAAATACAAGCAATGCACAAATACAATTGTGTATGTTGATGATTGTGCTTTGTTCTTAAAAATCAGATCCCAATCAAAAGGAATAGACAGTCATGTTCCAAACTAACTGAATGGGCAAGGGTTTTTGAGGTAGCCTGGTGTAAAAAGGCGTAAGTAGCATAAATTGGTCTTGCCTTTGTGCTGAAGAATAAGAAAAAGTTAAAAGATGGCGAGAGGAGAACAGAGAAGACAGAAGAATATGAAAGGCAAGCATTTTTATGAAGGACATCAGCCATACTGCACAGATGTTACTTCCCTTCTCCATTCAGGACCACTAGCACTCCCACTAGTGGAACCAGAAACACTCTTTATACTTTGGTCATAAGGTTACTCAATGGCCACTCCTAATGACAGCTATGCGATTGTTTCTTGTTGCGCATGTGTGTGTATAATATATAAACCATATACATATTGTCAGAAACTCGACTCAGAGTCATGGAAAGGTTTGGGGCAGCCACCCGTATAATTGATATCCTGGCTGCAAAGTTGAGCAAGTATATACAGCACTGCTGTGCACAAAACCGAGTCCAAAATAGAACTGAGGGAATAGGGAAAAGGTGGAGGCTTTTAAAGGGGAAGACAGGAAGTGAGATCATAGGGGTCGGGCTCATGAAGGTCTTCAGCCATTGGTTTGAGCCCGGACGTGACATCACAGGGGCCGGAGCTGGCAAGGTCTCCTTCCATAGGCTCAGTCCCGGAAGTGACGTCAAGATATCCAGGTGGAATCTCCCATGAATGGTCTACAGGAAAGGGAGAAAAAGAGTCCGTGCACTTTGCCACATCCCGGTATGACTCAGAACTGCCCTTACTCAAGCCCTTTAGCTGCCTCCCATGCACACGTGTGTGACAATATATAAAATAAAACTGATCAGTCACAACATTTAAACCACTGACAGGTGAAGAGAATAGCATTGATTATCTTGTTACATCGGCACCTGTGAAGGTGTAAGTTACTAGACAGCAAGTGAGCAGTCAGTTCTTGAAGGTGATATGTTGGAAGCATGAAAAATGCACCAATGTAAGAATTTGAGTGACTGTGACCCGGCCAAATTGTGATGGGTAGACTACTAGGTCAAAGCATCTCTGAAATGGCAAGTCTGGTGTGGTCTTTCTGGGGTTCATTTGTTAGTGCCTACCATAAGTGGTCCAAGGAAGGACAACTGGTGAACCAACGACAGCGTCATGGGCGCCTAAGGCTCATTGATGTTCATGGGTTTGCGAAGGCAAGCCTGTTTGGTCTGATCCCACAGAAGAGCTACTGTAGCACAAAGTGCTGAAAAACTTCATGTTGGCTTTGAGAAAAAGGTGTCCACACACACAGCGCATTGCATCTTGCTGCTTATGGGGCTGCGTAGCTTAGTCAGAGTGTCTATGCTGACCCCTGCCAGCCTAATCCTGAAAGTGCCTGTAATGGCCTTTACCATGGAGCAATGGAAGGTGGCTTGATCTTTTGAATAACATTTTCTTTTAGATTGTATGGCTTGCCAGGTGCATATGCGTCATTTACTTAGAGAAAAGATGGCAGCTCGATGCACTATGAGAAGAAGGCGGAGGCAGTGTGGTGTTCAGGGCAATATTTTGCTGGGAATCCCTGGGTCCTGGAATTCATGTTGATGTTACTTTGACATTTACCTCCTACCTAAAGATAGTTGCAGACCACATACATCCTTTCATGGCAACAGCATTCCCTGACGGCATTGGCATCTTTCAGTAGGATAATCTGCCCTACCACACGGCAAAAATTGTTCAGGAATGGTTTACAGAACACGAAAAAGAGCTCAAGATATTGACTTGTCCTCCAAATTCCCCAGATCACAATCTAATTGAGCAAGTGCTGGAAAAATAAATCTGAGCCATGGAGGCCCAACGGGATATGAATTTGTAGGATATGCCACTTTAACTTGAATGAGTTTTTTGGCATTTGATGCAATTTAAATGACATTTGAGGTTTGACAAAAGTTATATTTAAAAAAGTGTTTACGTTCTGTTAATAGTGTGGTGTAGATTTTAAAGCTTTGGACTTGAAACCCTGAGACTTTGTTCAAATCCTGCTACAGAGATTGTGTGACCATGAGCAAACCCATTTTGCCAATTGTATCTCAAATGTTGTAAGCCACCTTGGATAAAGACAATATCCAAATAAGATAATGTAAGTTAATAAATCTTTCATTATTTTAAATTATTGCTTCAAGCTTAGGTATGTGTTACCTAGACCAGGGGTTACCAACCTAGTCCTTGGGGACCTCTAAACTATCCAAGTTTTTGCTTGTTCCCAGTACAGAGTACTAACCCATATGGGCATCCTTGGGTGAACAAGCTGATGGGTTCCATATGGGTCACCCACGTGGGACACATATTTTGACACATATGAGACAAATATGCTGTCCACATGAGCATACAGCCTGGGACAGGTAGCAATCCAAAACTTTATGATTAGTCCACCCCAATATGAGGTGTTTTCAGCCAATGCTGAAGAATTACAAGACTTGACCAGAATACCACTACTTGGTTTTAAGTTTGGTTAAGACCTGGCCATATCATGTTGACTCTTGTTGTCAAATCAGTTTTCTCATCTCTATGTTATATTGTGAACCTCACAAAAATTATTTCATTTGCTGTTTGTAACATTTTTTTCCAAGGGTAAGCCACGTTTAAGGTGTAAACATCAGTGAGACATTACACTGTAGTGCCGCTTGCGCTTTAGCAGACCAAAATTCAATACACGCTCTGGATGGAGCATTGAACCCATGCACTGCTTATAGAAACTCAGTTTCCCAGTAGATCGTTCTGTAGTATCCCTGCCAGAAGCAACCGGAGAGAGGTTTTCTGTTGGAGTGGCAATCGAATACTGTACTGCACAATGCATCAACAAGATGCGAGTATTCTGAATGTGACAGCCTTCTGAAGGGCAGTGACTGCACTCTCCTCACTTGCTGTATATCTGCTATGGCTACAACAAGCAATGCCGAGGGCTCTATTTGAATCCGTCGACTAATTTGGAATTCCTGTTACTTCTAGCGCAGTGTTAATTCTTTTTACAATAATCGCGGTACTTTATCACGCCATACCCCCCTCGCTCGCTCGCAGCGATTCCTAGCCTATGGTCTGTTGAATTTAGCATTATCAAACATATCCCCAGAAGGCATGTAAGCGATCTTAAAAAAAATGACTGCTATTCAGAATGGGAGCAGAGAAAACAAAACCAAGTCGCTTTTTGTGCCTCGAAAGCCAGTTAACGCGAACAAGAAAAACGCTAATGGACGCTAATAGGGAATAATGTCCAATTTTTCCGGAATATTAGATCTCATCCATCAAGTAGCAGTACGCGAGTAGACGGCACAGTTCAATGAATTCAAATCAACTTCTTAAGATGTCTTCGGTGAGAGCGCAGCACAACTAAGACGAGGCGCTGTAACCACGGAACAGGAGCCAAAGGTCTGTTTTCATCTTCCCACCGACTCTTTGTTTTTGGAAAGTTGTAAACCAAGATTTACTTAAAAGGTCAAGATAGACCGCCTGGTAAATTAAGATCGAGGTAGCTGCAGATTATACTTGGGCTAACAAATGAACACAGTTTGGCGCTATAAACTCCTTCCCAGGTTTGCGAGGGCACTGAGACAGGCTCACTTAGCGCATGGCAAGTGCCAGTCGGGGCAGCCGAAACTGACCGCACTGGCCGTCGCAGGTGGACTGAAGTGATTTGCATTTAGCGCAGGCGCCAGCGTGTTGCACTAAAAAGAAAATGAAAACAGGCGTGACTTTACTTTAAATGTTAATCCTGTGAAGAAGAGGCAAAATGCAGTCGATTTCATTATTGCTGTGATAAACATGCTCAGATTGGGGCGTTTGCCTATCCTAATTGTATTCGGAATGGGAGGAGCATTAGCGAAGAAGAGCTTTATGCTAATTGCCAAACGGATTAGAGGTCACTTCATATAAGATACAGTTGATATGAATTATTGTTTCTTTATGATGATTGAACTACAAAGTTGTAAACAGAAAGAACGACAGAATCCAAAACTACTGCAAGAATAACTTAAAGTTAACCCAAAGTTGGAGCAGTGATATGGACTGCAGCAGAAAAATGATTGTCAGTTTCTGGATATTCTTAATTGGATTCAGATCAAGGCTGTGGGCCAGAGCCATTCCACAGCATTGACTTTTTGAACATTAAAACCTTTCATTACATTGTTCACTTTATTATTACAATGTTACTTTGGCAGAAGACAAATATTCTACCAAGTCTCAGGCTGATTGCAACCAAGTTTGCCACTGAATGTTGCATTATTATTCTGCCTCTACTCTGTGTTGGATCTTTACAAATCCTGCTCAGCATGAGCATGCCCATATCACAGCATGGTACCGACAATGATTTTCGGATGTGTGAAAGATCAGCCTCGGCACAGACAGACACGGAATCCAACTGTACAAAAACACGCACCCTTTATTGTGCAACACACAACACCAATACAGTGCACAATCACCACACTATACTCAGTCCTTTCTCTTTCTTCAGGCAGCCTCCACTCCTCTCTTGCAAGCTCCATCCTCTTCCACCTGACTCCGGCTCCCCGAATGGAGTGAGGCGGCCCCTTTTATCTCGCCCCAGATATGGTCCAGGTGCTCTGTAATGGTCTTCCGGCAGCACTTTCTAGTGTGGCGGAAGTGCTGCCCTTGCACCCAGAAGCACTCCGGGTGTACATAGTTCCTGGTTCGGCAGCACTGATGTGCTGTCCTCCAGGGCTCCAGGACCATACAGGTGCCCCCTGGTGGTGGCCACGGATCCCCACAGATCCATCTCAGTGGCTGTGAAGAAATCCAGGGGGGTTCCCCTCTTATGCCAAGGGAAAGATAGTGCCCCTTTCCCGGTGGTCCATCATTCTAGGCATCCCGGTGGGGCAGGATCCCTGTTCGTCTGCCACAGATGATATGAGATGTTTGTGCCATCTGTATTGATTAACTTTGACAGCAATAATGTCAATTTTGCTTATACGTGTCCTGAAATGTACATTAGTGAAAAGTTCAGTATCGGTCAAATATTGATTACACAGCCTTTTGTACTTTGAAGACAAAATGCATAATCTAGTTGGGGAGGTCAACAACAGGGCTATGGAAAGTCAGTGCTCAAGAATGGAAATATCATATGTACTGTGCAATGATTGTCCAGGCGTACATAATGTAATCTATTGGTAAAAATGCTTGCATTAAACCTTGAATGCAGCTTGTCAGGAGGCTTGTATGGAATTCTGCTGACACGTGGAAGAAGATCTCATGGTCTCTAGTAATGGTTGTGGGTTGGTTTAAATGCCCTGTAGCTTAGCTCAGTGGATTTATAGCATTGCTTAACCTTTTTGTCTAATTTTAATCTATTCATGCTCCATCCATTATATTAGTTTTTGTCAAGCAGTCACACTGCATACCACTCCTTGATTGTGCAACTGAAAGATAGAGTGGGCCTACTCGTAGAGAACTGTGAAATCAAGAGGGTGTCTTCCATTGTTAGGATGCTAAGACCTGACATGATAATGGAAGAAGTTCTTGTGTGTTGACCTGAAGGGGTTATTAACATATGAACAGTGTTTAAGTGACAAAATTCCTCAGTTTAACACATTTAGATACCAAAATATAATACATATAAAACACGGGTGTCGAACTCCAGTCTTGGAGGGCCGCAGTGGCTGCAGGTTTTCATTCTAACAATCTTTTTCATTAGTGACCAGTTTTTGCTGCTAATTAACTTCTTTTGCCTTTGTTTTAATTAACTTGACTCAGGCCTCTTAGTTGACTCTTTTTCCTTAATTAGTAGCCAAACAATAATGAGACACAAAATGAGCCGCCACACAACCAGCTCACCTGTGCCCATCACAAATATCTGAAAATAAAGAAAGGTGAAGGTCTCAGTAAGGCTGATCTCTCAGGTCACCAACACATTTTGACAATGTTGTTAGAAAAAAATTGAAAAGTCAACAGTTTTGGAAATGTCTGCTATTGCACAATTTGAGCAGCAACAAGCCATGGGATTAAATAACGAGTTTAATTAACAGTAAGAATCAGCATCTCATTAAGAGATTGGTTGGAGTGAAATTGGTTGGAGTTTGAAATCCCAGTGTAGCTGGTCATCTGTTGGTCTGTTTCATGTTTCATTTCTGTTTGGCTGTCATTTAATGAAGAAAAGAATCAATTCAGAAGACTGAATCCTTAAAAACAAGACTATTAAAATGAAAGGAAAATAACTCAATTAGCAGTGAAAAGGGTTAGAAGGAAAACCTGCAGCCACTGAACCCTCCAGGCCCGGAGTTCGACACTCCTGATATAAAATGAAAACTCTGAAGAGATTTTTTAAATGTCATTGTTGACTAGACTTCTGTGATATCTCTACCTTATAATTTATGCTAGATAGATAGATAGATAGATAGATAGATAGATAGATAGATAGATAGATAGATAGATAGATAGATAGATAGATAGATAGATAGATAGATAGATAGATAGATAGATAGATAGAGTAGATACTTTATTAATCCCAAGGGGAAATTCACATACTCCAGCAGCAGCATACTGATACAAAAAACAATATTAAATTAAAGAGTAATAAAAATGCAGGTAAAAACAGACAATAACTTTGTATAATGTTAATGTTTACCCCCCCGGGTGGAATTGAAGAGTCGCATAGTTTGGGGGAGGAACGATCTCCTCAGTCTGTCAGTGGAGCAGGACAGTGACAGCAGTCTGTTGCTGAAGCTGCTCCTCTGTCTGGAGATGACACTGTTTAGTGGATGCAGTGGATTCTCCATAATTGATAGGAGCCTGCTGAGCGCCCGTCGCTCTGCCACGGATGTCAATAAGATAGATAAGATAGTTCTTAAAGGTACTATGTAATAGATGAATATGAAGGGTGCTATATAATAACTAGCTATTGAAGTATGAAAAACAATATGTACAATAAATAAACAGTATATCATGATAGAGCAGTAGAAAGATGATTCATATTGCTATCTCCATCACTTATTTCCAGATCAATAAATAGATTCATGCTGTCGTCTTTAAGTGGGTTTATGTACACAATATTTTTATATTGCTCACAATTCCTACAACGCACAATGTACAAGGCCTCATGCTATCCTGAAGTACAGACACGTTTACTGGTGCAGGCAGTTCCTGTTCTAGCTTTTCTGTTTGGGTGAATAGGCGCCATGTATTTCTCCTGAACCTACACTTCTTATTCTAAGAGTACCATCTGGAATGCATGGCCCTGCACTGTGCACTTCATGTGTTTAGTTGCAGAGCCATCCAGATGATTCGGATCTTTGCTGAATCCTCTAATTATTATTAGAACCTTACCAAGTTGTACTTTTGTTTCCTCAGATGCTATGTGGATGACAACGTGTCGAAAGTGGCCTGGCTCAACCGCTCCAACATCATTTTTGCCAGAGAAGATAAGTGGTCTCTCGACCCCCGGGTGGACTTGGTGACCAAGGGGCAGCTAGAGTATAGCCTTCGAATCCAGAAAGTGGATGTATATGATGAAGGTCCCTACACCTGTTCTGTTCAATCTCAGCAGCAGCCCAAGACATCTCAGGTGCACCTCATTGTTCAAGGTAGGACACCATCTTCAGACAAACTTGTGTTGGCAAAGTATCTATGAGTTTAAATGAGTAGATATGGTCAGCAAGTGAGCCCAGGTTGACCATCAATATTCTTGTCTAAATGTCTAACCTGCAGCATTCTCCAATGCCTGCCAGCAAGCTGCATGATGTGTGATGGAATGGGGCAGACTTGTGGCATCACAGTGACATGTGTTTGTATAGGAGGAGCCTTGTACTGCCATAGCAATTGACCTTTGATTATGCAGGCTCTGAAAAGTACAATGTAAAATGAAGAATGATTAATCACGCAGACGGACTGCTCCATTTTAAAATGTGTGTTAGGGCCCTGTTACCTGCCATGTACTTAACTCTACCAGGATAGGCTCCTGTCCACCTCAACCCTAAACTAGAATACGTGGGTTTCAGAATGTATGAATGAACAGTATGCATAAGTGATCAGGATAGAAAAGGAATGGACGGAGAAAGTGAAATTATAAATGGTTACTATGGCTGCTTACAAAAGACACTATATCAGCTGAAAGTGCTGATGGTGTAAGGTGCAATATGAAATAAAGATCCATCAATAATGCTGACTATGCAGAGTGCTGCAGTATATTAAATGAAGTCTAATTGACAGTGTCATATATAAAATGTGCTATATGAAAAAATTAAAGATTGATTTGTAGCGACTGCTGTGGAATATGCTCAGTAATATACAGATTGATAAATGATGCTAACTATGAAAGTCATTATAGACAATAAGGATTATTATCAGGCTCGACTTCAAAAGATGCTTTAAAAATACAATATATAAAATAAAGTGGCAAGGGACAGAAATGTGTCATGCCATCACCTTCATTTTCCTTCTTAGCCTTTCAAAGTGAGCAATTTAAAGGAAAGGCAAAAACGTTGATGTCGTTCAGCCTTACTGTACTATTTCACAACAGGTGCCATGACCTCACTTAGTTTATGTTCCTTTGTAGCATCAAGGGCAGTGTGGCCTCAGCCCATTAATATGGTGGGCATGTTAAGGCTGCAGAGGTTTAAAATAATTAATTTCTGTTTCTCTCACTTTCTCCTCTTGGGGACAGAACAAACTACAGCATTTAAAAGGCCCCAGATCATTTTTTAAAGACTTTTTTAATAATGTGTCACTCTTTTTATTTGTTGTAACTCATTTTGAGAATTCTGAGGCATGGCTTATTTGCTTGTCACTCTCCTCTTTTATAACACTGAAAATTTCACGTCCTGGCAGTTACTTTTATTTTTCTCGAGTCTTCGATTTGGATGGAAATGAAAAAGAAATTTTCTTTTATGATGTGGAAAATGCATTCATTCCCCCACCACCATCACCACCGACCCCAATGCTGAGCTGAACTCACAAATAACTTCAAAGAACACCAAGTACTGAGGAAAGAGGAGGAGAGGAGTCCCCGGGGTAGGCTGACCTGAAAACAAGACAGACGCCCACTCCTCTGTTCCCGTGGGCACATCTTAGAGATAATAAAAACATGGCGTCCGTGGCTGCTCTGCCATTCTGGGATCGGGCCTCTGTGCCGTACATGGATTCAAAAACTCAACACTGACTTGACCAACAAAGGCAGCATGTTACTGAAGTGTGCCAACATAAATAAATAACTAAATTAGTAAAATCCACATTCACTGTATCTGGAGGAACATTTTCTGTATCTGTTGAGAAAGAGCATTGGGGTGGCAGTGACTGGCAAGAGAGAGGGTGAAGGTGGCGGCTTCATCATGGCATTATGAATGTTAGGGGTGTAGTTTTAGTGAGTTCTGAGATGCCAGTGTGGGACAAATTTGAGAGAGGTAAGATAGTCACATGTTCTTAGAGTGAGAGGGGTATGGTGATAATGAGGGTCATCATTTTAGGAGGTGTTCAGGTAAATGCATTTAGTAAGGTAGTAGTTTCTGTGAGCCTTATGCTCTTGGTGTTGGACTTGGACATGGAACATTCAGCCAAGGCACCCACATAGCTTTATAGTGGGAGGGTTACAGAAGTTATGTACAGTAGATGAGCATTAGGGTGGTGGGTTTAGCAGCACTTAGGACCGTAGTATAATGTGAATGTTGCAATGGTGATACATGACGGTGTTATTGTTAGGTAAGGGTGAGAGTGAGCGATTGGGGAGTTGCTTGCTGTGTCAATCTGTCTACTAAGTTTGGTAGGATGATAGCTTTAGCAAAAGTTAGGTTAACGGCCTGCTGTGAGGATTGCATTGTTAACCAGAGCTAAGATAACTATGGCAAGACAGCATGGTGTAGTGGCTAAAGTACTGGACTAATAACTACAAGTGACCCTAAGGCTAGTCAATTAACCTGAATGCACTCCAGTTGTATAAAATTTTAGTAAACAGCTGTAATGTATCTTGATCTTATAACTCACCTTGGATTAAGACATCAGCCAAGTGTGTAATAATAGTCAGTCAGTCATCATCTAATCCGCTATATCCTAACACAGGGTCACGGGGGGCTGCTGGAGCCAATCCCAGGGTGCATGGCAGGAACAAACCCCAGGCAGGGCACCAGTCCACCACAAGACACACACACACACCAAGCACAATTTAGGATCGCCAATGCACCTAACCTGCATGTCTTTGGACTGTGGAAGGAAACCGGAGCACCTGAAGGAAACCCATGCAGACACGGGGAGAACATGCAAACTCCACGCAGGGAGGACCCGGGAAGCGAAAACAGGTCTCCTTACTGCAAGGCAGCAGTGCTACCACTGCATCACCTGTAATAATAGTAGTAATCATAATACAATTGCACAGGGCGAGTGTTGCATGAACATTAAGGTACAACTATTGAGTGAAGGTTGCATTTAGCAGTGATTTCAAGTGAAAGTCTTGTACTGCTTTCTTCATTTTTGTAATAAAGGTGCAGTACAGATTATGTCCTCTAGGTGGACACTCTAACAAACCACCCATCCATCCTGCCAGTTACTGATTTCCCAAACCTGCTTAATTCAATTCATGGCTACAAAGAGCCAGAGCCTTTATTCACCAAACCAAGATGTATTGTCAGAGCATTGCAGCTGAGCCTGTTTGTAGGTTCCAGTATTCTCTGCTCTAAGGTTCTGTAAATTGTTTAGTTTGTCTGCAAAGAGGCTAAACTCAGTTCTTCCAATTAAATTATTTTATGCAAAAGCCTGTTCCATGCTCCTGTTCATCCCCCTATGGAATGTTTTGAATAAATTACCTGTCTTAAGCCCGTTACTGATCCTTATGTTGTGACTTCTGTCCCACCAGTGGCAATGAGTCAAGTTCACTTTGTGAGTGTGCTGAGTTGTCTCTGCTATATGGACGCAGCCAGATGGGATAAGCCCAAACAATTCTTAGTAATAGCCTTACTTCTCTAGCCATCTTCTGATTGGTATCTAGGTGCAGCCCTGCATTTGAGGGTGAGGGTGCCAGTGAACTAAGCATTAATTGACAGAATGTGGTATGACTCGATAAAAAACAGGATTATAAACTCATTCCACAGCGCTGGTGTCCCATGGGACCACTGATCAAGTCCCTTAATATACTTGCGCAATAGGTGCCTTGTAGTATGCAAAATAAGAAAGAAAAATACCGTGCATTAGGTCTATGAGACAATTCAAGGTTTTGTTTGCCAGGAAAGACACAATTTAAGCCAATGATTGCCTGTTTGTTCAGCTTTACTGCACATAACAAATTGAGCTGTGAGACGTTTGCTCAGGTTTGTTGCAGGCAGACAGTGTGCATACTTTGGCAAGGCAACTTGGTGCCGGGTCAGAGGCACGCGGCCTGAGTAATGAGGCTCATCAGAACCAAGTTGGCCACACTTCATTTGCTCCTAAATGTGAGAATACAGATCTCTTTATGCAAATTAGGCTCATATTTGCTGCCTCTAACCATCGAACAAGCTAATTTGGCACCCTGCTTCTTCTCTTTATTTTGCCCTCGTCCATCTGTGTTTTACTCACTGGTCATTGTTTGCCTGACTTGTAAGTAAAACTCAAGCTGGGGGCTTCTCAGTGGAATACTGTCAGCATGTGAGTCCTCACTGTTGTCAGTGTGGAAAGTTTTTTTAAAAAGAGTAGAAATGGGTGAGCTGTGTGTGTGTATGTAAGGAGGTTTGGGCAAATGGCTACAGATCTGCACTTGCACCAAAGAGTACACTGGTGCCCTCTTGGGACTGAGAGCAGACAGTCTCAGAATTATTGCAGTCTTTTCTCGTTGTTTAAAAATTTGGTTGAGAATTGCCTTACATCTTCCAAATGCTGACATCAAGGTAATATTATTATAAACCTAATAGAAAGCAGTTTCATATCATAAAATAATTAATATTCAGTGAAATGCAGAAGTGACCAAAATGGCATAAAAAGCAAAAGGAATTAATGTGGTGGATTGCCATGTGGCAAGAGAATAGCTGGCATGTTACATTTCATAAAATGTCTTGACATATGATATTTTACATAAGGCACATGGTATATTTGTCTGTGAAGGTAAACAATGCAGTTTCAGAAAGTTTTTAGTTTTAGTTCTTGCCTGGGTTTGATCCATGAAATGTAGATGGCTTTGTTGTATTGCAGATTACTGAGTTAGTGTACAATGCCTGGGTAGAGACATTTTCCAGCATAAGCAAGCTAAAAGAAAGTTAGGACCAACCCAAGGGAAGGAGGTGTAGAGAGGTAGATTGACAACGTATCTGTACCACTTGCAGCCCCGAACACGCAAGAAAAGGTCCTGGGTAGTAGGCATTCTGATCCTGGGAGACAACAAATGCTGCAACATGGCATGAAGGTGATCACTTATAACCGCTGAAGTGTGATTAGTATTGTGCTTGTCTTCTAGGGTGATGAGTGTGTTCCTGTCTTTCCAGAATAGTACAGCACACATCATTATGGAAACTCCACAAGAATGAACCAAGCCCCCAGGGCCAGTAGACTTCTTTTAATGTGCCTCACACATGAGTGTTTGTTGTCCTGCCTACAACTTAACATTGATATCCAGCTTTATAGAAATCAAAGTGGATTGTCCTTAAAGAAAATTCCTGGTCATGCTCTAAGATGAAATCTTCAGTCGGTTATTGGATTGTGCTCCATGATTGGCAGATTGGAATGATGGTCCCCATTTTACAAAGGGAGCAAAAGAGTATATTCCAATTATAAAGGGATGGCATTCCTTGGCCTCCATATGAAAGTCTTTGATAGGGGGACTCAAATGGAGATTTCAGTTGAAAGTGACACTGTATTCATGGAGAGTAATGTGGTTTTCATCCTGGGTGTAGAAAAGTGGGCAGACTCCTAACCCTTATCCAAATATTAGAGGGTTCATGGGAGTTTGTCAGTCCTGTCTACATGTGCCTTACAGACTTAAACTCATGACTGTGTACCCAGTCGTATCTTATAGCATTTGGTTCCTGTGCTTGTTTTATGAGAGTTGTGTTTACAGTTATGGCATTAAATGGACTCCTTTCAGTGGACAATTAAATCTTGTCTTCTCTTTTTGTTCATGATTTTCATGGACAAAATATCAAGTTACAGCAGAGTATTAGAGAATAGTATTAGTTTCTAGTATTAGTGGGCAGGAGGAGGAGGAGTATTGGAACCTAATCAAGGACTTTGTTCTCAGGTCCGAATCAAACCACCTACACTTGAACACCAGCAAAACCAAGGAGCTGGTGGTGGATTTTAGCAGGCCCAGGCCCCTCCTGGACCCCGTGATCATCAGAGGTGACTGTGTGCAGAGGGTACAGACCTATAAATACCTGGGAGTGCAGCTGCATGATAAATTGGACTGGACTGCCAGTACTTGGCGTCCTTCAACATCTGCAATAAGATGCTGCAGATGTTCTATCAGACAGTTGTGGCGAGCACCTTCTTTTACGCGGTGGTGTGTTGGGGAGGCAGCATAAAAAAGAGGGACACCTCATGCCTGGAGAAACTGGTGAGGAAGGCAGGCTCTATTGTAGGCACGGAGCTGGACAGTTTGACATCCGTGGCAGAGCGATGGGCGCTGAGCAAGCTCCTGTCAATCATGGAGCATCCACTGCATCCACTGAACAGTATCATCTCCAGACAGAGGAGCAGCTTCAGCGACAGACTGCTGTCACTGTCCTGCTCCACTGACAGACTGAGGAGATCGTTCCCCCCCCACACTATGTGACTCTTCAATTCCACCCGGGGGGGTAAACATTAACATTATACAAGATTATTGTCTATTATACCTGCCTTGCACTCTCCACCTTGCATTTTTTTTAACTTGCACTGCATTTTTATTGCTCTTTAATTAATATTGTTTTTATCATTATGCTGCTGCTGGAGTATGTGAATTTCCACTTGGGGATTAATAAAGTATCTATCTATCTATCTATCTATCTATCTATCTATCTATCTATCTATCTATCTATCTATCTATCTATCTATCTATCTATCTATCTATCTATCTATCTATCTATCTATCTATCTAGAGGGTATACAGTTTGGAAACCCAACGGCTGCATATCTGCTATTTGCAATTGATATTATCTTTTTAAACTCAACAGACTACGAGTGTGATGCGGTTGGGATAAGAATTGGCACCTCCAAATCTGAGGTAATAAACATCTTGAAAATAATGTCTTGTTCTCTTCAAAGGGGTGAGCAACCACCCCAAGTTCAAGAGTTCAAGTACCCCAGGGTCTTGTTAACTAGTGAGAGATGTGATCATGAGGTTTACTAACAAATCGGTGCAACGTCAGCAGTTTCACAGACATTGTATCAGACTATGGTGGTGAAGTGGCAGCTGAGTCCTTAAGCAAAGCTTTTGATTTACTAGTCAGACTGTATCCAAGTCCTCACTGATGCTCAAAATTTCTGGGTGGTGGCCAAAACAATAACATCATGAGTACAGGTGGCTAAAGTGATGTTCCAACATAGGGTTGCTCTGCTTATTCTCAGTGACATAAGAACAGAACTATGGAAGGACCTTGGAGTTAAAGCACAGCTTCTCCAGACTGAAAATAGATAGACATTAAGAGAATGCTTTGGCATGTAATTGGATGTCACTCGGGCACATCCCTTTGAAGATAGATATACTAGGCACAGCTCACTCAGAGAAGACTGAAGGGCAGACCCAGGACACACTTAAGGGACTGCTCTGGTCTGTCCTACTCAGCATGTTCCCCCTTGACCCTAATCAGGGTAAGCAGAGTGAAAATGAATAAATGTTTGGAGGTTTAGTCTTATACTTAAAGTTGCTCTTAATCAGAGTTGGTCTCGGCCCCTCCACAACCTTGAATTGAATTAAGTAGTTTTGAGAATGTTATGTTGCATTATGATGTCAAAATAATGCACAGATACCATGATCTGCGAGCAAACTAGGAGTCGTAGTAGTAGTATCACATGTACAGAGTTCTTTGAAACTCTTATCAACTCGTCTAACCAGCATTCAGCGCTTTGCCAATCTCTTTTGCCACAATAAAAAGAATGTAAAATACAAAACTTCAGTTTATGTGTGTGCTTTCCTTCTAGTTTTTATTTTGCTTTAGCAATGTGAACTGAGTTCATCACCTAGGACCAAAGTACTGCGCCTCAACAATTATGCATCTATCACGTTGACACGTCCATAGTTTCAGCCATGTTTATCATAGACAATTAGTCCTGCTCAAAATGTATTTTTTGACTCTGAGCATCCTGGGATGTGCATTTCTTCATTGACCCAGGAACAACACTTGTCTAGAATTGATTTTATTCATGCTGTTTTTTGCAGTTCATGTATGGTGCCCATGAAAGTTTGACAAAGGTCTTTGGCTTTGTGCACAGCCTGTATAACTGTCACAAGTTGTAGTTGTGACTGGACACCACCTGCGGGCAGAGGGTGGAGCACAAGCCAAGGATCTACTGTTGGAACATAAAATGTCAGCTCCCCTACACATTCACATTTAGGGGGGTTGTGTGGTGACTGCTTGACTCCTCATTCGCCCTGAAAATGTTATCTTTCTGCTGACAGCAGTTTCACCTGGCTGCATCCAAACACAGCATGGCATCAATTAAAAATCAGGACTGCTGCCAGTCCTGTCACCCTTTCAACAAAGTCTGGGTAAAAAGTCCAGCTGCTCTCAAAGTATTTCATGTCTCCTTGATCCTTCCTGGTGGGAGGGTTAAACTTGGATCAATTCCCCATAGAACACTGAAGTCTTTGGCGTAAAAGAGAAGCCCACTCAATGGGCTGCTGTGGCTAACAGCCTTACCTGAAATTTCCACTTTGTATTCTGCTTCACGGCCCCAATTTCTTCTTTCCTCCCTTTTTTATCTGCCAGTTCGTTATGGCAAGATCCCATCTTCAAGTGGTTTTCTGGCAGTGGCATGGTAGCTCCTCTAATCAAGCTTTTATGCTTAGTGGGAGGGCAGTTTATGCATTTAAATGGGCCCATCAACACCTAGTTTGGGTCTTGGCTTTTTCTCTGCGTAACTGCACAAGCTTCATGATGCCTGCTATTTTTGGCAAATGTTTCAAACTTCCATTTATTCTTTTGGCTTTTCCTCTAGTTTGAGACTCTCTAAACTGAAATTCTTTCTATCTTAATTTTTACCAAAAGCATCATCTGGTACAGTATAAAAAGAATGCATTTAACCCATTGATATTTACTAAAGAAAAGAAACTGTAATCATTATTTAGATATTTACTCAGACAAGTAGAGATAATGACTCTCACCAAATAGGCATTGGTGTCAATGTAAATCAGAGCACATGCCAAAATTGTACAAAATAAGTCAGCATTTTGGCTCTTAGCATTTGCAACTTTACTGAACCCACAGGCTTATTTTATTCTAAATGACCAATGACCATCAGCATGATGACTTTTGATATCTGTAGCCCACCCATCTCAGAAGATTGCAGTGCACATCCACTTGGGATTTAAGCAGCTAATCTGCAGACTAGAAATAAGGAAGATGTTAGAAATAGTTTGTCATTCCGTTTCAGTTTTTGCAGGTTCTGGAGATTGTGCCAATGAGGCACCAACTGGCAATGACGATTAATTACAAGAATCACTAATTATTAGGTCCCTTAGGTGGTTTGGAATGCAACTGAGGCCCAAAATGGAGACTAGATGGGATTTAAAATCTGTGAAATGATTAAATAAGATCAAGCATTCTCAAGTCATTCAGATTTGAGACTATTGCAATTAGTATAGCAGAAACCTTTGGAAATAACATAAAAATGGAAATATTTGAAAAAGTTGTATTACTTCGGTCAATTGTGTTGGGCAGCAGAGCAATTTGAGTGGTGGGGAGTGGATTTTGGCACTTATTTATAGTTAAACATTGTTGCCTTGTTAAAACTGGGCTCACATATAAACATATAAATAGAATTTTCTTCAGTTTAAAACCCACTTATGTCAGAAAGCTGCCCTCCAAATGCCAGTGCACTACCCACCAACGACTCCAAGGATTTTGAGTAGCATGGCTGCTCATAGGTAAACTGTGGCCACAGAAGCAAAGTCAATGTCAGTGCCCATTCAGCCAGGCAGGCCCACAAGCAGACTGGCAGACGTTGCTTATTAGCACAGAGACCTTGCTTTCCACATTTTGCATTAATTCTTTGATTTCATCAGCTTTCATCCAATTTACAATTCAAATGAAAAGGAAATGAGAAAAAGCCAAAATGACACAGGGGCTGCAGTGAGCCCTGCAGAGGACTTCAAATGCTTTTTCTGGAGAGTAATTGAGTAGGTTTGGTGCCACTGATAAGCTGACGTCCCGATAAGGCACTGAAACACACACGTATTAGTGTTATGTAAACAGCAGCAGAGAAGAAGCACACCTTAAAGAGGCATGAACAAAGGTATGGAAATGCAGCATCTGTGCTGCCAGACCGCAATGCAGAATTCCCCAGAATTGGGCAATTTGAATTTAAATCCAATCAAATAGTCTCAAGAACGCTTGGGCCACTATGGCATTATCATTAATAAACTCAGACAGGAAATCTGCTGCCACTAGTTTCATTCAGGTGTCTGTACAGAGTGCAAAAACTTCTACATTAGTGGTGTAGACATCAGGCAACTTCTCCAATGTGATAGCACAAAACAGAAGGTACTATAGGTGCCATGCCATGCCATGCTATTTCTCTTTGAGGTCTTATGTTTGGCTTAACAGCTTCCTATTGACTGATCAAGAGCATCAGGTACAGGGCAAGAACCAACGTTACGTAAGATATCAGTGCATATGTGGAGCATGATAATACATTATTTAGCTGGTGGTGGGTTGCACCAAAAGGCAAGAGGGTTTGGCTCACAGAACAGGGGAAATTTTCCCAGGATGCTAGAAGATGGGACCAAGGCATTAAATCCAGGCCAGGACATTCCATTTAATGGGACTTGAGCACTAAATGCAGAGACACCTTGTCCTCTGGTAGAGTTTGCAGGAGGACAGAGCATCTCCTGTTTAGGAGGGGACAGCACATGTTGCAAAGTGAGAACTAGAACCTTGTTGTCATTTAAAGAGTAAGTTCTAGGAGAACCAACAAGAAGCCAGTATAACCGTCAAGCCTATTAGGTGGCAGCACATAGTCCCAAGTAGGGAGGAACAGGTCCACAATACCCTTTTTTATAATCCCCCGAATGATGTCCAACCGATTCCCCAGAGGTAATTTCGGGGCTTGGTCAATTCAAGGCCAAATGTGCAATTGAAACTGGAGTTGCTATTATGGACCTGTTTGAAGTTATATGTACTTTATGTTTCATTGATGTTTTTGTTCATTTTAAGTTAGTATTTTTCATGTCTATGTTATTTTTGCTGATTTCATTTGTGATGTTATACTGGCTTACTCTCTCTTTAAATGTACTGTAGTTATGTTCATTTATCCTAGTGAGTGAAGCCACTCCTGAGTCCTCCATCACACTATTTAAATTGACTGAGGAGGCTCAGGAGTTGAGAAACACTTGTTTGTGAAGGAGTTTGCCTGGGAAATGTTGCTGATTGTTTGGATTTATTTTTCTTGTGTCCCTGGTTTTCTCATCTGGATTTTGGATTTCAGTGTTTGAGACTCACAATCATAGCAGCTGGGGGGAAAGTTTGGAACAAACATTTACTGGTGGGAGTAGAAAGAAGTGTGGGTTGGGATTAAAAATGTGCAGGCAGAAGAGATACTCAACTATTGTTATTTTGCTTGTGATTTGTTTCTTCCCTTGTGTATCCCTCAGTTGTTCATTTTAATAGTTATGGTTTTGTTAGCATCATTCCAGGTGCAGAGAAACTCCACCAATGCACCCCCTTTTAGTACATAATTACTATCTATGAAAATGAATGTATACATTTTGAATGCATTTTATACTCCCTAAACCAGGGGTCTCCAACACATCACTCGCAAGCTACCAGTAGCTCGCAACCCCTTTCCAAGTAGCTCGCCAAAAGGTTAATGAATCCTACATAAATTTGAAAACTTGTTTAGTCAAATTAGGGGTGGGTGATCTTTCCAAAAAATCATATCACGGTCCTTTTAACACAAAATCACAATCCACAATCTGAATTGCAATCTCTTTTCAATGTGGCATACACTTGAGAGAATATCTGGACTCAAGCTCATCAAGACCTAAGTAATACTTTATTTTACATATCAAAGTTGAATTCAATTGTTCTCTCGTTCGCTAGCTAAGCGGAGTTAAGGAACATGCCCCGAAGCTGGCGAGTGAGTCAGGAGAGACCCCCCCCCCCCCCCCCCCCCCCCCCCCCCCCCCCCCCCCCCCCCCCCCCCTTACCCTCCCCTTGGTCTTCTGCATCTCGCTCGGATTTGCACAAATAAATTGGTACCACATGCAAACTATGATACATAGCGAAATGAGAGAAGTCGCAAAATCAACGGGAATATTCAAGCAAATTATAGAAATAAACCCGATCTAAATCCGTTAAGTAGTTCTCTTGTGAAAAGTGGACAGACAGGCAGACATTGGATGTTATATACAGTAGATATTCTATCCTATTACATTTGCACATTGCTTGGGTTACAACGTCTCGACATACGACGTTTCCCATAAAAATTTAAAAAAATTGAGACGTGCGAAGGAGTAAAGGTAAGGATTTTTTTTACACTCATTTTTTCTGTTACTACAGTACAATTTAAAGTACAGTATATTTAGGTCCTTTTCCTTTTTCTGTGGCTGTTGTAGGAACGTAACTGTGTCATAACCTGAGGACTCCCTATAATTGCAGTGCTTATTTGGATATACTGTATACCTTAGTTCTATACCCTTTTAAATTTCTTTTTAATTTAAATTTTCTTTTTAATTTAAATTAGTTTCATTTATCTATTTGTTAACTTTATTGCATTATAAACAGTATACATGAAAATATTAAAACAAACATTAAATAAACATTTAAGTAAAAAGAACAATAATGTGTTTTTTTTGTAAACAGTTATTCGGAAAAGTAACATACAAGCAGACCACTAACACACTTCAAGGATTTGCATAAATGCAAACAGTGTCTTGTTACGTAAATAAACTATGGTGTCTTTGTAAATTTCAAATTTTTTGCAATAAAGGCTAGCATGTCAACATGCTCTTTGGTGAGGGTGCAGCGTGCTTTGGGCCCAATTCAGTATCACCAGTCCATCTAACCTGCAAGTCTTTGGACTGTGGGAGAAAACCGTAGTACCATGTGTAATAAAATAAAAGAAAATAATGCACTGTGGTAGCAGACTTCATGGTGGGTGTTTAAAAATCAAGCAAGCAACAGCACAGGATAAAACTGGCCTGCAGATAAAAATAATTACAGACCCTTTCTGGTACAATAGACATTTAACTAGCTACAAAAAACATTGTAACCTGTGAAAAAAAATAAAAGTCACATCCCTACCTCAAATGTAACAGTTTTCAGGTTTACACTTATTAACATTTCTGTAATTTAGAAATAAGACCCTCTCAAATTTTTTTGTATTGCAGATCTTACAAACAGGAGTGCGTGTATCTCATGGTTTTCCATCCCCATTTGTCAGAGTATTTCCAGATACAACTCCGGCTCCTCTCATTATCACTTCAGGGTGCTGGTTAAAGCTCGGACAGTGCTGAAGTGGCCATCTTATTAACACCTGTGAGTGGATAGACATGGAGCAGCAACTTGAGCTATGGCGAACTGTTAGTGCATTCATAATGTAGGCTTTAGAATCAATACCATAAAAAATGAGTATTGAACTAATTTTAAAATATTAAAATCTATACTTATTGATATTTCAACACATTTGACAACACTATGTGCTAAAACATTCTCAGGTTCATGATGCCTGGCATGTACCATTTATTAGTATATTCTCAGGTGCCCAACATGTGGCAAAGGTTAATTGTCTGGATTGTTCCAATATATTTTCAATCGCACGTTGTGTGACAATGGTGCCCAGTATGTGCCAATGAATTCTCAGGTGCCCAGCATGCAACACAACTACCCTGAGCTTTATGACTGGTAAGACTGTCTTGGGAGGTCAAACCAGTGAAACCTTCTGGTCAGAATGTGTGCACTTTAAATTCAGCAGCATGAGCTCATGCACTCTATACCCAGGTCCACACTAGCAAGCCATTAAAACCAAAAGTAAAATTGCCAAGTAGGGCCGTGTAAGAGAGTCTTCTGCAGAAGAGGGGTTACTTTTACAGCCCAGCAAACACCCCTTCTGTCCTGGAGAGCACTGTGCCAGGAGGAAGACATGTCCAGCTTACAGTTTAGTGCAGGAGTCTCCAACCTTTTTCCCCCTGAGAGCTACTTTTACAAAATGAAAATGGCCGAGAGCTACTCATGTTTTCTGACGTTTATTCTCATTGCTTATTTCAACCCAAACAAACTGAATAAGCTTGTTTTGCCTGATCATTTACAAAATGTTGATGTCTACAACTCACATTTTGCATTAAAACATCACAAAAAATATTTAGTTCACCTGCAAGTGCAGTCTGTATGTATGTATGCATTTTCTAGTGTATCTCACACTATTGAATTAAAACATGAATGCTGTCAAAACAAAACAATGCAATTCCAAATACACAGATATTACTTATTCATTTGTCATTTTGTTAAATGTCACTGCTTCACTTCACAAGAGTATTCATATGTCCAGTTACATGTGTGATGTGTTTTTAGTTAGTCAGATGACAGGCACTGCATGGAGTCAACAAGAGAGGTGTATAGTGGAGTGTTGCCACTTTGGTTCACTCTTATGGAGTCATTTAAATGTTCATCTGTCATTCTTGTTCTGAACTTTGATTTCATGACATTCACGTCAGAAAAGGCAGACTCACAGAGGTATGGAGACCCAAACAAAGCAGACATTTTCAGAGCTGCTTGGTGAAGATTCTTATAGTTATCTGGCTCTGCTAAGCTCCAGAAATGCTGAGAATGCTGTTGAGACCTTAACTGCACATTATTTTGAAGGTTTACTAATATATAATGCAGTGTGCTATTTTTGATAGATAGATAGATAGATAGATAGATAGATAGATAGATAGATAGATAGATAGATAGATAGATAGATAGATAGATAGATAGATAGATAGATAGATAGATAGATAGATAGATAGATAGATACTTTATTAATCCCAAGGGGAAATTCACATACTCCAGCAGCAGCATACTGATACAAAAAACAATATTAAATTAAAGAGTAATAAAAATGCAGGTAAAAAACAGACAATAACTTTGAATATTGTTAACGTTTACCCCCCCCAGGTGGAATTGAAGAGTCGCATAGTTTGGGGGAGGAACGATCTTCTCAGTCTGTCTGTGGAGCAGGACAGTGACAGCAGTCTGTCGCTGAAGCTGCTCATCTGTCTGGAGATGATACTGTTTAGTGGATGCAGTGGATTCTCCATGATGGATAGGAGCCTGCTGAGCACCCGTCGCTCTGCCACAGATGTCAAACTGCCCAGCTCCATGCCTACAATAGAGCCTGCCTTCCTCACCAGTTTGTCCAGGCGTGAGGCGTCTTTCTTCTTAATGCTGCCTCCCCAGCACACCACCGCATAGAAGAGGGCGCTCGCCACAACCGTCTGATAGAACATCTGCAGCATCTTATTGCAGATGTTGAAGGACGCGAGTCTTTTAAGGAAGTGTAGCCAGCTCTGTCCTCTCTTGCACAGAGAATCAGTATTGGCAGTCCAGTCCAATTTATCATCCAGCTGCACTCCCAGGTATTTATAGGTCTGTACCCTCTGCACACAGTCACCTCTGATGATCACGGGGTCCATGAGTGGTCTGGGCCTCTTAAAATCCACCACCAGCTCCTTGGTTTTGCTGGTGTTCAGGTGTAGGTGGTTTGAGTTGCACCATTTAACAAAGTCCTTGATGAGGTCCCTGTACTCCTCCTGCCCACTCCTGATGCAGCCCACAATAGCAGTGTCGTCAGCGAACTTTTGCATGTGGCAGGAGTTGTATTGGAAGTCCGATATATATAAGCTGAACAGGACCGGAGAAAGTACAGTCCCCTGCAGCGCTCCTGTGTTGCTGACCACAATGTCAGACCTGCAGTTCCCGAGACACACATACTGAGGTCTGTTTGTAAGATAGTCCACGATCCATGCCACCAGGTATGAATCTACACCCATCTCTATCAGCTTGTCCCTAAGGAGCAGAGGTTGGATGGTGTTGAAGGCGCTAGAGAAGTCCAGAAACATAATTCTTAAAGCACCACTGCCTCTGTGGGAGAGTGATCGGTGTAGCATATAGATGATGGCATCAAATGCTCCCACCTTCTCCTGGTATGCAAACTGCAGAGGGTCGAGGGCGTGTTGGACCTGTGGCCTCAGGTGGTGAAGCAGCAGCCTCTCCATGGTCTTCATCACATATGACATCAGAGCGACAGGCCAGAAGTCGTTCAGCTCACTAGGACGTGATACCTTTGGGACTGGGGTGATGCAAGATGTTTTCCAAAGCCTCAGGACTCTCCCCTGTTCCAGGCTCAGGTTGAAGATGCGCTGTAGAGGACTCCCCAGCTCCGACGCACAGACCTTCAGCAGTCGTGGCGATACTCCATCTGGACCCGCTGCTTTGCTGGCACGAAGTCTCTTAATGATGGTTAATGTAAATAGACTTAAATAACATGGCGACAGCTGAGATACAGTGAGGCAGAGAATTCCGTTTGTGTTATAATGCACAGTTGGAAAAAAAATTGTGGTGGCATGTCCAGGTTAAGAAATCTTATGGCCTATGGATCGAAGCTCCTAATGAGCCTCTCTGTTCTGGCCATAATACTCCTAAAGATTGCAGTACTTAATCTATTTATGTTTAATGACATTTGTAACATTTTATTGGACTATCTCAGTAACAACATTTGTTATTGTCAATGTAAGAAAACTGTTTAACAGATTTAAACTTCTTTACTTTTTATTATTTACAGAACTTTTACTCTTTATCTTTTACAAAAGACTAGAAGTATTTGCAGTTAATTACTAAAATTTCTATTTGTTCCAATCAATTTTAAAATATTAATGCATGTGGAATTGCAATTTATTTAGCTACATTTTTTAATGAGTTACATTATATAGTAGAGAGTATCAAATGGTATCAGATTTCAGTACAGTTTGCCCTCCATATCCACGGGGGATTGGCTCCAAAACTCCCCACGGATGAATATCATCTTGCTATTTCAGCACAAGAAAGAGTGAGCAAGTGACTGGCTTCCTAATACAAAAAAGTAGAACCCCATCTTGCAATGCTTGAACATTAAATTCACCAGCCACACACACAGCACAAGTAGCAAATGAACGAAATGCCAGGTGAACAATGGTCAAACAACGAGTGCTGGAGAGAGACTTGATCTGTGAAACTCTGGAATGCTACAGCAGGGTATGCCTATATTTTTGATCTGCAGTTGGTTGAATCCACAGATACAGTGTCGAGTGTAGTTTTCTACTTCGAATAGTGTCGAGGTTTAAAATTTTAGCATTGTAATAACCCTATTGGAACATACTGGAGCTCTGAGCAGCTATTGATGCATGCAGTGTATTGTGCACACATGGGGATGTGTTGGCACAAGTTGTGCACCTTGTACCTGAGAATGTGATTACACATGCCGGGCAAGAACATATTGGTGCATGATAACATTTTACTAGGTTCTGTGTTTTGTTGGTAATTCCAACCAAAAGGCTCTTTAAAAAGTCATATTGCGCACAGAGAGCTGCATGTACAAATTGTTATGCTCATGAGATGAGAAAATGAGAAAATTAGTGTCCACCTGAGAAGTGGGTCAGATTGTTACGTAGGTATGTGACAGCTGAGTGGGGTGTCATGGATGTACAGTATGACTGAGAACCTGCAGGTGCATGCTGGGTATTGCATGTCTGAAAATTTAACATGCATTCACGTGCTATTGAACAGAAAAGGAAATCCTAATTTCCATGTTGGAGTTTCATGGGAACAGAGTACCTTACAAAGATGGTGCTAAAAGTCAGACAATTCAGAGCAATCAAATGCAATCTGAATTCTCTAAGTTGTGACGGAATGCTAACCTTCAGTCAATTGTATAAAGTAACATTTAACCTTCTCAGCCACAAATTACGTTTTGGTGGCGAAATTGCATTTGGAGCTACGTGGTACACCTTTATTACGTTTCATTTGTTCCTTATTTTCATACAGAAAACATTTTTATTTTGCAGATTAAGTACCATGTTTACTCACTGATGTGGGACATCAAACCATCATAATCATGGCACTTGAATGCATCATAAACTGAAGCAGACAGGCTAGTAGGTGTTTGACGGCTTAGTGGTGTATCATGGGTATTATTTGCCTAAGAAACTACTAGTGCATACAGGGTACTGGGCAAAATACTGAGAGAGCTCTGGTGTGCATGCTGGGTACTGTGTGCTTAAGAATCTACTGGGGCATGCTGGGTAATGTCAATATGAAAGCCTCCTCCTGCAGCTTGATGAGTTCTGTCTGCCTTTCTTTTACCATAATCATTAATCTCTTTCTAACAGGAGAAAAATCCGCTGACCTTGGAATCTTTCATTTTTCTTACTGCTGCTTTTTGACCGAAGCTTCCTAAGCTCCCTTGCCGGTTGCTCATACGTGGGAGGCAACGGAGGAGGGGAGATGTGTAAACCTTCACTTGCTTCAAGGCTCCTTTTTGAGCTCGATCCGCACTAATACAATCTTTGTCTGATGAGTTTGGGTAGGCTACTGTCTCAGTGAGCATCAGTCAAAACAAATTGGAGAAGGCCTTCAAAGGTTTTCTTCCTACACTCTTACACTTTTAATATCTGTGAAAAATGATGCTGAAATCTGCATTGTCTGAGCTAAACTACACAACTTTAACAATTATTTAATGAATGATGATGCTTCAGATTAATATCTATTAACCTCTAAGCAATAGATCCTTGGCTTCAACCTGAAGTGCCATCATTCCTTAGTCAGATATTCTGTGAATTCAGCAAAGGCTTTGACAGACAGGATTAGAGAGGAATCTCAGGCGTCTCATCCTACCCCCTTTCCCCCCATATGGGCACAGTGGCTTGTCTTTTTACATCAGTGTAAATTTAGCAAAAGCAACGGGTCACTGTACCTCAAGACCATGTTGGCACACTCAAGGCAGTAAGTGAGTTGCAGAGGACAGCCTAGCTGGCTACTACTGAAAGCAAATTAAATTGTTCAATTTTCTTTCCTTTTTTACTTTTCAAAGTTGAAAAACATAAATGTTCACCTGATCTTTCTACTGTCAGAACTGTGGATTAATATGCAAGGTACAGCTTTTTAATTTTTTAAATTTGAAGAGAGCCTTTGGATAAATTATTAGAGAAAGTCTATGAAAGAAAATGGAAATGTCACCTATAAGAAAGTGTCAGTGAATTACTGACTTGAATATGGAGGCTGTGAACTCCTCTTATCGAGAACCACCTGTTTCCTCTTCATTCCTGAGAACATTATCCATTTCATATGTTAGCATACTAAGCTCTGTATTATTTTGTTCACCTTTGACGATGTCATGGGTCGAGCTGGTGATCCTTATAAGGGATGTGAGTATGCTGCCACTCTTGAGATGGCCATGTGAGTCCTGTTTTGAACCTAGTGTCTTCAAAGCAGCTGACATTTCTTTCATTACACCTTTGAAAAACCAATATAGAGCCATAAGCCTAAGACGCAGATCAAGCTGGAAGTGTTTTTATCTGATGACTCATTAGGGAAATTATCATACCCTGGTGAGATTTCCACGAAACCACCTGACCTCTCCTCATATTTAGGAAAGTCATGCTTGACCACTTTGTTGAGTATTTAGGCCTCATAAAATGGGCATCTCTCACCACATTTCTCTGGACCCTAGTAAATAAATTAGTCCTTAGAAAGGTCCATGCTGAGTCATGTCTTATTAAATAGCTGATGTCATTTCTACATTACCTTTCAGATATACAGTAGATGCTGACCCACTAACCTATAAATTGTTTTTTTTAATTAGCCAATGTGGCTGTTAAATTCTTAAGATATGGAGAGATTTTTACTGAACCATGTGTTTCTAAGAATCTCATTTCTTGAAGGGTGTTAGCCTCAGTGTCAATACTGGGGCATCATGGGTAATACAAATCTCAAATTTACCTTTTATTTTTTATTTTGATCAGTTGGCATAATCATTTAGTAATTAAACCATGGAAAGGTTTTCATAACGCCTCCCAATTCACCCTTAATAACCTGCTTGAATATTTAGGAAACCAATAGCCATTGCACATCACCTTTCACGCTCGTATCTTAGATGTAAATTTGGACAATTTGAAATCATAACATCTTGACACAACTCACTGTTAGAGCCAATAGACCTCTGAAGTAAGACTGGTCAATTTGATTCTTGGGAGGACCATGCAAAACTATCCTTTTAAAATGAATTGATGTCATACTTGAGGTGGTCCTCTGCCATTTGTGTCACCATGTAATTACAAATCATCCTGCTTTAATGTTCCACCATCATTTAATGCTATTAACCACAGAGTTATGGCTGGTTTCTCACCACCCTCGAGGGTGGTCTTCCCAAGTCAGTAAACCCAACATTCAAGTTAAGTGAAGCTTCTTACTAGTTATTGTCTGTGGAAATCCTAGTGAAGCTCAGTGTGTATTCATTCTATTGATAGTGTTATTTCATATCAGCCTGCATAATAATGATGATCGGCATTTATGTGTGAGTATCTTATATGCCACTTTGTGTTCACATTTGAGCAACTCTGTTTAAGGAGGATTTGCAATAAGGGCTTTTTGTATATAAAATGAGGGTGAGCTAATGAACTGATTTGGTTATCATGTTGTTTTGTCTTTTCATGCATTTTTAATCTTCTCCTGGCATAGTAATACATTTTGCTTTGCTTTTAACTGAGTATGCCCAAAGGGATGAGACACTTCAGCCTGGCAGATTAGGAGAGGAGAGGAGATGGAGGAATTGAATCCATGCAGGTGATTAGAGATAGCCATGTGGATGTTGCTTCCAGGTCTGCTGGGTTTCTCAATTACAATGCAAAGTGACTGCTCACCTCCTGAGGTGCAGTAGAGGGGTGGGGGAGTGGGTGAAGCTCAGAGGTAAGCAGTTTCTAAAGTCATGGTGTGTGTAGTGGCAGTTAAGAAACTATTACCTTCTCTGGGAAAATTGCAATACCTTTGCCACTATGCCAATTTTTACTCACAGACTAACATGAAACCACTTAAAGCAAATGCAAACATCAGTGTGCATGCTGGCACCCCTAACATAAAAGGCATAGCTGTCTGTGACAGCACCTCAAGAAGGCCACATACACACTCAGAGGGACACAGAAAACCAGTAACACACACACAAACACATATGAATATAACCACACACAAACATCTGTGCTTATCAAAGTGCATTTAACATCTGATGCACACATTCTGACAATTTGGAATGCAGAAGTACCTGGGGTCACCTAGAATGCACAGGAACACGGACATACAGTATGCATACACATATACACCAGCATGCACACAGGAAATTATATGTACTTACACTCACAACTGTACACAGATTACACCTAAAGACACAGTTCCAAGCAGTGGTAGGGACAGGAGCTCAATACTGTTAGTGTTATCTTGATATGCAGGGTGCTGCAGTGTAAGGTGATGAACCTGGAGAAGGAAGGATGTGAGGAACGCTGATGTGGAGAGCATTTTACCCGGTTTAAACTAGCTAAGATATAATTAACTGATTTTGGCAGTGGGCGGCATGGTGGCGCAGTGGGTAGTGCTGCTGCCTCACAGTTGGGAGACCTGGGGACCTGGGTTCGCTTCCCGGGTCCTCCCTGCGTGAAGTTTGCATGTTCTCCCCGTGTCTGCGTGGGTTTCCTCCGGGCGTTCCGGTTTCCTTCCAAAGACATGCAGGTTAGGTGAATTGGCGATTCTAAATTGGCCCTAGTGTGTGCTTGGTGTGTGGGTGTGTTTGTGTGTGTCCTGCAGTGGGTTGGCAACCTGCCCGGGATTGGTTCCTTCCTTGTGCCCTGTGTTGGCTGGGATTAGCTCCAACAGACCCCCCGTGACCCTGTGTTCGGATTCAGCGGGTTGGATAATGGATGGATGGATGGATTTTGGCAGTTCTTCTTCCAGAAACTCTGGCACACCAGAAAGTGAACAGATATATATTTGTACTCTACTGTGACCAGTAGAGGGCATTGCAGCACCCCAATCCCCAAACACAATCTCACAAACATATCCATATCTTCCAGCCCAAACAGAGTTAATTTAAGAGAGTCCATTATCTTGACCGTAATGCAAAGAGGTATGAGTAAAATCGCCAAGTACTCTGCCTCGATCCTCTGTTTGAGCTGGTTCACCTGTGGTCGGTGAGAACTTTGGAACTTTCCATTGTTTTTCTCTAAGTCAAAAGGCACACATTCCTTTTGTGCATACCTAACAACTTGCTCAAATACATTATAGGAAGTGCAGTGTGGGCCATCCTTAATATGAATGGTCTGTCTCGGCAGCTTAAATTTAGATTTGAATTCAAGACATTTTCTCCAGCCACTACTATCACCACTAGAAAAAATGGAAGAGTCACTCACTGCTAGTTCTTCAGTTAATTTTTTACTGAATACACAGTCCATGCTATGTGTTTTTAAGCTCTGGGGCCTCATGCATAACGCTGTGCATAGAATATACACTAAAACATAGCGAATATACAAAAGTGGAAATGTGTGTACGCACAAAAAATTTCAGATGCACAAAACCATGCATAAGCCAGCTTCCAGACACTTCCGCTCCATAAATCCCAGTCAGTGTGAAAAGTAACACATGTGCGTGTCTGCCGTCACACCCCAACTCCTCTCATAATTTTTTAATATGCAAATCAATATAAATATCACCTTCCATTCAGTATTTGGTTAAAAAACAATGGCAAAAGCACATGAAAAAAAGAATTTCAGTGAATGCGAAGTGGAGGCAAGGAAAAAAGTACTATTTGTTGGCTTAAGCAGTAGTATAAACAACAAAAGGAAGTTGATCAAGTGATACAGAGTGTCTGAGAAACTTGAAAGTTCAAGTTCAGAAAGTGGCACAGTGCCCGAAATAAAAATGAAGTGGTCAGATATCAAAGTCAACACTAAAAGGCAAGTCATAGCCCACCGTCTGTGTGTCATATGGGAGTGTATTAGGGTACAGAGAAAAGAAACAAAAATAGGGACACAGTGAAAAAAAAGGTCAAAATGTCCACTTTAATCTTGTAGTTTATTTTGTCATTAAACTAATCTTAAAATCAACGTTTAATTTAGTAGAATTTCTCAGATCCCATCGTAACTAAAGTAGCACATTAAATGGTTATTATTGCATGTGTTCTTCTATGTGCTGTATGTGTGTGAATCACTATGTGCTTCTTAAACGGGCTTTCTCTTACGCCGACAGAACACAGAATACATTAAATTCATGAAATTATAGGTCTCTGAACAATTTAAATACTAAGATGTATACTTGATATCATTTTTATGATAAAATGAATTAAATCATATATTAAACATGGGGGCACGGTTGTGCAGTGGTAGCGATCAGCTGGCGCAGCTTCCAGAGATTGTTCCTGCATCCCGCAAGATGCTTGCTGGGATGTATGTGACCCTCAATTAAATAATTTATTGCAGCAGTACTGTCGCTTTCAAACGTACCAACCCCTAATTCCTTTCCTTCATTTTCTTTCTCCATGTAACCAATTGCCACACAATAACCTCTGTAATAAATGCCAAGCCATCTGTAAGCTTAGAACTCCGATTCTTCAAAACTTTTAAGGAACATTGAAATATATTTGTAGTACATGTTTAATTATTCCATCCATCTGTCCATCCAGGGTTGTGCCAGTCTCAGCAAGCATACAGCACAAGGCAGGAACATTCCCTGAATGGGGGCACCAGTTCATCGCTAGCACTGTCCACTGTGTTTAGATGTTTAAATTAATAACAGTATACATTATTTAAATGAAGTTAAAAATGTATCTGTATAATGTAATTTACATACTTTAATGCATTTCATCTTAAAAATGATATCAAGAGCTGCAAGAAAATAGCTCTTGGAAGCCATTCGTCATCATCTGTAAATAAGCGCTCTCTGAATTTAATTCTTTTATTGTGGTTGTGTGGTACAATGAGATTCAATATGCAAATCCTCCCTAAACTTATTTTCCTTTAAAATGATAAAATAACAATAATAATATTAATAATATGATAAAAAAACAATGAAAAATATACAATATGAAAGCATAAGTACAATATACATGTACATATAGTGCAAATGGTTCATAAAGTGGCTCAGATTGTGCAATATTACAACTGTAGTGCAAGTTTACAGTGAGGTAATTGTACTTATACATAAAAACAGTTCTACCAGGAGCACTTGATGGACTGATTGAGTGCATTTATAGCTATTGGGATGAAACTTTTTCCCTGTAGGAAAGGCTCTGAAGCGTTTTCTGAGTAGGTGAAGTTCAAATAGACTGTGCGCATGGCTGAGGCAGCGTGTGCTATAAATGTTCTCTGAAGCTGTATCCCGATAATCCTCTGCGCTCTCAACACAAACAGCCATAGAGCTTTCTGATCAGCTTCTGTACAGCTGTGATTCCACACTCAGATACAGTAGGTTAAAATACTCTGAGTGGTGCACTGAGAGTAACAACACTAAAGCTGCTATGGTATTTGGAATAGTTTGGCCATTCTGTGGACCTTTATATTGTTACCAGTAGCGGTGCACTGCACAATAACATGCAGTGAATACACTTGACTTGAGCATTCATAGTTTTCATCCTCTTTCTCTGTACGTTTAGCATTCATTTGCTCAGAGGTTGATGCGCTTGTTGCTTCCTGAGCAGCTCTTCTTTTCTCCACCCTAGCAGCCTGCTTCTTCTCTTCGTTCATCAGCATCTTTTCACGTTAAAACTGATTAAGTCAGTGTTTCTGTTGCAATTACTTAGTATGTTTTCTTTAATTTTTTACTTAAGCTGGCATTTAAGTCTTCAATCTGCCTCAAGAATGATTTAAAATATGAAGAGATAGGGGAAGTGACGGTGAAGGTGATAGGGATAAGAACGATGCCCATACGTATGCGCCACATGGCTGCCCTGCTGGCCGCTGCTGGGAGTTGATTCTACAATAAAGTAAAATAAAAATAAAAAGAGGAATCACCTTGGAGGTCAATCATCACCCCAAAGTTGGATAGTAGAAGTCACGCAGTATATGTGTACTAAATTTCAAGTCAATAGGTCAAACGGTTTGCAAGCTTCAGGTGATTTAAAATATTGAACAGACAAAAGAACAGCCACGGTAGTGTGTTATATATAAAGATAGGCTGAATTCAAACAGGTGCCTTAAATTTATAAACAATATGTGGTTAAATTCTGTGTATTTGATAAAGCTGTGTCAGGGATGTGATTATAAAAAAGACAGGGAAACCACACAGGAACAGTAGCAGAGCTTTGACGCTTGGTGCCACCAATGTACGTACAAAATGTTTTGTGCTGCCGTGAGAATGTCTGTGGCTTTATGCCAAGTTTAGTTTTTATACATTGTGATGTGAGCATAGAAAGGGTGTATGCAAAATTTATACATCAGGCCCGTGGTCACCATTGTGAATCTCCCAGAATACTTCAAGGTTATCCACACATCCACTGCTGTTGGTGTTCTGAGAATTTTGGTGCTATTTTGGCCCCTTAGCATTTCACCGCTATCTTTCCTGTGAATAGAACAATGAGGTGAACAGCAAACTGCACTTCCACTGTCTTCAAGGTTGGCACATGGTACCAATACAGAAATATCCCCTGATACTTTTAATCTGGTGACAGCACATACTTCAGTGTAGGATCCGTTGCTAGATACTCAGTCAGGGTAATTCTGTTGGTTCTCCACGGACAATAGCGTTCTTCCCATCAGGCATGGATCTCTGCGGAGTGTCTCATCATCTCGTTGTTTTCATCATCTCCCAGGTATGTCAGCAGGAGTGCTATATTTCCTGGGAACTTGCTTCTCAAAGGCTTCCCACTCCTCTTTGTGGACTTTCTACCTTTCTTCCAATGGTATAACATAGGTCTGAATCGCAATCTGATTACTGGGATGGTAACCTACCAGGTAACACTTGTGGTTGGTCGGCCAGTCGACAGTTGTGAGGAGCAGATCATAGATATGTGATACAATACCTGCCAAATAATACAAAGGATACACGACATGTGTTTCACCCTAATTGGGGCTCATCAGGTGTACGTGCCTTTGCTTTGTCTTATGAGGACCGAACCTCAGACATCAGTGCCTGAGGCGAAGCCTCTGACATTGTGCCACAGCGGCTGGTTCACAGGGTGAAAAATCTGAGTATTACATTCATAGGTCTGAATCGCACTCTGATTATTTGGATGGTTACCTACAAGGTAATGATTCTCGCAACTGAGAGGACGTGGTGGATATTTGCTGACTGGCCAACCAACCAGAAGTGTTACCTGGTGGGTTCACTGTCACACTCATACCTGTGTGTATGTCCCCATTCTCAGTCATGTATTTTAGTAAGGTGAATTCATGATTCTAGAATTATAGAAATCTTTTGATTTCAGGTAGGTGGGAAAGAGCCCAAGCCCAAGAGGATGTTCAACATTGATGCTAGGAAACATACTGCAAAAAAACCTTAAGCATAGTTAGAAGAAAATGAAGGATCCCAGCCATATCATTTCTCAAAGATTGTACTCGCGTGGCCCTGGGCCTGCTGAGATTGATATTTTTAAAGGGTGGGGGGACACCTACACCTCCCATTGAACCTTAGATTCATTTCACCTGATGCAGAGCTATTGAGTGGCAGGCCAAGGACAAGAAGAGACACAAATTCACCTTCCAAATTGCAGCTGCCTTCACGAGATGCTGCCATCTTGTGGGGCCCCTGAGTAATGCCCACTCTATTAGATGCCCAATTCATTTTACTATACATGTGTAGTAGGCGGAGGCTCACTGGAGCAGCACTCAGCCTTCATTACTCAGTGTTCATTTACATGAGGTGCTGAATAGCTGCCACAAACAGAGATGCTTTGGTTTGCTGATAAATTACCTGTCCATGCTGTTCAGTGCAAACATAACAAGGACTGAGGCGCGGCTTGCGTGATTCTTTCTCAGCACATCAGCTCTTCCATTATTACTCAATGGAGAAAAAAAAGAAAATGCTCGACGAAAGCTGCTTGCTGATGTCACACTCATTAATCACATCTTTTCCACAACCAAAGCAGAAACAGAGTCCAGCTGGCAGCCCTGAGCTTGGCTGTAGCCTGAAGTGCTGACAGAAATTCAAATTGAATACGAGGCCTGGATCACCTTAAATGGCCATCTGGACATTTTAGCTGGGCATTTTGAGAAAGGTATGGGGTTCAGCTCAAGTGGACATCTGCATTCACATTATGGCTTCTGTTTAATTTTTTGTGGTTCCTCTGGTTACATCAATATCTTAGTGACCACACAACAGCCTAAGGTTTGAATAACTGTGCTCTATGAGTGACAGAACCTTCAGCTCTATAGCGCCCAGAATTTGGAACAACCTCCCTAAATTAATGAAATCAGTAATCTCACTTCTTTCTTTCAAAAAACAGCTTAAAACACATTTGATTAGAACGGCATTTAACTTACTCTGACTTTCTGACTCTTCTTTCAGTTTACCTTTTCTGTCCAGATGCCCAGAATGACTTGTGTTTTTACCACAAATTATGTTATGTGTTCAAGGTTTTCTTTCAGTATTCATACTTTTGTGTTTTATTATATCTTATTGTCTCTTATTCTATTTAAATGCTTTATTTTTGCTCTATTTATCTTTATGAATATTTTATGCAGATATAATTTGTATCCGATGTTCTATATGTCATGCTGTTCTTTCTGAACTGGACCCACTGTGTTGTGATCATGAGAAAGGCACTAATGAATTATTATTATTATGATATAAATAAAATCTGTTATTATTATTATTATTATTATTATTATTATTATTATTATTATTATTATTATTGCCATTGGTGAAATAAGAGACCATAGTTCACTTGGAGTGGATCCTAAACTGAGTGACCACTCACTGGCACACCTGAGGGTTGACTGATGGCACTCTGTAGTGGTATTGGAGGTTATGGGCAGCAGGTGTCCCCTCTTTACTTGGCTGGGTCTTTTGCGCCTCTGTGTTAATATTTGTGAAGCAACAGCCTGCTGTCATTTATTTTTCTTAGAACGTTCTGTGTTTGAAAATCTGTGTAACCACAGGTGCATGTGCATGTCATCAGTGACGAGTATTATTTAAGAATAAACTGAATTGATTCAAAATTAATCTTTCATGTGTTAATTATAAGTACTTAGAAAACACATTGAGAGCAGAATGGTGTGATGGGGTACTTGTGCATGCCCCACTAACCTGGAACAAAGAGCACCAAAGTCTAAATGAGTGTGTAAGAAACAATGTATGGATGCCTTTACTTGCGCAAGTGCTGTGTGCATGGGTGTGTGCATATTAGTTTGCGTGTCCATTTGTGTACTTTAGTTTACAATGGCGTAGACAATTGCATGGAGAACACAAAGGAACAGAGCAAATGAATAAAAACAAAACCCCAATTGCCCTAAAGGTTTGCGAAAATAAGACCGTGTCCCTAAATATCAAGTAGGGTGGCCCACCCACTTTCCCACCATCCAGAACACACAGTGCCTCAAACATCATAATAGTCTTTTCTATTCACTCTATCAATCTCCCTCTTCACTCTCAGTCTGCATTATCTCCCTGCCAGTCAAGCTGTTATCCCAGCTTACCTGCCAGCTCCAAGCTGAAGGGCCCAATGACAGGAAGTTTCCTTTAATCCCAACCCAGCAAAATCTCTGGAATCACATCTGGGGTTAGGAATGCTGTCAGAAAGACATAAGGCTGTCTTGTCAGAACTTCTTATGTTGGTTCCAGGTATCTTTGCAGCCCTAATCTTCAAATAACACTTAAAGAGTCAGGCATCTTTGATGGCCACATGAAGACTGTCTTGTCAGATCTCCATATGTTGGTTCTAGGTAAAGTACTTCTGCAGCTCTAAGCTTCAAATAACACTTAAAGCATCAGACATCCTTGATGACCACCTGTGTCCTTTGTCCTCCATAATATCTAGCAAGGCCTCACCTGTTCCACATGACAGCCTTTTGCTGCCAATAAACATGGATCTCACCAGTTCTTTGTCATCTCACTTGAATGAACAACTTCCACTTAAACAAGTAGGACATACTGTCCTCTGGTGGCTCTTCACCCACAATGGCACTTGGAGGGTACCAGGAGGTTCTTCTTTTCAGTTACATAGACCTCACTGTGCCCAATCTCCATGCTGTCACACCGTTATATCTTAGGATACATTTGCTAGCTGGGTTATCTGCCACGATGGATATCTAAACTGGACAAACTTGTAGTGTGACGAGATTGTGGCGTTTACGTGATTCTACTTCTCTGTGAGAGTCTTTTTTTGTTGCATGAGAATTCTTTTTAATTTTGTGAAATGACATAGAGTACCATCTGTGATTCAGTGCTCAGTTTTATACAGCAGTGTAAATACATGCCAATTAGATAGCCCAAATATCTCCAAAGCAGTTGTGTCATCTTGCTTTTGATGCTAGAAATCCTGAGTTTTTATCGTTTCCTGCCTATGCTCTGCCCATTTTGCCTAGTACTGGCTGATTCCTTTGTAAGGAACCCTGATCTCTTGTATTGATACCATCACTTCGGAATTTGTGCCAATTCCTCTTCCAAATACACTCTTATCATCATGCCATACAGGCTGTTTTAGCACTGGTGAACCTGCACGTAATCTCTCTACCGTAGGCTTTGTGCTGTATTCTCACCTTTGTGGTTCCTGACACCAGTCAGCCTGTATCTTCACGTTGGCAGGTCCTACACACCCTCTCTAGAGTCAGACAACATACCTAAATGCCCATGCCATTCACCTGTCAAAGTATTCTCACCTTTCTAACCCTACATTGATCCTGATTCCATTTCCAAATGTGTCATGTCTCCCTCTGCCAGACATCTTAGTCTGTATGTGCATTCTTTTAGCCCCTTTCATGCTATCTATTATTTATACCCACCCTGAATGTGCATACATTTCAGAACTCGTAACTTTATGACATTTGCCGGATAAAATAAAGTATATACTGACCCAGTGCTTGTTCTTCTAGTGAGGCTATATGGACACTGTTATCCGGATTCCATGTCAGCCAGCTGCTTCACTTCCAGTGCTGATGTCAAAATAGACTAGCAATGGCATTTTTTACCCGATTGCTTCACCACGTGCCCAGACTTAGCGGTAAACAACGTAAGTCTCATTATTCAAACACTGTGCCAAACATCAGGAGCTGAAAATGCTTCAAACTATATGGGTTAAGCTACATCCACAATTACGAAGGTATGATCCAGACATGTTAAAAACTTGTGTCTTCTATATACTTGCATCGGACAAATACGTGATTACATTAGTCTTCTTTAAAACAACAGAATTTCAATACTTAGTCATTTAACTTTATACAGGAACAGTTGAATATGTATTCAAGCTTAATACATAATAACAGGAGTCTGTAGAAATCTTACCTTGTAAAAAAGTGAATGTCTCTGTCTGAGCCAGCAAACTGTGAATGCCACACCACTACTTCATGGTCTCAATTTGTTTCCTCAGCTGGAGGATCTCCTCTCTGGGAAACATGTTTTCGTCAAGTGATACAGTAGGTCGACAACTACTGGATTCTGAACATAAGCATAGTCATGGTCTTCCTCCATTGTTCACTTTCTTCTTTGCAAACCACAGTCTTGAAAGTGGAATGGAGAAATTGTTCCACTCAAACAATGCAGGAGCCACTCCCTTCTTCAACAGTTGCCACCCTGCATCAGATCCTGGCTTGCAAAAAGCCACTTTTTTAAATGCCAGCTACAAACTCAGGTATGGGGACTAACTGTAAAGCTCTCTCTCTCTCTCTAGATAGATAGATCAGGCTTACGCATCACAGGGTAATGTATGAAAACTAAGTGTACTTAGCTGGAAACTCAACATAAAGGTACACAACAAAGTTCAGCTGTAATGCTATCTGTACACTGAATCTTAAATTTCTTTTTCTCTGACATTCTTTCCACTAAACAAAAATCACAACTGCATTATGGAGAATGGAAGTGACTAAACTGGTTGAGATTTCACCAGAAGTACGTCAGCACTAACGTGTGCATAGAGCCTAATGATGTGGTATCCTGTCCTTCTCACCCAACTTATTTCCTCATATGTACATTTACATTTATATTTATTCATTTAGTAGACACTTTTATCCAGAACAGCTTACAAATGAGGTTAGCATAATCAAGTAAATATTAGTTAGAGTCTGCTTTGAAACAAGTGTTATACGATTAAGTTACAGAAATTGACCAAAGCAAGTGAAAAATGGCATAGACTTTAAAATTAGGCAGCTGTTAAACAAGGTAAAGGCTATTTAACGTTAACTACAGAAAGAAACTAGCCTCAAACCATTGCCTTTTCTAAGATTGCCGGTGCCTCCTTCCAGTGAACTCCTTGGCAGGTGCCTCTTTGCCCAGAAATGCATGGCACCTGCATACATATTAAACATGATTTTTCTGAATTTCTGCACCTTCACAGTACCCTGAATCATGTGTACTTGGTGTCTTTGTTACTTTCTCACTGTTAGCCCATACCCAAAAATATTGTTTGCTGCTATGTTGAGGCCATTTGTGTGCCATGCTTGTAATTTCCGGCATCAGTTCTAATATCACACACGTGCATCCATGCAGTTAACGTTTTTGCCCCTCCAGTGACTGGCACCACTGCTTAGCTCCCATTTCTTTAATGGAGTCTCTGCGCCAAGCCCTTTTCCTGCCCTGGGGTGTGATCAGTTCACTCAGCACTTCTCAGCACGCGAGCTTGTTGTGTGAAGTGGCACATGACATGGCCCAGCGTGCTTCAAGGCAAGCTCTCAGATGTCAAAGAACATTTTTTCCCAGTCTGACAGGTCCCAACTAAATCTACATAGGAGGAATAAATCCGTCCGCCTGGCCCCAGGTGTAATCAAGACTCTGTGCCGGAGGCAACGCCGCAAGGAGGAGGGATTTTCTTGGATGTTACTCATAGCTACAGCTGTCAGTCTTGCTAATGTGTTACGACTGTTTGATTTCGGGATGCGGCAGCTCCACTCACCTCACGTTATGTCGCCAGATCTAACCTGCTGCCTTTTCCTCCTAAACGGGAAGAAAGCTTTTCCTCCTCAATCATCTCTCAGGACGCCAGGCACTGGTTTTTGAGACCCCTTGGCACTGCCTGCTGTCTTTGAGACAGATGACTGGGGAGCTTCACTGCAGATTTGATGCCTTAAGCGCTTGGGCTGATTACATCTGTCAACTAGCGTGCCTTTCAAAGCTCTTTAGAGTTTGTCAGGGAGACTTGCTGCACTTGTAAAAGAAATGGGCATTTTCATCTTGCCAAAAGGCCAGTCATGCGTAACAGAGCCTCACCTTCAGGACCTGGCATTGAACTGGAATGCGGAAGCTAATTCAGCATGTGGATGCCTAAACTGACAGAACGCCCCCTGCTGGTTGTGGCAGCCCACATTAGTATACAAGACACATTTGTTAATTATAAACTAAGCCACCTCCAATAGCCATCCATTGCTGTTGAAGGGCCTCATACAATATCTTATCTCTCTTTGAAGCCTACACAGTAATGAGGAGTTGGCTTTTTAAGTTTAAAAATAAAATAGATGACTGGCACCCTATCCATGGTTGGTTGCTTCCTTGTGTCTGATGCTCCATGTGACATTGAATAATACTGAGCAGATTGAGAGTGTTGAGTTCAAATCCTGCACCCAGTCTGTGTGAAATTTGCGTGTTCTCCCTGTGTTTCTATGGCTCGTTCTCTAGGATCCCTAGTTTTCTTCTTACATCCCTAAAAAGTGTGTTGTAAGTTAATTGGCAACTCTAAATTTTCCCTGAGTGAGTGTGAAGGTGTGTTAGTCATAGCCAAAATGAGCCCCATTGAGACAGGATCCTGAATCAGCTTAAACCAACCGATTTTAGTGACATATTGAAGTTTTAGTTGGCCTTAAGGATATTTCTGTCTGGAGTGTCTTTGATAAGCTGAATGCACTTCACACACAGTCTTATTGGTCTACCCGCTTAGTCAATGTGCACTCATCCAGCTCGTACTTGGGAATTCCTAAGTAAACAATCTGTCTCTTCATTTTGTTGTAGGCCAGAGTGGCTTGTAGATTCACTTTTTCACCATGTTAACAAATGCTTAAAATTATAAGATGCCTCCCACTGACCTGACACTGTGTTGGCCAGACATTCTTTCCGTCATAGCATTAGTACTGCCCCTGAGTTGCCTAAAATGAGTTGAAACTTCATTCAGTAGCATTCTTCTTTTTCAGAGAGGACTTTTTTTACAGATAGTCTTCAGTTTTTGTTTGTACCATGTCGTATATACAGTATGACACAGTAACACAGACTAAATTATAGATAGATAGATAGATAGATAGATAGATAGATAGATAGATAGATAGATAGATAGATAGATAGATAGATAGATAGATAGATAGATAGATAGATAGATAGATAGATAGATAGCATGTAAAAATACAAGAGATACGTTTTTATGTTTCCCATTTTTGGATTGTTCTTCCACATGGACTACAGCCCATGAAAGCTTGGGGGTTTGGGTAAAATGTATAGTCAGTGGCCAGGCTTGTATTTGAACCCAGTGCCTTGAGCCACTGTGCCACCATCTAAAAAAAACAGAATTTAACATTAAAACCAAAACCAAAATGCTGATGAGGACCCAAATTAAATGGAATACAGAGGCACCTGAATGTGGAAATCCAAATAATATGTTGGATTGAACCTTGATAATCCATTTATTTTAAAGCAAGTATGAGATCATACAATTTTGAGAACAGGATAGAGAAAAAAGTTGACACAGAACCGATTTAAGTAAAGAGAAGCAGTGTAGGCACCTTTAAAACTTGTCTTGACATTATCTTGGCCACAAGCTATGAACAAGAATTGAATGGCCTGATTTGGTCAAAAAGTTTCATAAGTCTTTGAATGATATCCTTCTGTGTTGGTCTTCGTAGTTTTGATCCTCTGATTGTTGAAAAACGTCAAATGATTCTATGCATTCTTTCATTCACTTTTTGAACTAGTTTATTTCAATTTAGAGTCACTTCCAAAACTCATTGTTAAAAGGTGGAAACCATCTCTGAATCGGATAAAAGTCCATCCAAGACCCATGTACTTATGCACTCCCACTCACTCACATAGGGTCAATTATAGGTTCACCTAAGTTATCAACAGAAAGTCCACAATGACACAAGGAAAACCTGCAGACTTAACACAGATAATGACTAGGCTGACATTTGAGTCCAACGCTCTGGAGTTGTCAGGCAGCACTGGACACTGAATAGATGAATTGCTTGTTTTGTGCCATTTCAGCCTTAGACTTATGATGGTCTTGCTAGTCCTGCATATAATGTGAATCGGACAGATAGACAGAAAGTACTATATTTGTCCCAAGGAGACAATGCCGCAGATATGTTGTGCATAGCCTCTGATCTTTTCATCTGTTATTTATGTATTTATCCATTGAACTTGAAACCTCAAGGAATGCCCCTGGAGTAAATTTAGTTTTTACAGAAGCACAAGAAATATTATAACAAACAATAAACAACTACAAGAAAGAAGAAAAACTGACTTGTGCTAAAGATTTGAGAGCACATACAGTGAGGTATTGTAAAGAAGCATTGCCATAGGCTTTAAGGAGCCACAGCAGCATTTCTTGACTCACTTGTAGTTGAAGAATTTGTTGGATAAAATGACTCAGTGCTAGTGTGTCAGAGAGGTGATGTGCAGCATTGTTCACAATCGACATCAGTTTTGTCTTCATTCTATCCTCCACTACTACCTCAAGTCGGGAAGAGTTTGTCCCATAGCTGAGCCTGCCTTCTTAATTAGCTTCTAATTTAGTGGGCCTCCCTTCAAGTGACGTTAATGGCCACACACACCACAGTACTGAAAATTGCACTGCCCATCATGAAGTTGTAGAACGTGTAAAGGATGTCATCATCCACATCAAAGGAATGTAGTCCTCCAAGTAAAAAGAGTCCGCCCTGTCCTTTCTTATATAGTTCCTCTCTGTTACTGAACCAGTTCAGCTTGTCATTTATCTGGACACTCAAGCTGTATTTTTCCACTGAAAACAGTGCACAGCTTTCCAGACTGCAAGTTCTTGATTACTAAGGAGCTAAACGGTCTCCTGAATGATAAGATGAGAGATTTCAAATCTGGTAACAAAGAAGCTCTGTGGGGGGATACACAGAGTGCTGAAGAAAGAGCTGCATAAAGAGAAGGAAGTTTACAGACCTAAAACAGAAAACAAACTCACTCAGCATAACATGAAAGATGCTATGAATGGACTTGACAGAATTATTCAACTCATGCAGTCTACTAGTCAGATGCTGGATGGGATTGTGGACAAAGCTAACATCCTGCAGCAATTTTTAATAGACTTTCAATCCCAAAACCACCTTCTTTTAATGTCCACTTCTCTAAAATGATCTCTGCTGTGTCAGCAACTCCCTGTATGAATTTTATTCCAAGCACTTTAACTGGTTTGGCCAGCGATGAGTCCACCAGTGACTGTCAGTATGGGTTGTCCAGAAAACTCAGGAAAGTTCATACAAGAAAAGCCTAGAGAATTGAGTTAGTCCAGGAGTATTTAAGGCCTGTTTTATCCAACTTTGTGCTATCCGTTATTTGTTCAGTCTATCCCTAAGGTTCCAGAATGTACCACTGCTGTGGAAACAATCATGCATTGTTACAGTTCCCAAATAAGCAGGATTCTCTTGCTCCAAATGAATATAGGTGTTTTGTCTTGGTAGAGCTCTATATTACTCTACTTTCTCCTTTTGTATTATTATATGTAGCCTTTGTCAGAATGCCTCAAATCTCATAGACTTACCACTGTTTATAAGGTATTGTACCATATAACTTCTCCCCACATTCCCTTCTACATTTATAACCTCAGACAATTAGGTGTAGTAAAAGACAAGCAGGAGTTAAGTTACAATTTAAATAATGTATTATTGGTAATATTCATAAATAATAACAAGATGCAAAGTACATTTGAATATTGGCAACCATACGACCTGATAAATGCTGATATGTAGTTTCAGGAAACACACAGACTTGTTAGTTACTTAAAATATCTCTAGTTAAGTCCTCATTTTTGGTCAGCTTTCTTCAGAACAGGCCGCATGCCTGTCTCAATATGGCTGCCAAGCTGTGCTCTTCATTGTGTTATCCATTTTAGTTCATGGTGTGCGAGATGCACTTTTATCAGATGTTTCTAAGGGGGGGGGGGGGGGGTGTTATAAGCAAGTAAATTTATAGATTCTTTGTCCACACCCTACAGCCAATAGGCTTCTGATACAAGCCAATTCCAAACAGCCATACTTCAAACCAATGGGGGAATAGAATACCTTCACACCTGACCCCAAAACCATTTAAGGTAAAGCTTGGCAGCTCGGTAGATTGGCTTTCCTGTGGGGGTTGACTGAGAGAATCCTGCAGAGAAACATTTGCCAAACATGTTTGAGGTAATTCCCCCAACCCTGTCGTAAAATTCACTATCCTGACTTAGTCCTAAGAGATAAACATGAATGCTTCTCACGTATGTGATTTTGGGCTATACAAAAATAAATTGTATTGTATTTTTATTGTATTGTATTGTCTTGTAATGAAATACTAATATTACATTGCTTTGCCTAAGTTACAAATAAAGACATACAAAATATTTATCAACTATTATGCAAAATTTCACACAACAAAAATAGGCCACTGGCCCTTTGATCCCACATCATGAAGACCTTTGAGACACTGGTCCTGGACTATATGGGTCCTCTTGTGAAAGACCATTTGGAATAACCATTTGGATCCACTACAGTTTACCTAAAGGAGAAAGGGTAGTGTAGACAATGAAAGTATCTGTCTGCTCCACAAGGCTTATTGCCATCTGGATAAAGCTAACAGCATTCTAGGGAATATGTTTATCAATTTCTCCAGTTCCATCAACACCATGGAGCCATCCATGGGTAAGATCAAGGATATACAAGTGGATATGAGTCTATGGTGCCCTGGATAATGGGCATTTTGTGATGCTCAAGGATTGCGTCTCTGTTGGGATGTGAGCAACACTGGAGTACCACAACAAACAGTCATGTGTCCTTTTCTGTTTACCCCATACACCTACTGTATTGACTATAAATTGACTATAAATATAACACCAGGTCATGTCACTTGCAGAAGTTCTCTGCTGATTCTGCACTACTGGGATGTATTTGTAGGGAAGATTAAACAAATTGTAGGAGTCAGTTGAAGAACTTTCTTTCTTGGTGCAAAAAGAATTATTTGCAGCTCAAAATCGGTAAAGCCAAGAGCTAGTTTTCACAACACCATACAACCTGTACAACTGGTAATTATGAAGAAAGTGTAGCTTATAGTGTCATAAAGTTCAAATGTAAAAATTTTTAAAAATCCCCCTAAAAAGCAGCAAAATAAACACCCATCCTAGTTTGTCCTAGAACAGGAGTGGGCAGTGTTGTTCCTTGTGTGCTGCAGTGGTTGCAGTTTTTGTTCCAACCCAGTTTCTTAATGAGAAGTCAATTATTGCTGATGAAGAAGCACTTACTGCTCAAATAACATTTTGATGCTTCATTTTAGTGGCCTTGCTTGTTAAGATTCCCCATTTAGATGATATCCTTGATAAGGAAAAAAATCTACATAATAAGAATCTACCATTTGTAGACTTACAAGCCATAAATTTAAATAAGGTCTGAGATTGGCAAGGAGTATTTTCTAATTACATGATTGGATTAGAATGAAAACCTGCAGCCACCGTGGCCCTCTAGGATCAACACTGACCACCCCTGTTCTAGAACACACTCAGGACACGGTGGGGCCAATTGAGAAGGTTATTCTCTTAACCGTCTGTGGAATCAGTCAAATACATTTCAACATGTCCTTTCCAACTGTGTGACTGAAATCACTGCACAACAAAGTTTTTGCTTCTTGAACACTGTTGGGTGTTTCTTATAGATTTTTTGGTGCTGGTCACAAATATCACATTAAAATTTACCCATCACGTACCGTTTCAGTTTTGTCATGATTTTTTCTTATATTTGTATCCAAATATTTTCACTCTCGTAAGTGACTTATCAACAACGGTTTGTGCAGCCTGGGCATGTCCAGGCATGGAATCAGGCCAGGTTGGAAGCTGTTCTGTGGAAGATGACATCCTGGGCAGGTCTGAACGAGCTTGACGCTGTCTCAGTATGCCTTAACGGTGGCTTGCATACACCGATCCTGCTCATTTGGTTAATATAGATGGCCAGTGTGTATGTATAGTATCAGTATAATAAAGTATAGTATCTTTAGCAATATAACAGTAAGTGAGCTTGATGCTATAGACATTTTGGTGTCAGGCGATATGACTCGTCAATGTCGTAACAGCTGCGATACATTCTGCTATATCTGTGGCGAATATACACTTGCGCCTCAGAGACATTGGATGACTGCTCTTATGAAGAAAGCTTATCATCTGTATTTCGGCTGCAAAATTGGTGATCAAGACAAGGAATGGGCGCCTCACATTTGCTGTGCGACATGTGCTGCCAGTCTGAGAGCCTGGCTCAGAGGCACTCGAAAGACGATGCCGTTTGCTGTTCCAATGATATGGCGAGAACAGAAAGACCATGAGGGTACTGACAGTGCCATTGACCTGGATTTTGAACCGTGCTCATCAGGCGATCCACATCTGATAACACAGTCCGAATTGAATGATTTGGTCAGAGATTTGGTTCTGTCAAAAGCAAAAGCCTAGCTGCTGGGTTCGAGACTGCAGGAATGGTGTTTGCTGTCACCAGGTACGAAAATTTCTGTGTTTCGAGGCCAACATCATTATATAACCAAATTTTTTGCACAAGTCGACAGTATCTGTTTCTGTTGTGACATTGAAGGATTGTTCATGGCCTTGGGTTGTGAATCCAACCCAGAAGAGTGGCATCTCTTCATTGATTTGTCAATGTTAAGCCTGAAAGATGTTCTCCTACATGTTGCACGTCCAGTATAGCAGGTACAACTGGAATATCTATGGAGATCTTAAAGTCATTGCTCTGTTACTAGGACTGCAGCTCGGCTATACAAAGTACTGTTGTTTCATCTGTGAATGGGATAGCCGTGCCAAAGAGATTGCCTGGAAAGCCTTCAAAGACGTTGTTGACAATTTTCTGGGCAATTACAGAGCCCCAAACTACATTCAGCTGGTAGGCAAATTTCTCAAAGCATACAAGACAATGAAGTTCAACATGTCACTCAAGATTCATTTCCTCCACTCACACTTGGACTTCTTCTCCGCAAATGTCAGTGCTGTCAGTGACGAACACGGTGAAAGGTTTCACCAGGACATTGCTACGATGGAGAAACGATACCAGGGCAACTGGAATCCGCCAATGCTTGCTGTTGGACACTGTAACATGATGCACCAGACACTGAATACAAAAGAAAATCAGGAGCAAAACACTTTTAATTCTGTTGAATTTAATAGCTTATGCGAAACATAAATGTGACTATAGAAGTTATTGTCATTAAACATATAAATGTCTATTTCTCAGAGTTCCTACATGATGCAGTAAAACCAAAAATATATTTGTGCATACCCAGTAGGTAGCCTACCTGTCACAATCAGCAACTTTTCAGGAAGCAAGACTTTAAAAAAAAATGTGCAGTGAATTCAGCAGATTTCCTAACCTACTTTTTGGTATGACTTTTTAGACTTATTTTTGTCATATAAAAATATATGAAAGCATGCAGACCAACAGACTCCACTTAGTATATTCAATTATGGAAAACTGTAGGTTTAGCTTTATTAATTTCTCATTAGATTATAAAGTTTGTGAGGCAAGGAGGAAGAGTTCATGCTACTCACACTGGCATTACCATCCTTAACCAAATGTGTTGACAAAATGGCAGTGGTATGCATGATCCCTCTAGTGCAAGAGAGGAGAGTCACTGTGTGAAGGCCATTGGAGGTTGCAGAGAAGGACCCATTTTGGTAAAGTGGCTTTCAGAAGAGGGACTGACACCCAGAGCTCAGTGCTATGCCGGGTTTGCTGGAAGATGACAGATGTTCTTTGAACAAGCTTTTCTTGCTCTCCAGGGTCAAAGCTAAAGGATACACTTCTGAGTCCTGAGCTCTCGGGCTTAAATTGCTGAATGCAAGAGCTGTCATAATAGAGCAAGCTGAGTAGAAGAAGGACTACTGCTCTTTTCTCCGTTTTATTTCAGCTTCCTTAGTCCCACAAGGAGTGATTAGATAGTTGGCAGCTAGGGTTTATTAGGCGTGTCGGAGACATGGACGTTGCTTAAGATATATTTTATGAATCAAATTAAAATACATAATTCCTTCAATCCAATTTTTCATCCAAGTTTTCAGCATATTTTTCATCAAAACATTGAATGTCACAGGATAAATTGTGCGTTTGTTAAGATAAATGCGTCTCAGGTATATTAAAGTCTCCTGTGGGCGCTTGAGCAAGGAGCAACAATTCAATAGGAGGCAGATGTCAAGCAGAATGGGACAGGCTGTTTAAGGGAACATAACGCAAGGGGGATGCCTTTAAACACATTCGTCAGTGGCGACTGACATGTTGGCTGCACGCGGAATGCCTGATGATTCTCCCAAGCGCCGCGGCAGTCGGTAGCCGCAGGCGCTAATCTTTCAGTGTGCAGACAGCTCCCGGGTTATTAAAAGTGCAACAGCAACTGATGCAAACATCAGCACGACTTATAAATGCCTTTAATAATAACAGAAAAAAAAATAGCAGTACGAAAACTAAAAGGGACTTTCATTGAGCCTCTTGCCCGCTACTTGGAGTGGAAGTGACAGCTAGCAAAAGTGCCTTATTGACTGAGTCTGCTTCCCTAGATACATGCCATGTGGCTCATTTGCAGCTATAAAGATGACGATGATGATGTTGGTCATTGAGGTTTGCTGCTTCTGTACCTTTTTTAGTGAATTTTACACATTTAATCAATCTGACTGAAGCATAGAGAAGTCCTGAGCCAGTGGACGTGTTCACCATTTCCCTAAATCGTACAGGTATTGGTCGTTCTGAGTGATGCAAATATCTTTACTGTTTTCTTTTTTTTCTTTCAACCTAATGAACCTTAGACACTAACACCTGGTTTAACCCCATTGGTCTTATTTGGTTACATTATCTGTAATAAATGTAGACCTTAGGTTTAATATTTGCATTGCACCATCTATTGGAATGTATGAAGTTATGTATGCAGTAAAAAAGCATTGCATTTGTCATTCAAACAGATGGCACAAATAAAATACATTACTACAAAAGTTTAATGCATTATGTCAGATGATGCGACAAATACATTGCATATGTTTCTGTTACATGCTACTTGATTTTGGGTTTGTAAAAGCAGTGTTAATGTTTGTGATTTGCTATCTGTTGGAATGTCAGAGAAGTAGCAACCAGATAGACACAGACAGATGCTTTTATTATGGTGGATCATTAGCCATGGTGTTTTAGGGTACAGAGAAGGGCTGAGTGAAATATGTATCACTGCAGTTTTCTCATATCCATTGCATCCTTAAAATCTTATTCTGATCACATTAGTCTTGTTTAGTTAATGTCTAAGCCATGGAAATTCTGGCATGAAGGGTTACTGAGAAATTTTAAGAGACTTTTTCATGCCCACTGTACTTCTAGAGTTTACATCACAGGAAAATGGAGAGATGGGCTTGGCAAAATTGTCATACTCATAATGCTCGTCACATATTGGGATTAATAAAGTATCTATCTATCTATCTATCTATCTATCTATCTATCTATCTATCTATCTATCTATCTATCTATCTATCTATCTATCTATCTATCTATCTATCTATCTATCTATCTATCTATCTATCTATCTATCTATCTATCTATCTATCTATCTATCTATCTATCTATCTATCTACCTCTGAGGTGATTCAGGTTATCATATTTTTTCTTGGAAGGAATGATGGTTCACTGCTTAGTTTTCCTTCCTCCTGGGTTCAAATGTCATGGCTAACTATGTGTTTGGAGTTTGCATGTTTTTCCTGTGTAGGTGTGTTCCTTTCAGGTAATCCAGGTATATAAACACACCCCCAAAGATCTTTTTTGTAAGTTAACTACTAGTTTGATTTGTGTGTGAGTGGAGCCTGTGATGGACTAGTGCTGCCTGCAGGATAATGTCCTGACAGGCACTTGATGCTGCTGGGATGAGGTCTTTTTTTCTACTTTAATACTAACCAGAAATATTAAAGAAAATTAAGTTTTATGACATGCACTCCTCTATAACAGGTGCCATAACTTGTTTTGTCCACTTACCAAGTTTCTCTTTTGTCATTCGGTCTACTTGTCTTGACTGCCACCAAGTAATTCATTCGTCTAGCAAATTCAAAATCCCCTGCAGTAAATTTATATTTAAACTTCAGGAGACAATGGTTATCTTAACAATCCAATGACCACCAAAGAATTCTAGGTACAGTACCAGATGTTATCCTATGGTATTACATGTAATGGTCTAGTTACCCAGCCACAGGGGATGCACAAACCAGTGTGTTTCTTCGTGCTGGTCCCAATCCCATATAAATGGGGAGGGTTATGTCAGGAAGGGCATCCGGTGTACAATTTTGCCAAATCGATATGCGGACAACAATACAAATTTCCATACCGGATCGGTCGAGCCCCGGGTTAACAACGACTGCCACCAGTACTGTTAGCCAACAGGGTGCTGGCAGAAATTGGGCTACTGTTGGCCGAAGGAGAAGAGGGGGGGGGGGACATGTCCGGAGGCAGGAGGAGAGGAGGAAAGTAAAGAGAGTGGAACTGAGGGTAGGAACTTTGTTGGCAGTATGACTGGTAAGGGGAGAGAGTTAGCAGATATGATGGAGAGAAGGAAGGTTGATATATTGTGCGTGCAATAGACTAAATGGAAGGAGAGTAAGGCCAGGTGGATCGGAGGTGGATTCAAATTGTTCTATCATGGTGTGGATGGGAGGAGAAATGGGGTAGAAGTTATTCTGAAGGAACAGTATGTCATGATTGTTTTGGAGGTGAAAAAAGCGTTAGGCAGAGCAATGATTATGAAGCTGGAAATTGGAGGTGTGATGACGAATGTTGTTAGTGCATATGCACCGCAAGTTGGGTGTGCAATGGGTGAAAAAGAAGATTTTTGGAGTGAGTTGGATGAAGTGATGAACAGTGTACCCGAGGGACAGAAAGTGGTGATTGGAGCGGATTTCAATGGACATGTTGGTGTAGGGAACAGAGGAGATGAGGAGGTGATGGGTAGGTATGGTGTCATGGAGAGGAATGAAGAAGGTCAGAGGATAGTGGATTTTGCCAAAAGGATGGACATGGCTGTGGTGAATACGGATTTTAAGAAGAGGGTGGAACATAGGGTTGTGTACAAGAGTGGAGGAAGATGCACACAGGTAGATTACATCCTATGCAGAAGAGTTGATCTGAAGGAGATTGAAGACTGCAATGTGGTGGCAGAGGAAAGTGTAGTTAAGTAGCATAGGATGGAGGTCTGTAAGATGACGTTGGAGAGCAAGAAGAGGAAGAGAGTGAGGGCAGAGCCAAGGATCAAATGGTGGAAGTTGAAAAAGGAAGAATGCAAGGTTGAGTTTAGGGAGGAGGTGAGACAGGCACTGGGTGGCAGTGGAGAGTTACCAGACAGCTGGGAAACTACAGCAGATGTAGTAAGGGTGACAGCAAGAAGGGTGCTTGGCGTGACATCTGGACAGAGGAAGGAGGAAAAGGAAACCTGGTGGTGGAATGAGGAAATACAGGGGAGTATACAGAGGAAGAGGATGGTAAAGAAGAAGTGGGACAGTCAGAGAGATGCAGGAAGTAGACAAGAGTACAAGGAGATAAGGTGCAAGGTGAAGAGAGAGGTGGCGAAGGCTAAAGAAAAGGCATATGATGAGTTGTATGAGAGGCTAGACAATAAGGAGGGAGAAAAGGACCTGTACCGATTGGGTGGACAGAGGGACTGAGCTGGGAAAGATGTGCAGCAGGTTAGGGTGATAAAGGATAAAGATGGAAACATACTCACAAGCGAGGAGAGTGTGTTGAACAGATGGAAAGAGTACTTTGAGTGGCTGATGAATGAAGAGAATGAGAGAGAGAACAGGTTGGATGATGTGGAGATAGTGAATCAGGAAGTGCAATGGATTAGCAAGGAGGAAGTAAGGACAGCTATGAAGAGGATGAAAAATGGAAAGGCCGTTTGTCCAGGTGACATATCTATGGAAGCATGGAGGTGTTTAGGAGAAATGGCAGTGGAGTTTTTAACCAGATTGTTTAATGGAATCTTGGAAAGTGAGAGGATGCCTGAGGAGAGAAGAAGAAGTGTACTGGTGCCGATATTTAAGAATAAGGGGGATGTGCAGGACTGCAGTAACTACAGGGGAATAAAATTGATGAGCCACAGCATGAAGTTATGGGAAAGAGTAGTGGAAGCTAGGTTAAGAAGTGAGGTGTTGATTAGTGAGCAGCAGTATGGTTTCATGCCATGAAAGAGCACCACAGATGCAATGTTTGCTCTGAGGATGTTGATGGAGAAGATTAGAGAAGGCCAGAAGGAGCTGCATTGCATCTTTGTGGACCTGGAGAAAGCATATAACAGGGTGCCTCGAGAGGAGCTGTAGTATTGTATGAGGAAGTTGGGAGTGGCAGAGAAGTAAGAGTTGTACAGGATATGTATGAGGGAAGTGTGACTGTGGTGAGGTCTGCGGTAGGAGTGATGGATGCATTCAAGTTGGAGGTGGGATTACATCAGGGATCGGCTCTGAGCCCTTTCTTATTTGCAATGGTGATGGACAGGTTGACAACGAGATTAGACAGGAGTCCCTGTGGACTATGATGTTCGCTGATGACATTGTGATCTGTAGCAATAGTAGGGAGCAGGTTGAGGAGACCATGGAGAGGTGGAGATATGCTGTAGAGAGGAGAGGAATGAAGGTCAGTAGGAACAAGACAGAATACATGTGTGTAAATGAGAGTGAGGTCAGTGGAATGGTGAGGATGCTGGGAGTAGAGTTGGTAAAGGTGGATGAGTTTAAATACTTGGAATCAACAGTACAGAGTAATGAGGATTGTGGAAGAGAGGTGAAAAAGAGAGTGCAGGCAGGGTGGAATGGGTGGAGAAGAGTGTCAGGAGTAATTTGTGACAGACGGGTATCAGCAAGAGTGAAAGGGACGGTCTACAGGACGGTAGTGAGACCAGCTATGTTATATGGGTTGGCACTGACCAGAAAGCAGGAGACAGAGCTGGAGGTAGCAGCGTTAAAGATGCTAAGATTTGCACTGGGTGTGACGAGGATGGATAGGATTAGAAATGAGTGCATTAGAGGGTCAGCTCAAGTTGGACAGTTGGGAGACAAAGTCAGAGAGGCGAGATTACATTGGCTTGGACATGTGCAGAGGAGAGATGCTGGGTATATTGGGAGAAGGATGCTAAGGATAGAGCTGCCAGGCAAGAGGAAAAAAGGAAGGCTTAAGAAAAGGTTTATGGATGTGGTGAGAGAGGACATGCAGGTGATGGGTGTAACAGAGCAAGATGCAGAGGACAGAAAGATATGGAAGAAGATGATCCGATGTGGCAACCCCTAACGGGAGCAGCCGAAAGAAGAAGAAGAAGAGGTCTAGCAATCTAGATTGCTTACTCGACCTGCTGACCCTTTGTGACCTATGCTGAGATCACCTGATGTGGGACTACCCAACCAGCTTGATATAATGCCAAAGAGCATCCTCTGGTGCTACTCTTGTTCCCAAAATCTTATTTAGTCATAGCCTCTGTCTTGTGGGCCCCGTGTATGGTACTCGATGCCTGCATATGGAGAAGGGCTTAGTGAGTATATCCTGTAACAAAAAGACATCATTGACTTCCATAAACATATACGACAGAGAAAAATGGTCACATTTCCTGAGCTATTTAAGCTAGTGTTGGTCCTCCTCCTGTTGTATACCTTGGCCAGTCTTCCATAAAGGTGGCCTTGCTCAAGGAGTCTTTTCTTCATTGAAGCTGTGAAAGCTAGGCATATAATCTGGACATGTTGTTACCATTTTAGAGCAGTGATCGAGTCAAAGCAAATGAGTTTAGAGGCCCACATTTTCCTGCCTGTGCTGGATATCAGACCACAATGCTCGGCTCTTTAATTGACTCAGCCACTTATCTTATGCACTAAGAGAATAACGATCCATCCATCCACCCATCCATTTTTGAACCCACCTAATTCAGTTCAGACTTGCAGAAGCCACGGTCATTATTAGCAGCATCAAGTGGAAGAGGAAGTATTCAAGTCCATCATAGGACACACTTTTGTATGCACATTTACTGATATGATATGAACTTTGAGCCACCAGTCAAAGTTCCACTCACATTGTTGTGATGTGGAATGAAATGAGAAAAACAGATATGTGGAGAATCATGCAGACACCATACAGATTAACAATCAGCATTTTATGTTTTTATCGTCTAGCAACAAGAAAAATAAGATTTGTGCAAAAAAAATATATACTGCAGACATTGCACTTCTCAGAACGTCAGGCGCTCAAACTGCTTCTCAAAAAGCCAGTTCCCCCACAATTAGTTCCTGTTTTGTGGGTAAATCTACAGGGAATCCAGAAATGTGTATTAGCCAGAGAAAGAGCAGAGTCTTAAATCTGAAAGATCGCCACACGGCTGCTGCTTGGCCTGTGTCTTATTTATTTTCTGTGTGGACCACATGTGCATTTTTCTGATGGGAAGCTGTGAGACTCTGCAGGAAATCCTGTCCTGTTGGATCGGGCTGTATCAAGTTTTTGTTATTTAGAACAAAACAAATTGTTTTCAAGGGCTGAATGCAGTTGGAGGCACAAGTCTGAAAACAGAAGGAACTATGAGACTCGTGTTTTTTCTCTCATGGCTGAGTATACGGCTCGCAAATGAGAAATTGTATTTTTGTCAAATTGCCTTTACGGGTTTGAGGGGGATTCACTCAGCCATCTGACAGCTGCAGCAAGCAGGAAAGCATTTACAGTGTATGTGTGTCCCGGACAGTGTACAATAGGGGACTCTGAATGATAACAGCCTGCGGCAGCCATTTGATTGAGATTCAAATGGACCTACATAGTTGGCTATAGGCTAAATGTATTCAAAATAGAGAACAAGAAGTTTAGATTGGAACAGGTCATTCAGCTCAGAATTGCCTGTCAACTTCTTCTAACATAATGAGTCGAGTTTTGAGGGGATCCAGGGTGCTACTGTCAACGAGATGTGGAGGTGGTCTGCTGTGTGTATTGACATTTCTTTGTGTGAAGAAATATTTTATATTGTTTCTGAAATGTGCCTCTAGCCACCTCTCATCTGTGCCTCATGTCTTGACTGAAGCTAATTTATATGAAAATCAAGCTTATCTGTCCATTCATCCATATGTTACTGAACCCAGTTTCTAGTTGTAACACTTGTTGCCCACCTTTCATATCATGAAGCCAGCTTTTTCATTGGATGTTCACAAGAGCCTGCATATTGTCCAGATATCATCACACCTACCTACTCCAGTTTGGAGCTCTCAGTCATACTCCGTCATAAAAGACCAATTTATAATTTCCAGTTAACCTAATGTTCATCTCATGAGGATACAGGAAGAAACTCAAATACTGCAAGAAAACATAGACACAGGGACAACATGCAGATTATACACAGGCCGTTATGAGGCCCAGGATTCAAACTGAGCACTCTGGAACTGTGAAGCAGCAGCCCTAGCTACCATGACAGAGGTGAAGTGTAGAACTTGTAGAACTTGACCCAGGTTATTACTGGATGGAACACCAGTCCACCATAGGGCACATTCACATACAGGAATAAACCCGCACAATCTGGAATCATCAATGATCAAACCCATACTTCTTTAGAATGCCAGATACAATGCTCACAGTTATATGGATAATGTGAGATATTAGGCTGGAAAATTAATTCACTTGGCCAGAATTCTGATGCAGAAGCAGTATCCACTGTACACCTTGCTATACAACCTTCTTATTCAGTTTATAACTGCATATGTGTAGTATCTGTCCTGGGCTCTATCGGGCCTAAAAGACCACACAGACCTTATTATATTCTTGCAGTGCTACTTTTTATTTCATACAAGACAAGATAGAGAAACCTCACTTGTCAGCATAGTTACATTGCAAAACCTGACAGTGACTCTTCCCAGTAGAGAGCCTTCACTTAGGCAGTCAAAGTCATTGTTAGAGATTTTCAGAAATGGGCTCCAAACACAACGTACCGGGTTCTAAAATCAGAAGCCTGGCAAATTAGGTCCTTCTCATAAGTGTGGCTGATGGGCAAACCAAAATATGAGGAGTGTGTTGCCTAAGGATTTTATTCAACATGACAAGTTGAGGTCCAGAAATTTCTGGTGCCATGCAGTACTGTTTTTAATCGTAGCTTTTAGCAGAGTTCCTCTTTCTGGAGACCTACATATAGGACCAGGTTAGCAGAAGCTGTAGTCACATTAGCAGCCATTACAGGATGAAACGCTCTTAGCCGTCTGATAAAGGGCCATGTGTTGTACTATTTAGCCTCTCTGAGTGAACCAGGCAAAATATTCTGATAGACTCTAGCTACGGACCTTCAGAGGTCCACTCCACTGAGGAGGTTGTTGCTTTATATCATACGTTAGTGACAATACCTGGTTACACTATGGTTAAGATTAGGGATGGGGGAGAGTTATCTGACTCAAGTCAAGTGAAACATGAACAAAACCTGCCATCCAATTGGCTCTCCACTGGAGCAACTGAATCGCAGAACTGTGGAGGTCTGCAGCTAGACCCATCTCAGATTTTCACCCTTTTGGGTGCAGTGTCTATCTGATCTTTCTGTTTGTGCTGAACAAAGTTGGCTCAGTTGATTTTTTTATGTATGAAATGGTTCAGGATCTATGTTTTCCATATAAAGAGGGAGGGCCATTTAGTTTGCTGTCCATCTACCAGATATAATAAATGACTGGTAGAATGCTGAATATACGGCCTTTTTTTCATGTTGGATGGTAGGATATTTGAAAAGGCAGCAAGAGAGGATAAGCCCTATTGTCATGACACCCAGACACTAAACTCAGCACCACAGAGAGCTTGACAAAGGACCAAAACTGCTCTTACTTTTTTTTTTTTTATCCTAAATATATTTAGAGATATGATTGTTAATTTCTTTTAGTAGCGAGTGTGACAGATAACAGGGCAGCAAGCAGAACAGGTAATTAAATCTAAGTAGCACATTTATCCTAATCACGCTGATTCGGCACCGAAACAGAAAAAGGAAAACCAAGTAGGTTAAGGCTGATAAGTCCTGAATATTTTTTTCAACCTAAATAAAGCAATCTGCCTTTAGCAGATTATTAAGTGCTAAAATGATGCAAATGTCTAAGTGCTTATAAGCAGCCAAATTACACAATGCACACAATAAAAAATGCATTCAGCAGCATTTTTTAGTTGGGATCATGATAATTTGATAGAGGGTGGCATGGTAACACAGAAGTGAGCATCAGTGCTTTGCAGCTCCATGAAACTGGTTTTAAATCCTGGCCTGGGCTCTACCAAAGTGGAGTCTGCCTGCTTTTCCCATACCTGTGTGACTTTTTCTCTGTTTATGCCAAGTTTCTTCTGGTATCTTAAAGACATCGCTTTTAAATAAACTGGTAACTGTACACTGGTGCAGTATGGCTGAGTGTGGCTGTGTGCACACATGTACCCTGTGCTGGACTCATGCCCCATCCAGGTTTAGTTCCTATCTTGTGGTAAAACACTAGTCCACCACACTCCTGAATTTGTTAACTGGAATAGAAAATTGATGAAAAGATGATATGGTAGATGTCTAGGGGCCATCCAAGCACAAAAAAATAAATTTTGCCTCTGCAGTAAACATGATGAAAGGTTAACTGGCTGGTAGGACTAGCACATGTCAATGATTCTATGTGAAGAGACAGCTTAAAGTGGAGAATGAAAATCCACCCAGCAATCAGTGTGGGTCATCAGGAATCACTTGGAGGCAGCAGCTTACCTGAGATATTTGAGACTTTAACCTAGAGACAGTTGCAGAGCCTTGTTTCCCCTTAGGTATTATAAGGGCAACAAGGCTAGAGATTCTAGTTTCTGTTGGCCATGTGAATGAACATATGGACAGAGGTCTTCTGTGCTCCTTCTTTCTTTAAGTGTGAAGTGCAGTGCCCCCAGAAGTCAGAACATGGTGTTGAAATATCTAACCATGTTGACCCCTGAAGAAAGCTGAAGTTTATTGAGATAAGAATAGAGAATTTACTGATGTTTCCTACACTATAATAAAATGTAAGATAATTTTCTTCAAAAAAGTGAATTTGTTAAAATTGAGATTGCCTGGCATGAATGTAACAGGAAAATAAGTGACACAGGTTGGAGACATAGTATGAAACAGACTACTAAGTAGAGAGCCCCAACACTGGTGTGAGTAAGCAACTGCTCCCAAGGGTTTTATGCCATATAGGCTCAAAGAGTGTTCCTGACATAAGTACACTTGGCCACTAAAATGAAAAAGGGGTGATGAATAGAAAATGTGGAGCGCTTTCCCAAGGCACAAGGAGGTACAGGTTAGGTTCTGTTCCATTTTATGGAGAAAAGAGACTGAAGCTCAGGAAAGCGTGGATATCAAGGGCCACCAAATGTCACTCTGGTTCAATTACTGTTGAACTTTCAGGAGTGCTTCTGACAATGGACATGGCTCCTGGGATTGCCCTCGAAGAAGCCCACTGATATTGGTGTCCGGAGATGATCAGAGTCAAAAGACATGACTGGCAGCAAGACAGTGCAGCAAGAGTGATTGGAAAGATAGAAGGAGATTGTTGGAGAGGTGAGAGGGAGAGTTTTTGATGAGAAAGGGGATGAGTTGCTCCCCCTGACAGACAGAAATTGAAACTTGTGTAATAGGAGCCAGTGGGTCAACTAGAATTGGCTGTTTTTTTATAGTGTATCTAGCAGTCCCCTGCGGCTCCACCCGTGTAGTAATGAAACAGGACAGACTTTAAAAATCAATAAGCAACAGGTATAGCTAGTTAAGCGGAGGCAAGGTGTACTCCAAAACACAGAGGTAGAGCGACTCGAACAGAGGCTGACGTGTGAGTGAGGAGGGCCCTACCACGGTCACGATTCCCCCTCCCCTCAGCCCACAGCCTCTGTCTCGGAATTGCATGAATATATCACTCTTGCAAGCAAACTATGATTCATAGCACAATAAGAGAAGTTGCAAAATCATCTGGAGTGTTCAAGCAAATTATAAAATAAAACCTGATCTAAATCTGTTAAGTAGTTCTCTCATTCGCTAGCTAAGTGGAGGTAAGGTACACCCCGAGGCTAGCTTGTGAGTGACAAGGGCCCCAGCCCCCTTCCCCTCAGCCCGCTGTGTGTTTCTCGGATTTGTGCAAATGAATTGGTACCGCAAGCAAACTATGATACTTAGTGCAATGAGAGAAGTTGCAAAATCAACTGGAATATATATACAGAATACATATATATATATATATATATAGAGAGAGAGAGAGAGAGAGAGAGAGAGAGAGAGAGAGAGAGAGAGAGAGAGAGAGAGAAATGAAAAGATAACACAAAGATAAAGGTCTGGGGATCCACCCCATATATTGTAGAAAGTAGATGAGGGTAAAGAGCTGTGTGATACTCCACTGAGTAGTCAATTGGGACTGAGTCACCAAAGAGGACTGAGAGCAGAGCAAAGGTGGTGGGTTTTTATAGCTGAGGGGAAGGAAAATTGTGGGTCTTCTGGAGGGAAAGTGGAAGTGAGGTCATCGAAGGTCATTGTCTTGAGCTGGAAGAGGAAGAGGACTAGATCTTACTGCTCCTGTAAGGACGGGAGAAAAGGCATTAGTACAACTAGCGTCCTATACCAGTGTTTCAGCGTTAGCCAGACCCCCCTGCTGCCTCCAGTGCGCGCGTGTGATACAGTGGGTTCTACTTTTCCATGCACTCTTAATCATCTGTCCCCTATGTCTTAAGCATAATAAAAGCATCATTTTTGATGAAGTGTTTGGGTTGAGATGGCACGGAAACTTGCCAGCTGTTACACTCTATATGTTATAATATACAGTTCTGTGACTAGCATTGGCATAGTTTTGGCACTAATGCGTCCACCTCCAGGGATGTGGGCTCACTTCCCAGCCAAGTCACCACCTGTTTGATATTTACATGTTCCTTACCTTAATGTACTCTCATCTCCTTCCATACTGTATACCTTGCCTGCATTCGTTTTTGATTGTACTCATCAGCTGCTTCTTTTGATAAACTGAATACATGCTACATACAGCCACTAGTAATTGTGTATTAATCCTGGTTGTACTGAGCAATACCAAGAAAGCAAAAATGGAACTTGCTTGATCATTTTTAAAGGCAGAAGTAATTTCCTGTAATAACTCTTCTTAGCATAATGACAAGAATTAAAATAAACATGCTTGTTTCTGCCATTATATTAAGTAATTCTGCTGGTAGAACGACAACACTTTTCTATACCTAAACTTGCCAGTTTGACAAAAACAATGTTTCACTTTGTGCTTCCTTACTTTTTAAAACTTTTGCCAGCAGGCCTGCTCTGAATCCGTAAATGTAGGTACTTTTGAAAATGTGGCAAATTTCAAGAGGGTAAAGTCTTCTCAATATAAGAGCATTTTTGACATCAAGACTAGTTTGCTAAGCACAGAATACATGGATTTAATTTCAAAGAACAAATTGATTGAATGGTTATAATTATGATCAATGCTTACCTTGCCTGTCAAAGGAATTAACACAATATACTGTAAATGAGGGTGTATGTGTAAAGTCAAAAGACACCCCCTTGTCCCTCTGTAGTGACTTCAGCTTAACTTTATGGTTTATTTTGAAGGTGTCACAGATGCTGTCTTTGTAAGAGAGCTTCTCAGAATTGTTTCTATGCAGCAGCATCATTGTAACTGTCTCAGCTATTCCCAAATAAGTACTAAAATAGGACACCTTTACAGATTAGTGAGCTGGAAATCACCCTGAAGTGTATATTAAAAATATAATTCATGGTCGGTCACCTGTCAGCTACTCCTAATGAGTGACATGGGTAGTCTAATATTGTTACGTGTGAATTGATTAGTGTACTGAGCAAAGTTGAAAGGTCACCATTTTTGCCTTTATATAAGTTATAAATTAAGTTAGTGGGTTAACTTACTTGACAGATAATTGTCTGACAGGGTTAAAGGGGATTTAGAGCTTGAAAAATTACGAACACGAGATATACAAATGAAGGAATGGTACAAAGACACCAGCATTGCATAGGCTTCAGTTTGGCACCTTTACCATGCTGTGGAAAGCCTGCCCTGAGTAACTCTCAGTTGATGCTGAAAAAATTAGGAGCTGATGAGTACTGTCAGAGGCTCATGCCTCAATCTTGCTGGGCTCAGTGACCTTTTGGGAAAAGGTTTTCCAGCATTCTACACATTCATTTTGCCGCATTCTATCAGTTATATGGAATAAATAAGATGGCTGCTCTGGCAGGCCTTAATCTTGTTAGTTTGGAAGACTGATAATGGGCAGGCTCATCGATTCCAGTTGAGATCCACTTCCCACTAAAGCATTCATCACTAGCATAAACAGTGGCATAAATTCTGGCCAAAAGCATTTCTAAAATTCAATTGTAAAGCCATCAAAGCCAGGAGATTTATTAAGAAGCAGTGCTCTGATGCCTTTTATTCCAGGGAGAACTGGGCACCAAGAAGTAAATGTGTGTCTGTGTGTGTCTATGTGTGTGTGTTATAAGATTTGGAAGTCTTCAATAGAAAATTGTCATCTGTATTGAAACATAGCTCTTTTTGAATAGATTTCCGTTGGGAAAGAAACCTTCAGATGTGTGCATCATTAGAAGAATATGTTAAAGAAAGAAAATCAACTTTTTTAAAGTACCGTTTGTCATGCCAATTCATTATTTGTACTGTTAAGTAACACGGGTGACCTTATGGTGGGTGCTGGGGTTAGCTTGTGTGGGGTTTTAAATTCCAAGCAGTCAGGTTTAGCAGGTTAGCCATCACTATAAATATCTGAAAAAGACAGGAAAAGCTTTGGAGAGGCTGCCAGTCCATTACAGGGCCAACACACATGCCCATATTCATCAGGTTAGCTAAATAACCTGATATGCGTGTGTTTTTGATGCGAGCAGAAACTGGGCAATCAGAAGGAAACCCAGGCAGACACAGGGAGAATATGAGAATATGAAAACAGCACATAGACAATAACTGAGGGTGGGATTCAGACCCAGGAAGCTAGATGAGATGTTGGCAGTGCTATCTACTGTGCTACTGTTTTAACGACTGACTGGTAATTTTTATGAAGATTTTTTCTTCTTTATCAGTACATACAGCTTGAAGCATCACATTCATGTGCCTGCTTGTCGTGTTCTTTCACTTCCTTTTATTAATCTGTTTGTTAAGGATATCAATCCAGAGTTTTTTTTCTTGTAAATATTAAGCTGACTGGAAGGTAGCATTGTGTGAAAATATTAAATACACCAAACAGCAGACTTTTTTCTTTTACGTGCTGTGATATTTTTATTTGGCATTGTCAAGTTATATTTTTACATTTATTCTGCTTTGTGAAAGCACGCCTTGAAAATAAATGAAGCGCCAGGTAGCCTGCATTTACAACCCATAAATCATTTACATGATATCATGTGAATAACGCAAACCGACAGATAGCAATCCAATGGGATTATGTAAATCAAAAGCAGGGACCGAGCACAATAAAAGTACAATTACCAGGAAAAGAGAAATAATCGATTAACATTATACTTCAGTTTACAAGATTATAAATTGCACAATGCAAAATAATAAAGATTGTTTCATTGTTTACATCCCTGCTATGTTCATCTGTTCCATTTTGGGTGAATTTTACGATGCTCTGTACATCAATTATACAATATGCTCTTATTGGCATGTAAAATGAAATAAAAAGCTCCACATCATTGCTTAAGAATTACTCTTTAGTGTGTTTAAAATGACATTCACTTTTATCAGCTGCATATAGTAAACACTATACTTGAACAAGAGTCTGTATGAAACATATTATCACATTATTCTGCAGTGATCTTAATTTTCACGTAATGTACTTAACCATCATTATTTAACTAAATCAATTACAATAACGCACCAAACAGTGAAATAAATCAACATTTATACTGGATTGTGATTATCCTATCGAGCTCTGAACATGAATCATATCTATTCATATATCTGTTTTCTTACCCATTTAACCAATTCAGAGTAATGGAGAGCCAATGCCTACCTAGGACATCAGTTCCAAGATAGGAGCACACATCCACTTTTATGTCACACACACACACTGTCATACATGACCAGTTTAGAACAGCCCATTAATCTAACATGTCTTTGTGATGAGAGTGGAAAACTACAGGATCTCAGGAAAAGCCCACACAGACACGGGGAGAGCATGCAAATCTCAGACAGACAGCATCTGATTCCAGGATTCAAACTTGGGACATGGAAGCTATTAAGTGGCCATAATACAAGATCGCATGTGTGAGTGTTGTGTGTGTGTGTGTGTGTATGGGCTAATAATAAATAATATGTATGTACAGTGGTGTGAAAAACTATTTGCCCCCTTCCTGATTTCTTATTCTTTTGCATGTTTGTCACACAAAATGTTTCTGATCATCAAACACATTTAACCATTAGTCAAATATAACACAAGTAAACACAAAATGCAGTTTGTAAATGGTGGTTTTTATTATTTAGGGAGAAAAAAAAATCCAAACCTACATGGCCCTGTGTGAAAAAGTAATTGCCCCCTGAACCTAATAACTGGTTGGGCCACCCTTAGCAGCAATAACTGCAATCAAGCGTTTGCGATAACTTGCAATGAGTCTTTTACAGCGCTCTGGAGGAATTTTGGCCCACTCATCTTTGCAAAATTGTTGTAATTCAGCTTTATTTGAGGGTTTTCTAGCATGAACCGCCTTTTTAAGGTCATGCCATAGCATCTCAATTGGATTCAGGTCAGGACTTTGACTAGGCCACTCCAAAGTCTTCATTTTGTTTTTCTTCAGCCATTCAGAGGTGGATTTGCTGGTGTGTTTTGGGTCATTGTCCTGTTGCAGCACCCAAGATCGCTTCAGCTTGAGTTGACGAACAGATGGCCGGACATTCTCCTTCAGGATTTTTTGGTAGACAGTAGAATTCATGGTTCCATCTATCACAGCAAGCCTTCCAGGTCCTGAAGCAGCAAAACAACCCCCAGACCATCACACTACCACCACCATATTTTACTGTTGGTATGATGTTCTTTTTCTGAAATGCTGTGTTCCTTTTACGCCAGATGTAACGGGACATTTGCCTTCCAAAAAGTTCAACTTTTGACTCATCAGTCCACAAGGTATTTTCCCAAAAGTCTTGGCAATCATTGAGATGTTTCTTAGCAAAACTGAGACGAGCCCTAATGTTCTTTTTGCTTAACAGTGGTTTGCGTCTTGGAAATCTGCCATGCAGGCCGTTTTTGCCCAGTCTCTTTCTTATGGTGGAGTTGTGAACACTGACCTTAATTGAGGCAAGTGAGGCCTGCAGTTCTTTAGACGTTGTCCTGGGGTCTTTTGTGACCTCTCGGATGAGTTGTCTCTGCGCTCTTGGGGTAATTTTGGTCGGCCGGCCACTCCTGGGAAGGTTCACCACTGTTCCATGTTTTTGCCATTTGTGGATAATGGCTCTCACTGTGGTTCGCTGGAGTCCCAAAGCTTTAGAAATGGCTTTATAACCTTTACCAGACTGATAGATCTCAATTACTTCTGTTCTCATTTGTTCCTGAATTTCTTTGGATCTTGGCATGATGTCTAGCTTTTGAGGTGCTTTTGGTCTACTTCTCTGTGTCAGGCAGCTCCTATTTAAGTGATTTCTTGATTGAAACAGGTGTGGCAGTAATCAGGCCTGGGGGTGGCTACGTAAATTGAACTCAGGTGTGATACACCACAGTTAGGTTATTTTTTAACAAGGGGGCAATTACTTTTTCACACAGGGCCATGTAGGTTTGGATTTTTTTTTCTCCCTAAATAATAAAAACCATCATTTAAAAACTGCATTTTGTGTTTACTTGTGTTATATTTGACTAATGGTTAAATGTGTTTGATGATCAGAAACATTTTGTGTGACAAACATGCAAAAGAATAAGAAATCAGGAAGGGGGCAAATAGTTTTTCACACCACTGTATATACAGGTTGAGTATCCCATAAAAACTGTTCCACAATTCTGAAACCTTTTGAGTGCCAACATGATGTCACAGGTGGACAATTCCACACTAGGATTCTCTTTTATAAAAAGTTGCTTCGATTTGAGTGCGAAAATATGCATATGCCAAAAAATCTGATTTATAAAACCTGATGTGTGCCCATTTCTTAACAATTTACCTTTATAAATCTCAGTTATTTTGTAAATGTGTCTCCTGTGAAGCTTAGACACATACATGATTGTGCATCCGGGGGGTTGTGGTTTCTCATGAAGTATTGAGCACCACGAGGAAACAAAACACATGATGAACAATCAGAGGGTTTGGGGGATTGGAGACCCTCATGAAGCATCAAGTGCTGCTAAGCAATGAAAAACAGTCGACAAGCTTTGTCCCCCATGAAGTGGCATGATGACACCTGCATAGCAGTTCAGGAGTGATGCGCAGTACCAAGAAAAATTCTGCACAACAGCACAGTTTAGAGGGGACATTGATTGTGGCGCCTCTACTCTGTCTTCTGGTGATTAATAGAATGTCACTGCGTATGGTTAACAAAGCAGCTTCATTGTAATTACCCTTATTGCAATAGGAGTTCAGTAAATTGCTCTGATTATGACATGGAAACCGGACACTGCCACAAATTGCCTTTTTATGTTGGCAGAAATGCTATGTTTTATGTATGTACTGCCGCACTATACGAAAACTCAACATAGCATCTTGATTGGTTGGTTGGCTTAGATTAGATAAACTTTTTTAATCCCATTGGGAAATTCAGATGCATACAGCAGCAGAAACATAAAAAGCATATAGGCTCACAGGACAGATAATATGGTCAATCAATCGGTAAGTAAATAAATAAATAAAAATAAACTTAAAGAGTACATTGGGTGGAAACATTGAATTGCCTGATAGCAGTGGGCAGAAAAGTACGCCAGAGTCTTAGCATGCCCTGATAGAATGGACCTGTGGCTAAAAGTACTTTAAGAGAGCGCCTCCTGGAGAGGATGAAATGGGTTTTTCATGATCACATCCAGTTTTGCCATCATCCTCTGCGATATTCCTAACCTATTGGCTAGTTCCCTGAGAAATGACGGCAGGTCCTCAATATAAACTGACAAAATAAAACAAAAAAAGTTCTTCAGTACAAATATGCAGCAATGGCCCTTTGAAAGGGAACTTAAATAGAGTCTATATGTCATATTCATCACTTTTTAGGTTTAATATTTTTGTCATGCCAACACATATTATAATGTAGTGATTTTGCTATGCCTACCAGGCATACTGCAGCACAGCACTGAGAAGTGATAAGGAATATGACGGCTTGGGCTGGTTTTAGGAATGAGGAATGCCAGCTATAGGCACACAGCATGTACCAATGTGCATAGAGATACCAGACTCATCCAGAGAAGTATGAGAGAGAAGGAAGGGTTTGGTGAAAGGAAAATAACAAGCATGGTAGTGTGGCCGGGTGAAAGACATGAGAGAGAAAGAGTCTCAGGTTTAGTTTGCTATGTGTAATGGCTCTTCCATCAAGAGTAACAGCAACCAACGCAGCTCGATGAAGGCATTCCCCACGTCCAGAACATCTGGGGAGACAGTTCAGTTTGTTATGTCTTTGGAACCAGTTCTGCCCCTCACCATTCTTGCCACCCTTGTTGTGAACCTCCCACCCTAATAAACTGTTCCTTTTTTGTTTTTTCTTTTTTAACTGCATTATCTGGCTCACATGTCTTCATTCCCTTTATCCATGAAGAAGTCACTACAATAATAACGTGTGAGATAAAATACGTGTCAGATGTCACTTAGCTGGTTTGGGTAAATTTCTGTACTTCATCAAGGGTGTCCACAAGATATTTCGTAATGCATATGCAAATAATCCAAAAATATCCATAATACTTTCAGAGATAATTATAATAGTAGATATTAAAAAAAATGCTAGTCATTGATGGCCATATACACAGGGGAAAATATCACCAATGTACTGACTGGGTGTTGTCTATCTTGTTTTGTAACTGTTGTTATCATCTGTCAAAAAAAAAGAAACAATGGTGTATTTAATATTATTTAAAAATTAAGTAATTTAAAATTAATTATAATTAAATAAATCAGAAACTGAAAATAGTCCTTCCCTAAAAGCCATGGCAGCTATGAGCTTCTTTCTGAATTTCAAAGAGATGTAACAGTCACAGTATTATTAATTACTAAGACTGCAGAATGAGCACCAGGTTGAACCATCAGATTAAATGAGAAATTCAATTAATAAAAAGGATTGACATGAAATTAAGGAACTGCTTACTGTGAAAGTCTACAGCCTCTGTAGCTCTTTAGCATCAGGATTGGTCAAGCCATTCAAGACAGAGGCAGTGATTGAAAAGTTTGGAAAGAGGGAATCAAATTTCTCACGTATTGCCAATAAGAAAGTGAGAGTCAGTGTCAGGTTTTCACTAATACACTCCATTTAACGTGCCCGTGTGTTTGTGACGGGGTATGATGGAGCATGTGCCTGTCTATTGAAGTCTTGGAGTCTTCCAAATTAACATTGGCTTAGTTTGAGCTTCTGAGTCTGAAACAGTAAAACCAAGATTTCTGACGTCAGGCAGAGCTGATCGAATTCAGCATTGTGGAAATGAAGCTTGAGGTAAACGACTTGATTTATGTGGGTGGCAGCAAGGTTCACTTCCCTCAGAATATGCAAAATGCCTAGGTCTTAGAGGCCTTGAGTTTACCAATTGATATTCCGCAAGTTCAGGATTCATTCAGTAAGCAGCTGAAGTCAACTGCCGGTATCCCTGACCCCACCGATGCTGACTGGACTGAAACACTTCATCTCACATAAACCTGAATTTTCATCATTTGGAACATAAATATTCATTGGTATAATATGCTGACGAAATGTAACTTTACAAATACAATAACGAGTGGCCTGCTCTCTGCACAAGCCCCATCCTTGAGAAGTCACCATTCTTCCTACATTACAGAGAAATGTTTTATTCTTTCTCTTGTTTTTCTAAGCATCCTCACTAGATGATATCCCTCTCATGTGATGTAGAGTACATTGCTAGCCTAAAGCTGCTGTCGCTTCCAGTCACCAAGATTAAACCATTAGTTTCACAGTGTGCAACTCCACTGGGTTTCATTTCAAGGGCATATGACTCATTTTATCCGTCCATTTTTAAAATCATTTAATCCATTTCCAACAGCATCAAGCCAATCCTGGATGAATTTAATTCTGGAAAAGTACTGCCAGTTTGTAAGATAACTTGAAATCAAATCTGTGGGCTGCTGTGCTGAAATGCTTGCTTGAGTTTCCTACAGGCCCCTGCCTGGGCCACCATATATTCCATAGGGCTTAGTCATGACTTATTATGGAGCCCAACATGCTCATTTTCAATCATGACTGGCAACAACAAATTGTATTTACCTTACTGTTGCTTAACAATCATGGTGACCTGTTACAATAGTGCAATCATGTCATTATTAATTGTAGCCATCATATAGCCTTCACCTCACTACCTGTTAGTCATTCTTCAAGACTACCAACTCCTTATTGTCATCAGACCAGAAAGGTGCCTAATTGTTGACCGTCTGATAATTATATCCTGTGACTAATAGCACTATATTGTCATCAGTTAAATATCTCTAGTGTGCTATTTATAACAAATGCCTGATTATCATTTCACTGTCCCACTATTTTTAATAAGCATAGTGTCCAGTTAGTGTCATCACATCATCAACTGTTTCTTGAAAATTCTCACACAAGGCTATAAACTTTCATTGTCATCACACCACCAGTACTTTATAATCATATTGCTCCATTAGTACCATGACTCCCCCTCACTGTCCATCTTTGTTAATAATTGCAAGAAGCCAGTAACAAATATTTTCCTCAGGGACACCCTTGTAATTACCTCGCTTTCTACTGTACGCTAATTATAACTCAAGATGCATAACATTTTTGTTTGGTAATTATGGTGTAAAGTTATAACAGTATGGCCATGTCATTAGCATACTGTTTATAGCCTATTAATCATGACTCAATAACAGTACAATGTCATCACCTACCCACATGCACTATATCTTCATAACTATTTCTAAGTAACTGCTGTGTCCAGTTAGTGCCACCATGCTATTATCTTACTATGCAATAACTGTTATCATGGTGCCTGTGCTATACTGTACTCACCTCACACTGCTGATTTCACTTAATGAATCAGAAAGTGTTATTGTCACCATGTCAGTATTGCTTAATAATTATGCTTCTGATTTACTTGACTAATGTCACCATCTCACTCTCTATTGTGTATTAATGAAAACACGAGACAGACCAGATTGCCATCCCCAACACTCCACAGGTTGCTAATCATAGTATAAAGTCAATAACAGCATAACCTCATCAATCTGGTGTTTCTAACTAACCATGTTGCTTAGTAGTAATGGTAGTACAGAGTTGTGAAAATTGTATCTGCATGGTCATCCAACACACAACATGCCATCACTGTCTATATAGTGCCATGTTAAACATCCATCCATCCATTTTCCAACCCGCTGAATCCAAACACAGGGTCACGGGGGTCTGCTGGAGCCAATCCCAGCCAACACAGGGCACAAGGCAGGAACCAATCCCAGGCAGGGTGCCAACCCACCGCAGATGTTAAACAACAATGTTTAATAATACAGAACATCTTGTTATTTCATAGTAACACAAATCAGCTTGCCCGATGTACCCCTTACTCCCGCTTCTGTGCTTTAGCAGTTCTGCTGTCCACTACTTGGTCCTTTCTTTTACAGACTGTGAAATGAATCCCCATACTTGCTTTCAGCTTGAAACAAGTCATCTCCACCATGCCCACACTACTAGACTTGGAACATGGTGAGTGAGAAGCAGGCCTAAGATTGTCATTTGATGACATGATAATGGGGAAAGTTCAGTTTTACTTTATTGAGTGGTCTTTCAATATAATGTTCATTTCAGGTATGTTTGAGATTTTACTTATGTTTAGTTCAGGTGTCTGCCCAAACCACCTGAATATGTCATAGTTCTCAAGTAGTCTAGTCTAGTATGCCTTCTTAATGTCGTCATCACTTTTTGCCCTTGAATAATCACACATTCTTAAGGCCTGTCCAAGCAAAATGCTTTTACAGTGTACCAGGCAGCAGTATAGCTTACACTGGAGGTCATCAGCAATGCAGGAGGAATGATAAGCAGCTCTAAAATGTCCCATCATGCTTGTGCATGCTGCAGTGCTGAATAGCAGCTGTTACCTATGGCCTGTCATAAACCGCTTTAAGAAATGTCTGCTAACAACTTATATGGCTTCACTTAAAATCAGGGAGATGGAATAATATCATGAATCAATAAAAAGAAGGCAATACATCAAGAGTAATAAAAGGAACAGCAGCAGCGGTGTTCACAACTAGAACAGGAGCACAGTTAATAAATGGCCAGAATGGTGAAGAAAAGGGTCTTTATCAGAAAGCAGTCAGGGAAGTCACCTTGTGTCACAATAAAATAACATTTCCTGTCAGAAACAGCAAGAGGTGTAAATTATAGATGTCTGTTGTGACAGCGTGTTATTTTGAATTGTTTATTTCTTACCTTTCCCCTTATACGCTGATAAGGAAATAAAGCCAGCAGGAATTAGCAACCTTACTGCGTGGATTTGAGCATGCGAGTAAATGGACAAGTCTTCACACGATGTAAAACACAGCATGCCAGACAGATAACTCAACATGAGAAAATAATTTGGAACTAGCTGGTAAAATGTCCCCTTATTATTGACAGAGCTGTAAATGATCTTGTTTGAGGCAGCAGCAGGGGTGGGCGTTATGCTACGTGATTGACACATTTAACAGAAAACAGAGGAAACATTCAGTCTTTGGGAACTCCTCTCACACAATCTAACATCTTAATCTGTGGTCCAGTGTACATTCTGAATGCAACAATATGAGCAAAGGTTTTCTGGATTTACAGTCAAGAAGAGGGAAGCAGAGGATCTAGGAAATCCTGGAGAGCTCTCTGAATGCCATGTAAAGCTCAACATTATTAAATTACATGTCCTTAGCCATTACCAGATGACAGCATCTTCAATGCATAACAGTGAGCAAGCAGAGTGCTTGTTTGACATAGCTGGCCAATGGAGACCTAAGACTGTGTGAGTAGCGGTTTAGATATTACACTGCAGAAGTACCTACTCCTTGTGCATTAGCAGAGGACTGAGAAAGTGTAAACTATATGTATGGCACACTGGTCCTATAGGCTATTGGACTTGAAACCACAAAGCTACCAGTTTGGTTCCTGCCTCACCTTCTGACACAAAGAGAGTTACTTAACACACGTATTACAATTTAACAAAATGTAATGTCATGTGTTGGTGATAATTTGGTTAGCAATTAGGTAACCTCTGTCTGATACAATTCCAATTAGCTTTGAATTATCCTATCAAAGTGAAGTTTTCCATATGTCTCCCAGAGGCACATCATGACATGATGAAAATCAATTTCTAAGAAACATATTCAATACAGTTAATAACATCTATGACTCTGAAAATGGCTAGAAAGCCATTGCTAAGGCTCTAGGACTCAAGGTAACCACACTTATGGTTCTTGTTGTTCAAGGTTGGGAGTATGTGCTGATAGTGCATTGCCTCACCCACCACAGGACGAACCACCTGAATTGGGACCCAAGTACAGCAGGCAACATCTCATCACCACACTGGAATAAGAAAATAATAGGAAGTAGTCACTCTTCCCTGAGGTAGTCATCCTGGCAAAATTTCTTTAAGATCTAACTTTCAATGAAGCAATCAAGGGCTTCAGGACAGGATATGGGAATTATGGGTCCCTCTCACATCAGCCAAGGTCAGTGTTCATAAAGCCATCATCAGAAAGACATGATGCGAGGGCTCAGCCCAAGTTTGCTAGAATTCACCAGGATGATCATTAACAATCAGAACAATGAATGGCTGGAGTTTAAGTGGTGGCCTAGCACACTCTAGTCCCCGCCACCCCCCGGGGGTGCAGATCGACAATATTATTATTATATTACTTTATTATTTGGCTGACTCCTTTATCCAAGGCAACTTACAACGTTTGAAAGATACAACTGGTTATATTTCTTTTGCGCTTCCAGTTAGGGCACAGTTTGGTAAAGTGACTTGCTCATGGTCACACAGTAAGTAGCAGGATTTGAACTCACAACCTTAGGAGTTGAAGTATAAAGTTTTAACATAAATCTCCAGTAAAGGGTACGTTTTTCCTCACAAGTTTCTGTACAGCTTCAGCTAATGTAAATATGTTAATAATCAACCCCCGTGACCCTGTGTTAGGATATAACGGGTTGGATAATGGATGGATGGATGGTTGGATGGACCAACCAATACAATAATTAAATCTATGCTCTCCTAAATAACTCCTTCTTGCATGTCACATATTCTTAAAACAAACAGATACATTTTGTTCAAGTTGTGTATTTTATAGAAAGTATTTTTCTGTTTTACATGTCAGATAGACTCTCCTGTCAGCAAATAGATCCTATTGAACTATTGAAACAGCTTTTGCCTGAATGTGAACTAACTAAAAAAAACAACATTGCAGTCATTTTCATAATTTAAATGTTTAAAATATTTTAATGGAAGTGAGATTTAGTTTATATTGTAACTTTATATTATGAATAATTTATATTTGATATGTAGCAGTACTGTTGTGACTCAAAAATAAAACTGCAAGTGTCTATTCTCTTATGAATGCCATCTCATGTTCCAAACATGGAGCTATAGTACAATTTTCAAATATATTTTTAACAACCAGCTACAAACTAAGCCAGAGGCAAGGATTAAACTGGCAGTTTAAGATTTCCTATTTTTGGTGTACAATTCTAGTGCTTTAAGGTTTTGCTTTTACAGTCTTCTACTTGTCTGCCTATGGCTGACCTTCTACCTGCTTCTGTCCTTAATGTTCCTTTTACAGAAAATGAGTTGTTTGCTTTATCTGCATGTCTGGCTCTCGGCCTCTACATCTATTATTGCTTGTTATTGCTCCTCCTTCACCTTAATTTGCCCAAGTAGCTTTTGTGACTCAGTCTTTTTAATTCATCTCCCCCAACTGGCCAGAGGTGCACTGAATTGTTCACTGCCTTCGGAGGCTTCAGGGGTTACCTGTGAGACATGGCAATGTACACTCAATACATCTTAAAGGTCTGACCAATGGGCAAGAAGTCAAAAAACCAAGACAAACAAAAGAAACAAAAGTGTGATGTAGGAGCAGTAGTAAGTAAATAAGCATAAGGTGAAATTTAGTAATGGTAGTAGAAATTTCATGTTTTCCGGTGTAAACATGACTAAATAAAGAAACCTAACCTAACCTAACCTAACCTAGAAAGTGAAATAGTGGAACAAGTGTCAAAATACACAACCCAAAAAAGAGGCTTGAAGACTGAACCGAGCAGCAAGACACAAAGTCTTCTTGAACAGCCCCAGCTCTGTGCATCATGCAGTTACATCATTACTGATTTCACCTGTCACCTTGGACAGTGAGTCTCAAGAGCAAGTTGGAGGTTAGGATTACTGCACCACTGAGGTGTGCCGAAAGATATGGAAATAGCTGTATCCAAGAAACACCACATACATAATAGCATCTACTACTTGCTTGAACAAACTGTGAGCACCAATCACTAATTGTAGTAGCACTTTGTAAAAATGCTGTGCTGGCCTGAAAATCTTATACACCAAGTATGGATAGTGCCTAATACAATCGCACCCACGTTGTCCAGCCCCTAGTCTTTCAGGTTGAGCAAAATGGCTGCACATAGTCAACTGTTTATAGCCTCCTGTCAGCTCTAATTAACTCTCAGGTTTCAAGAGTAGAGCTCTGAAATTCTGGTTGGAGTTGGAGAAACTGGGGTGTAAGAAGAACGACCATAAGACATTGCGAAGGGTTGGGGCAACCACCCGTATAATTTTTTCCGGCTGCAAAACTGATGCCAAAGAACAGACATGTTCATACAACAGAGTCCGAAACAGAACTGATTCATTCTACACAAGATGGCAGCATTAAAGGCCCGTAGAGGAAGTGATGTCATCAGGACCGGGACCGGAAGTGATGTCGTTGGCTGCCCCAGAGCCGGGCGGGATTTCCCTAGAATGGTCTGCTCAAAGATCAAGAGGGAGAATTAGTGCACCTCGCCACCCCCTGGTCCGGCGTGGAATTGCATGTATTCAAGCCCTTTAGTTGTCTCCTAAACACGTGTGTGTGACAAGGGTTTATCAAAAAAACAACAATATCTAAAAATAACTAAAAGGGTGCCTGCCCTTGGAGTAGCTGGACCTCTAATTCTGAGATACTTTGCTCCTCAGGCCTATTAGCGGTGCCAGCTGCCCAGTTTCCTTGAAAGAGGGCATTCTCACACAAGGCGGCTTCAACCTTAAATTCTGCCAGGCAGTTAAGCCAGTCAAGGTTAGCCTGATTATCATGTAGCAAAGTTGAATTCTGCCTATTTTGTTGTACAAAACATTTGAGGAACCCATGATAGACACCCAAAAAATGTAAGCATGGCTTCTCTTTCCCAGAAAGATCAAAGTTTCCATCCTTTCTCCAGAGTTGCTGCAAAGTAGCAAGATCTTTCTGATAGTTCAGACAGATTGCTTTTTCATTGTATACCTGCCTACTGAACCTGCATTTATCTTAACTTTCAGATTATTTTTCTAAATTCAGAAATCTTGCTTTTTTTCGCCTGGTTTTGTTTTCTAATCTTAACTGCAGGTAGATTTATCTAAATGGAATTTCTGGGGAAATAAATAGTTTCAGTGTCTCCAGTGACCCACAAGCCGCTAGCTGTAATTGAAACATACGAGTGGTTGGCTCAGTGCTCACTGTACCAGGCAAAGATCTTGCCACACCCTTGGCTCATTAACGTTTGAGTAGTGGTTTCTTTCATATTTGGCTTGCATTCATTTTGCTTCCTTTTCCTTTCACCTGATCATTTCCCAATATTAGCTTCATATCTACCAAGGACCGTCTTGATTTTTGTGTACCCAAATTTCTGTGATGGCAGTCCTACTTGTTCTTCTGAAGGCTTAAGTTTTAATGCACCTTATTCTCCACAGAGGTAGTCCCAGATTGACCTGCATTGACATGTTTTTTTTTATTTTAATTTAACTTAAATCAGGTTCTGCCAGTTCAGACTGGCAGCAGCTCTGAATGTCCATTAAACTATAAAGGAACTGAGATGGTACAAGACATCCACTGTAGGATGCTAGAGTTCAGTGTGCTATCCAAAAAATGGTGCTGACCACCTCCCATATGTATGTCGAAGTATGGACTTGACATTGTGGCCAAAAGAGGCTAGATATCGAGAAGTCAGCATACTAGAAGGATCAGAGTTCCATTTTAAAGTGATTTAAGTTTACTTTTCAGCTGGAATTTTCTTCTCATTTGACCTATAAATCACAAGAGCGCAGGGAAGTTGTTTCCAGGTTTTTGCTTTGCAAGCACTGGCAGAATAGTTTATTCAAGTTCACATGTATTGCCAGGGCTGGCACTGACTGGCATGTTGCATTGTTAGGTTACAGTTAATACATTTAAACAAGCACACGTTTTAAATCATATAGTTCTGTTTCCTTTGTAAAATTCCAGCCTTTTATATAGTACAATTTTTGGTTGTGTTTTGTATTTGGCACACAGGCAGGTCAGGTAATTTGCAGAAAGGCTGACACTGGGTCACTGCTTTCAGTCTTGTGTCTCAAAGTGCAGTGTCTTATTGACTAAAAGCCGCACTGCCTCATTCTTGTTTAGTAGCTGCTGTACACGCTGTCTGTGGCCATTCCGGGATTTGTGTTCTTCCGACTACATATTTGTTTGTAGACTGTATGAATAAGAATGTTTTTTCTTTCCCAGCTACTGCATATTGGATTAAGTATACATGGGATTATGTATCAAGAAATAACTAGCAATCAACTAGTACTTTTTACAGTCCTAATATCAATGCTCAAGTCACTAGAAGCATATATGTGGAAATTTTTGTTCAATAACTAATGACAGAGTAAGGTTAGGACTATGTGAGGAGCAGGTGATGGATTGTTGTTTCCTTATATTTAAATCTAAGTGACAGAAGGTTTACATCCTGTTTTGTCTTGGTAGAGCAATATTTTACTCTACTTTCCCCTTTTGTATTATTAATATGTAGCCTTTGTCAGAATGCCTCTAATCTCACAGAGTTACCACTGTTTATAAGGCATTGTACCATATAACTTCACCCCACCTTCCCTTCTACATCTATAACCTCAGGCAATTAGGTGTAGTAAAAGACAAGCAGGAGTTAAGTTACACTTTAAATCATATATTGTTGATAATATTAAAAAATAATAACAAGATGCAAAGTACATTTGAATATTGGCAACCATACGACCTGATAAATGCTGATGTGTAGTTTCAGGTGGCACACAGACTTGTTAGTTACTTAAAATGTCTCTAGTTAAGGCATCATTTGTGGTCAGCTTTCTTCAGATCAGGCCGCATGCTTGTCTCAATATGGCTGCCGAGCTGTGCTCTTCATTGTGTGGTTCTTTTCAGTTCATGGTGTGAGATGGTCTTTCATCAGTTTGGTAAGAGAGAGAAAGAGAGGGTGAGGTAAAGCAAGCAAATGTATAGGTTTTCTGTCCAACCCCTAGAGCCAATAGGGCGTTGTGGTACTTAAAGGCTTCTGATACAAGCCAGTTCCAAACAGCCATACTTTAGACCAATGGAGGGATAGAACATCTTCACACCTGCCATCCAAACCATGTGTTAAGGTAAAGCTTGGCAGCTTGGCTTTCCTGTGGGGGTTGACTGAGAGACTTCAGCAGAGAAACACTTGCCAAACTGGTTTGAAGCACTTCCCCCAAACCCTATCGTAAAATTACAAAGAGACTCAGTCCTAAAGGGGGGAAGGGGTTCTTAAACCATCAAACCATTGCTGTTATTATCAATAATGTAACACTAATATTACATTGCTTTATCTAAGTTACAAATCAAGACATACAAAATATTTATCAACTTGTATGCGAAATTTCACATCACAGCACATCCTATTTTGCATCATTGTATATGTGTGTTTTCTTTGTGTATCTCTCTATATTCATATTAGTAATTAAAAAAATGTTTGCAGTCTTTATAAGAAGGAGAACAGAGATCTTTACAGGCACCATCACCACAGATACCACGCTTATGTCTGTCCCATAGTCCTTTGTCAGGCAGTGGATGTTGAACCATAAGGATGCTTATTCAAGCTACATCTCTAAATCTCTGTGTAACCCTGAGTAACTGAATTAGTTTGTCTGACCTCCATTTATCCATCCATCCATCCATTCTCTTCCGCTTATCCGAGGTCGGGCCGCGGGGGCAGCAGCTTGAGCAGAAATGCCCAGACTTCCCTCTCCCCGGCCACTTCTTCTAGCTCTTCCGGGAGAATCCCGAGGCGTTCCCAGGCCAGCCGGGAGACATAGTCCCTCCAGCGTGTCCTGGGTCTTCCTCGGGGCCTCCTCCCGGTTGGACCTGCCCGGAACACCTCACCAGGGAGGTGTCCAGGAGGCATCCTGATCAGATGCCCGAGCCACCTCATCTGACTCCTCTCGATGGGGAGGAGCAGCGGCTCTACTCTGAGCCCCTCCCGGATGACTGAGCTTCTCACCCTATCTTTAAGGGAGAGCCCAGACACCCTGTGGAGGAAACTCATTTCAGCCGCTTGTATTCGCGATCTCGTTCTTTCGGTCACTACCGATAGCTCATGACCTTAGGTGAGGGTAGGAACATAGATCGACTGGTAAATTGAGATCTTTGTCTTACGGCTCAGCTCCTTTTTCACCACGACAGACCGATGCAGAGCCCGCATCACTGCGGACGCCGCACCGATCCGCCTGTCGATCTCACGCTCCATTCTTCCCTCACTCGTGAACAAGACCCCGAGATACTTGAACTCCTCCACTTGGGGCAGGATCTCGCTACCAACCCTGAGAGGGCAGTCCACCCTTTTCCGGCTGAGGACCATGGTCTCGGATTTGGAGGTGCTGATTCTCATCCCAGCCGCTTCACACTCAGCTGCGAACCGATCCAGAGAGAGCTGAAGATCACGGCCTGATGAAGCAAACAGGACAACATCATCTGCAAAAAGCAGTGACCCAATCCTGAGTCCACCAAACCAGAACCCCTCAACACCCTGGCTGCGCCTAGAAATTCTGTCCATAAAAGTTATGAACAGAATCGGTGACAAAGGGCAGCCCCGGCGGAGTCCAACTCTCACTGGAAACAGGTTCAACTTACTTCCGGCAATGCAGACCAAGCTCTGACACCGGTTGTACAGGGACCGAACAGCCCTTATCAGGGGGTCCAGTACCCCATACTCCCGGAGCACCCCCACAGGATTCCCCGAGGGACACGGTCGAACGCCTTTTCCAAGTCCACAAAACACATGTAGACTGGTTGGGCGAACTCCCATGCACCCTCCAGGACTCTGCTAAGGGTGTAGAGCTGGTCCACTGTTCCGCGACCAGGACGAAAACCACACTGTTCCTCCTGAATCCAAGGTTTGACTATCCGACGGACCCTCCTCTCCAGAACTCCGGAATAGACTTTTCCAGGGAGGCTGAGGAGTGTGATCCCTCTGTAGTTGGAACACACCCTCCCGTCCCCTTTCTTAAAGAGGGGGACCCCCACCCCGGTCTGCCAATCCAGAGGCACTGTCCCTGATGTCCATGCGATGTTGCAGAGACGTGTCAACCAAGACAGTCCTACAACATCCAGAGCCTTGAGGAACTCCGGACGTATCTCATCCACCCCCGGGGCCCTGCCACCGAGGAGTTTTCTGACCACCTCGGTGACCTCAGTCCCAGAGATGGGGGAGCCCACCTCCGAGTCCCCAGGCTCTGCTCCCTCATTGGAAAGCATGCTAATGGGATTGAGGAGGTCTTCGAAGTACTCCCCCCACCGACCCACAACATCCCGAGTCGAGGTCAGCAGCTCACCATCCCCACCATATACAGTGTTGACACTGCACTGCTTCCCCCTCCTGAGACGCTGGACAGTGGACCAGAATCTCCTCGAAGCCGTCCGAAAGTCGTTCTCCATGGCCTCCCCAAACTCCTCCCATGCCCGAGTTTTTGCCTCAGCAACCACCGAAGCCGCATTCCGCTTGGCCTGCCGGTACCTATCAGCTGCCTCCAGAGTCCCACAGGACAAAAGGGACCGGTAGGACTCCTTCTTCAGCTTGACAGCATCCCTCACCGCCAGTGTCCACCAACAGGTTCGGGGATTGCCGCCACGACAGGCACCGACCACCTTACGGCCACAGCTCCCGTCAGCCGCCTCAACAATAGATGCACAGAACATGGCCCATTCGGACTCAATGTCCCCCCACCTCCCTTGGGACATAGTCGAAGTTCTGCCGGAGGTGGGAGTTGAAGCTACTTCTGACAGGGGGCTCTGCCAGACGTTCCCAGCAGACCCTTACAACACGTTTGGGCCTACCAGGCCTGACCGGCATCCTCCCCCACCATCGGAGCCAACTCACCACCAGGTGGTGATCAGTTGACAGCTCCGCCCCTCTCTTCACCCGAGTGTCCAAGACATGTGGCCGCAAGTCCGACGACACGACCACAAAGTCGATCATCGAACTGAGGCCTAGGGTGTCCTGGTGCCAAGTGCACATATGAACACCCCTATGCTTGAACATGGTGTTTGTTTTGGACAATCCGTGATGAGCACAGAAGTCCAATAACAAAACACCGCTCGGGTTCAGATCGGGGGGGCCATTCCTCCCAATCACACCCTTCCAGGTCTCACTGTCATTGCCCACGTGAGCATTGAAGTCTCCCAGCAGTACAAGAGAGTCCCCAGAAGGTATGCCCTCTAGCACCCCCTCCAGGGACTCCAAAAAGGGTGGGTACTCCAAACTGCTGTTCGGCGCATTCGCACAAACAACAGTTAGGACCCGTCCCCCCACCCGAAGGCGGAGGGAGGCTACTCTCTCATCCACCGGGGTAAACCCCAATGTGCAGGCTCCAAGTCGGGGGGCAATAAGTATGCCCACACCCGCTCGGCGCCTCTCACCGGGGGCAACTCCAGAGTGGTACAGAGTCCAGCCCCTCTCAAGGAGATTGGTTCCAGAGTCCAAGCTGTGCGTCGAAGTGAGTCCGACTATATCTAGTCGGAACCTCTCGACCTCGCGCACTAGCTCAGGCTCCTTCCCCTTCAGAGAGGTGACATTCCACGTCCCAAGAGCCAGCTTCTGTAGCCGAGGATCGGACCGCCAAGGTCCCCGCCTTCAGCCACCACCCAACTCACACTGCACCCGACCTCCTTGGCCCCTCCCATAGGTGGTGAGCCCATGGGAAGGGGGACCCACGTTGCCTCTTCGGGCTGTGCCCAGCCGAACCCCATGGGTGCAAGCCCGGCCACCAGGCGCTCGCCATCGAGCCCCACCTCCAGGCCTGGCTTCAGAGGGGGGCCCCGGTGACCTGCGTCCGGGCTAGGGAAAACGCCGTCCAAATTTTTTGTTCATCATAGGAGGTTGTGTTGAACCGCACTTTGTCTCATCCCTCACCTAGGACCAGTTTGCCTTGGGTGGCCCTACCAGGGGCATAAAGCCCCGGACAACAGAGCTCCTAGGATCATTGGGACACGCAAACCCCTCCACCACGATAAGGTGGCAGTTCGAGGAGGGGACCTCCATTTATATAAATATGAAATTCATTGTATGCCAGGAACTGGCACCCAATCCAAGATTGTTTCCTGCCTCACAGCCAATGGTGCCACAGTAGACTGAGGCCCTCAACAACTCTAAAACAGATTAAGCAGGTCTGAGAATGTTATGTTACATTTATTACATTTTAAATTGGATGTGCTCATTACTGTTGATATGCCCATTATGGCATTTTTCACAGGGAAAACTGTCACATGGCACTATAAAACAATTATAATAACATTACAGTAGCTTAAAGGGATACCGGAGTTGTGAGGCAGTGCTCAGAAGCAATCATGAGTTGGTTTACCTTCTGGGGCTTACTGTTAGGGTATGCCAAAGAGGTAATAAACTTGTAAGCAGCTGCACAATAAGTTTACAGAACTTTGAGATACTTATCAATCTGGAAGATGCCACATGAGATCAAATGTGTATATTTCTCAGTGAATCTCCCTGTTTTCATAACTACTTAAACATTCACAGTCAGGTCACTTTATGTGAATGGATTGTGTTGTTTGTGCAGTAACTTGGCAAGTCATCAAGGACTTCTTCATATACAGGAACACCACCGTCAGCTAAAAGCCACTTCTGAGGTTCCTGCTTCTTACATGTCCTGTGTTTACATTCCGATTGACTGTGTCAGCTGAGCTGTACTTGCCTTTGGAATATAGAAGAGCCTTAAGAGAGGCACTCCTCAATTCTGCCTACATCCACGACCTTTCAGGCTGCGGACAAGAGCACACAATAGCGATTTGTACTCACCACTCATTGCCTAAGATGGATACGAGAGTCAAAGAAAATTTGTTAAATCGGTATTTCATTATCACCTTGAAGCATTCTAGGAGCAGGATGTGAATCCTTGATTTCTCTCTCTCTCTCTCGCTCTCTCCAGTTTGTCCAAGGCTACAATTTTTCTTATTTATTTAGGTATTTATTTATTAATTTATTTTACATTTTTTCCAATGGAAAGAAGTAAATTGTTATATTCTGTGGGAAGTAATATTGATTTTATTTGCATTTTTATGGGCCAGTATTGTGAGAGGCCGCACATCCTTTAAGAGAGGCCATCCATAGTGAGTGATGTGGTAGAAGGCTATAATATAACAAGGTGAAAGTCATCAGCCTTTTGCACCTCTGCCCTTTTACTACCCACGCTCTGCTTGACTGTCAGAGACAAGAGAGAGGCAGCTTATTGTTCAGAAAGCTATCAGACTGTATGCGAAGTCAGTAAGATTTAAATCAATTTGTGTGTAGAATATGGAAGCTGCAGATGAATTTTACTTTGGCTGTTGAATTTAAGCATTTAGCTATCAGTTTCAAGAAAATCAATATAAAAATCCATCCATCAATCTTACTGTCTGTGCATCTGTTCAATTTCTTACGTTCCACAAGGGGATTACACAAATGAAGTGCCATTTCTGGTATCAAAAATCACAAGGAGGCAACCAACTAGTCCATTGTAGGTCACAATCACAATCATGCTCACTTACACCAAATCTGTGTAGGGTCACCAATCAACAAGTCATTTGGCTAGAACCTGATGAGTGAAGAATATTGACATAGTGGCACTAACTTCTGTGCCATCATGACACCACAGGTGACATTTCATGCTCCTCCAATTGGTGCCTTGGCAAGTTAAGGAGAGCTACACTTGTAGCCACTTGGGTAATTATTTTTTAACAGGAACAGTATCCAAATTACTAATGCTCACCATCCGATGTGGCAGCCAGGTACACATTGATACAAGTGGTACACAACATTCAACTTCAGAGTTTTGTGTAGTTATTCACATAAATGAATTAAATAAATAAACAAAAGATGAGTGTGAGCAGAAAAGAAAACAGTGGAGGACTAGCTGGAGGTAATAGGAAATGGAAGGAAAAGAGGAGATTTGGTAGCCTTGAGGCTATAAAGAAGAACAAGTTGGCAGGTAAACATTATATTATTTGCATTATTAACTGCTAATGAAGTATAGTCACTGTTCAAGGCTGTCCTGAGGTGTGTTCTTCATACATCTTCTTTGTGCAGGTGTCATGCTCACCATGCCCAGGTCTCCAAAATTGATCATGCCTACCTATGCACTGTAGGGTTAATTTTGTCTTTTGCCTACTGTTTGCCTTGGGCCACTCCCTTCTCATGCAAATTAATTATGGCCCCGCCTGTAGCTTTACTTATTGAAGTAGGGTCTGAGCTTTCCTTCATGGCTTAGTCATTGATCCCTCATGTTCTTTGGGCCCCTAGGTCCTCATACTGTACCTCTGCCTTTTGTGTTTCTGCTTTTTTAACTAAATTTTTTGTCTTTCTCTCTCTCTGTTTTTTTCCTTTTATGAAATACTTTTGGATTTTTTCACCTTGTGTCTGCCTCTGGTAATTCCCTCATCTATCTATCTATCTATCTATCTATCTATCTATCTATCTATCTATCTATCTATCTATCTATCTATCTATCTATCTATCTATCTATCTATCTATCTATCTATCTATCTATCTATCTATCTATCTATCTATCTATCTAACATACTGCTTATTGTTAGAATCCTGCCTGCTAATTCCATCCTTTGAACACCCATCTTTGTCCATCTGCTGTAAACCCACTGATGTGACCTTGACTATATTGCTTGCTTCAGCTGATTTCACCTTTTTGGAAGGATGTGATGTCAAAGGTGGGGAGTACCTAAGAGAAGACAAGAAAGTGAAATGAGGCCCATTGGTATTGATGGTCTATTAACAGAGGTCCTTAGGGATGTGTAGAGCTGACCTTGACTATTGTTCATGCATTGGCCCATGGAGCACTGTGACCTTTAACATTGTCTGGAGGAAATGTTATCAGACGGTCTGATGCACCTCACCTGCACATTACAAATTTTTGCCTGCCTGCGATATGAAGCAGTGGGTGATTCTGAGGTGGGGAAGCTGTGTTTAATAGAGCTTTGCTAGATGTGATGCTGGATGAAAGTATAAAATGGAGGGCTTACATTTTGTATGTCGGCATGGGAACAAATTTGTGAATCTACAGGTGTGAAATCAGAATTGTCAATTGAGCTGATAAATGCTTTCTCAATGCCACCTAAGTTAAACTTTATAATATGTCTGGAACAAAATAAGTTGGCATAGAATAAAGCACTTTGAGAAGGAAAGTGCACCATAAACTGGAGTTTTCCAAAGACCGAAATGTTCCAGCTATTCATTTTTTGGACAAAATATTTCATCTGTTATAACTCAAGGGGAACTAGTGGACTCAGGCACCAGGTGGAACCAACTCTGGATGGGGCTCCATTTCATAGCATAACAGTCTGATGCATGCATCCACAGTTGTTAAATATAGAGACACCAGTTATCATTACACAATTGTCTTTGGGTTGTGGAAGAATACTGACAAAAAAACAATGATAATGTGAAGAGTCCCCTTACACATCGACTGGCCTTAGAGTCGAACTTGGTTGTCTAGCGCTACCAGCTTCCAGAGAAGTAATCTGAATTCTAATCTAGTCAATTAGTCTGTGGAGACTGAATGTCTTCCTCCTGTCTGGGTGGAGTTTTTCTCAGGTTACTTTGGTTTTTCTCTCACGTCCCAAAGATTTACAATATAGTTTGATTGGCATCTGCAAATTGTCCCAATATGTGTGAATCTTCCCTGCTATTAGGAGTGTGGTTTCTGCCTAGTGTCTAGTGTTGCTCAGTGTCATCTCTAGCATCTTCAAACCTGAATTTGAGATGGGTTCAAATGACAGATTGATGGAAAATTGCCTCAGACCTTCTAGCTGAACATCTGTCTTCTTTTGTATCCAGCTGTTCCATCACTCTGGCAGAAACAATAGAAAGAGAGGTGTATGGCACCATAACTGCTGAGGTCACATCAGTGCATAATTATTACAATTTTAGCCGAATGGGGCCGTCTTGTTCAATCACAGGTCTGAAGCAAATGTATCATCAACATCATCATCATTATTTCCTTTTTTTAACTAATTCACCAAGATGTCAGTAATTTTGCTCGCTATGTCAAGGTGAATGTTTTAGGCTCTTGAAGACTTTATGCTAAATTGACTGAGAGGAAATCGACGCAAGTGCCCATTTTGAGTAATTGAGCGTGTCATAGAAATGAATCCCTGAAAGCAAGCCGAGCCGTTTCCTCCAAGCCCTTGTGCTGCATTGCCGCCTTCTTTCACATCTCAGACCACCTCCGGCTGATGGTAGTAGTCTATTAGACCATCATTATTCTGCAGTACTGCCATCTCTTTATGTCAACAAAGCTGGCAGGAGTGTGTATGTGTGCATGCTCACCGTATCTGTGAAAAAGTAATGACGCAAGTCAAGTGGAAGCGGTCAGTGAATGAATGGAGCCAGCTGGAAATTCAGCTCTTAATATTCTCCGATTAGCACCAAACACCAAGAGAAACGGACATGGAGAGATGAACTGCTGAAGGCCGTGAATGTGGGAGAGAGTGGGAGTAATTTGTGGAGCATAATAAGGTCACCCAAAGACCCGCAAAATTTCTGTTGTTTCCTTATAGGCTGTTTTTTTGATATATGTAATTTAGCTAACTAGGTGAATGTCTGGAGTGAAAAAGATGTGTTTATGTGTGTGGACTCCAGCTTCTGTATTGTTTCGTATATTCTTTGGTCCAAAGTAGAATGACAGTTTTTTTCAACCTACTAGGGAACAATTGCTGCTGTGGAGAGTCATCATTTATACTGTGCAGATAATGCTATGATGGCTGACTTGGGGGCCTTCACACTACAGAGTGGCGGGTCATAAATATCAAGTGAACAATTTGACTTCATGTTTGGTAACTGTCAGGCACCGTCTGCTTCTAATGTCACCTATTTTAATATGCTGATTGGTAACACTTGCCATGTACAAGTCATGTTATAGGAGACTAAGGCAAATGACAGAGGAGTGGATGCTCAAGCATTGTGTCTGCTTGCCTGTGTGTAAACCCTTAATTCTCCATTCTGTACTGTTTATAATGGTTTTGGGCTCCTTTACATATATTTTGATTTTTTTTTCTTTGTTTTTGTTTTTTTTTTTCATTTGGAATAAATGCCTGTTATGTCAACCACTATTTTGGATTTTCTCTTCTGATGTATTCTAGTGTTTCTCCGCACCGAGAATAATGCCACCTGAGTCCAAAAATATAGAAAAATGGCATGTTTACTTACTAAGAGACATACACAAGGGATGAACAAAGGAAAAATATACAGTTGCTTAAACCAGGAACTCCATCCTACATCACATCTCCCTTTTCTTTCCTGGTTTGCATTTGGTACCAACACAGGCAAGAAACCATCATAGAGATAGTTACGAGAAGATTAACCACTTAATGCTAGAAATGTGCTGAGGAGTGGGATAGTTGGGCAGGAGGGCATGATGGGGTCACCTAAAGATGTTCGGAGTGTATGTTTCACTTGCAGGATGCTTTTATCATAGCATCCCAAACATTCTGGTGTTTTTCCTTTTCCCCATGACAGTTAGGCCTTGTGCCAACAAAACTGCTCGAGTTTAGACTCATTGGTAAGGTAAGGCCTATAAACTGGAGTTATTTCCATGCCTTGTCTAAAGAAATTCTGGACTCAAAAGGCTTGAGACTGCTGCACTCCCGAGTCCTATTTTACCTTAAAAGAGGTAGGAGAGAAAAATAAATTCTGTGTTTCCTGTCCTTCTAAAAATGTAACACAGCTGTCCCATCATAATCAAGATTACTGTGTACACTGCCACTTATTGGTCTTTAGTACAGTGGTTTCATGAGCATCCTTCCATCATCACAAGACAACTCTCCACTCTCTATTTATTGGCATTTGCAATACATAATCTATAGCTTGGACCACCCCTTGGGCCTGCCTCAAAAATCAGTCAGGCCTTATTGAAGTGCAGATACTTTATGAAGTCAAACAAGCACCTCTTACTTTATATATACCGCACTTTTATATAGTAAACAACTCAAGGTGTTCTCTATTATCTCAAGGTGTGAATGTTTAATAAATACAGGTAAACAGTAACATCAGAAACATGGCAATGCTGCCTTACAGTTTCTAAATCCTGAATCTGAATTCCATCCTGGGTACCACCTACAGTATGTGGAGGTTGCATCCTGTTCTTCTGCCTGTGTGTTTTATTGCCCCACACCCCTAAACTATGTATTTTATACTAACTGGCGACTCTAAACTGGCCTTATGTAAGTGAGTTTGTCCTGTGATGGACTGGCACCCCTTCCAAACTTGGTTCCTCCCTTAAAACCAGTTTTGTGGTGAGAGGCACATGACTCAGAACTGGTTAGAATATGAATAAATAGAGATTCTTACTATAGTAATTTCCACATTTTATACAATTGGAGCAAAGGCATATTAACTGTTGTGCTTAGGGTGACAGAGTAATTTTAGAGGTGAAAAATAAACTGGTCATCTTGTATTTTAAAGTTCAGTTACTTAGCTTCTGCATTATGGGACTCACTGAAGTGTGTCAAAATATTGTCTGGTGTTTTGAAAATTACAGTAATGCCAGTGCTTATAAGGGCTTCACTTTTTTTAAACATGCAAGCCTACTAAATATTTAATTTATTATTTACAGTACCTGGTGCTAACTAGTGTATATTGTGCAAAATAATGAAACTAGTTAAGCTGATACCAAAGGTGGATGCAAGGCCCAAACAATTGTTTTGTATTTGTTTTTAATTATCAATATCTTTTTATAATTTTGTTTTCAACTAAAACACTGTGTCCTAAGATTCATCATTTGAGACCAACAAGGAAGTCTTGCAATCCCAAAGTGACCTGCAAAATTCCAGGGGAGTCACAGAGTACATAGCAATTACAACTGCTGAGTAAAACAAAAGCTTCTTGAGCACTTTCCATGTTTTAGTCAAAGAAAAGCATCCTTCCCAAAAACAGACTCCCACACAATGTATTTCAAATGAAGGAGCAGAATGTCGCAGGCCCTAAAGGGAGGCTGCGAGTAATAGAAGCTCGTTGTGTCAACATTGCCACTGTTTGCAAGCAACCCCATTCTGAATGAGGAGCACACACCAGCATAATAATAAGAAGCTTTTCTACCCAGGACCCAACAGGCTGTGTGCTTGTTGGTGGAACTGCAGCCTCATCAGCTTGAAGGGGCACAGCGGGTGCTGCGGTTGTAAAGATATCAGTTGGCACCATTTACTATACTGCAGATTAATTTGTGTGCATACCTGCCTTTCTGTCTTGGAAAGAAATTAGAAGTTATTAGAGGCTGACTGCATGGCACTGGGGTCTTCTAAAGCTAAGCAGGTAATAAGAGCAAAAGCCACAAGGAACCAGATCTGGGTTAGCCTCTGGACTGTGACAAATTATTACGGAAAGGCCCAAATCCCAAAGAATCCTTCAGAGTTTCTGTAAAGGATGCAATAAGTACAGTTTAAAATGAGCTGTGTTAAGAAGCAAAAAGGTTTTGTCTACAACTACCATCTGGAGGCACTCTCATGACTCGAGGGGATCCAAGGAGCCTCCCACCCTTTTCTTTTGAACACTTTGCAGGAGAGAAGACAGTTTTGCTAGCTGCAGACAATCTGTAATTGTATTTGGAGATGTATAGAGAGTCATGCAGCCTTGTAGTGGTAGACAAGAAGGTGAACTAGCTGAATCTATTTTTTTATTTTTTTGCAGTCTCGTGGCCGATTCAGGGCGTATTTCACTACATGTTGTACTTGTATGACCGTGTATGTGACAAATGAAGAATCTTGAATCTTGAATCAGAACAGCCCACCATCCCAGGACTAGTGGGATGGGATGAGCCTGTATTCTTGATTTCAATCACAGTTTGTGAGTGAGAGTCATATACAGTATTTAATAAATGATGTGATTGTAATAAAGTCTTGGTACCTGGGTTTATGAACGTGTGCCACAGAGCAGCCTACTGCCTAATAAATTTTTGATTTAGCATTGTTAATACCATACAGTAAGTCTGCCACTCTGGAGTATATGCTCACAGCAGTTGCCTTTTGAAATATTTGCCAGATGCAAGGAATGCCTAATTATTATTTAACAGAACTGTCTTGAGACCCATTGGAGGATCTGTGAGGCAGAATGAACAGATCATGAGTGACTGACATCTATCTATCTATCTATCTATCTATCTATCTATCTATCTATCTATCTATCTATCTATCTATCTATCTATCTATCTATCTATCTATCTATCTATCTATCTATCTATCTATCTATCTATCTATCTATCTATCTATCTATCTATCTATCTATGTTATTTCCCCCTTAGTAATTTTCATACTGTTTCATTTATGCTACTAAACTAATTAGGGTCCATGTGCAAAAAGTGCCGACTCATATTGATTTTAGAATGTTTTGTCGTGTTTATTTATTTAGATAGTTATTAAATCTTCCTCAATTTCATCAAAGCAGAAGACCATTTATGTCTCAAAATATTGGCAAAAATAAATTGTGTCAAGCTATGTATTGTAATAATAATTTATTTCATACCTTCCATCTTTCATATTTTTTAGTTAATGGAGATGTAATAAAATTCTCCTATAGGTAATTTGCAGTTCCTCTTCTTGAAAATATGTGTTGCTTTATCAATTTAAAATATATCACTTACAGTAATGTGCTCCTTTGTTGTCATGGTAATGTGTGAGTAACAAGAAGGTAGTGTTGCATGATGTGTGGATACTACAGAAGATTTCCACTTTCATGAACTGCACTCCCATTTGTGAAATTATCTATCCAAATTAATACTGTGTGCATACATTGGTTCTTTGCTCATTTGCTCTTTGTGATTTGTTTTCTCTCTGCCATCATTCTCATTATTTTATGTTGTAGTATTATGAAAGGGAGCTCAATATGAAAAGAAACATAAGAAGAGAACGAGTTTGACAAATTAGAGGACAACCATTTAGTATATCAGGCTTAGTTATATCTAAGTTGTCTTTTTCCTTTTCCTTCTATGATCTATCTATCTATCTATCTATCTATCTATCTATCTATCTATCTATCTATCTATCTATCTATCTATCTATCTATCTATCTATCTATCTATCTATCTATCTATCTATCTATCTATCTATCTATCTATCTATCTATCTGTGTACTTTCAATTGGGGGGTACATTATTTGAACCTGTTGCTCTTTTTTATTGGCAACTTGAACCCTTGAACTGATGGCAACCACTGTAATTCTGAGTGCGGTGGGTGAATACTGTTTTAGAGGATGTACTGTCTGTAATGCTTGCTTTTTAAACAGGTCTGTCAGATTTTTCTATTGAGAGTACCTTATCACTTTATTACTCCATTTTATCCATTTATTGCTCCATTTATACAGTTTCTTTTGCCAACATTAAGACTTCAAATCTAAGACAACTGAACATAAGTTAAAAAGATTTAGAAAAATTAACTTAATATTACAATTCAAGCTAAAGAATCTGCTTTATGAAGACACTGAAGTACTGTTATGCCTTTTTGCAGGCTGCTTCTGTGAAACATACCTTCTCCCAGTGTGGGGCTTGAACCCAGGGCCTTACCATTAAGGGCAGCGTGATCTACTGTGTAAGCTGGCCAGGCTCCTGATTAACAGGATCAGTTAGATTAGGACATGTCTTGAAACACCTATCTAGAAGTCCTTTTTGTTTTATTCTCATAATATGAATTTATACGGTATATATATTTGTGTAATTTGCAAGTGTGGAACAGTGGTTAATGCTGCTACCTCAAAGCTCCTAAGTTTAAATCACATTTTGTAAAATCTGTGTTCAAGAGCACAAGTATTTTCTCTGGGGACCCCTGGTTCTTTTCAAAGACATGCCTTTTAGAACTTTTAGTTGACTGTGTAACTCTAAATTGACCCAGTTTGAGTAAATATAGGTGCTTGTGTGAGGGTCTTATGAAGGACCTGGTTTGGTTCCTGTCTTATGCATAGTTCATCCTAGATGGACTACAGGTCCCTTTTGACCCTGTACTAGAATAAGCAGGTCTGGAAAACAAATTAATAAAATTTCCTAAGAAAGAATAGAGATGGTGCATTTTGCCTCCCACAAATATCAATTTGTTAGAATATTTATTTGCACAAACACATTGAGCTGAAAACGTACTTCTTTATCAGTACTCTGCTTTGTGTTAGGAGTGTACAGTATATAATGCTAGCCTTTCTAGTTGTACCTTAACCTTGTAGGAAAAACAGAGAATTTTAATTTAGTTAATTAATTACCCTAAGTTCTTGTCTATAAGCCGGACTCATGTATTAGCCGGAGACCAAAAATCATACGAATTTTTAAAATAAAATTGTATCATAGATAAGCCGGATTCATGGATAAGCCGAACATACTATAACCTATAACTAATAGAAGGGAGGGAGGTCAGTGGTCTCACTCGCGCCCATTTAATTTCTTTAAGGGGGGAGAGAGTGTGAGATATTGCCGTCTCTCTCACTCCCCGCATGGCGCGGTTGGAGCGGCCGGAGCGCGTTCTTTCTGCTCTGGGCGTCGCCGAGTCAACACGAGCGCGTAGCGGTCATTTAAATTGTGATTTTATATGTAAGCATATTTAAATATATATCGCGGATTTCTGCGGACAATGGGTCTTTTAATTTCTGGTACATGCTTCCTCAGTTGGTTTGCCCAGTTGATTTCATACAAGGGACGCTATTGGCAGATGGCTGAGAAGCTACCCGGCTTACTTTTCTTTCTGTCTCTCTTGCGCTGACTATCTGTGATCCTGACGTAGGGGGTGTGAGCAGGGGGGCTGTTTGCACACCTAGACGATACAGACGCTCGTCTAAAAATGCTGAAAGATTATCTTCACGTTGCTATCTTTTGTAAAGCTGATTCCTGAAAAGACATGCTGCACAGTGCTTCGCATACTTAAAAGCTCGAAGGGCACGTATTGATTTTTGACTGAAAAACAAACTCTCCCTCTCTTTGTCTGCTCCTGACGGAGGGGGTGTGAGCTGCCGCCTTCAACAGCTTTGTGCCGCGGTGCTTCGCATACTTAAAAGCCAAACAGACATATTGATTTGTTTGCTTCACTCCTTTGAAGAGGAAGATATGTTTGCATTCTTTTAATTGTGAGACGGAACTGTCATCTCTGTCTTGTCATGGAGCACAGTTTAAACTTTTGAAAAAGAGACAAATGTTTGTTTGCAGTGTTTGAATAACGTTCCTGTCTCTCTACAACCTCCTGTGTTTCTGCGCAAATCTGTGACCCAAGCATGACAATATAAAAATAACCATATAAACATATGGTTTCTACTTCGCGGATATTCTTATTTCGCGGGTGGCTCTGGAACGCAACCCCCGCGATGGATTTATAAGCCGGACTTATGTATAAGCCGATATTCTATTTTTTCATTTTCACAACTTTTTTCCTTAGATAAGCCGCGGCTTATTGACAAGAACTTAGGGTATTAGTTTTCACACTATAGAAAGTGTGGGGCCATAGCACTTTATCCACCAGACGTTGGAAGGTGGCAGGTGCCCTGCGCAATCCAAATGGAAGAACCCAATATTGCCAGTGTCCACTATGGGTGCTTAACGCTGTCTTGGCCTTCGCAAAGTCTGTTAAAGGAACTCGCCAGTACCCCTTTGTCATGTCAAGAGTGGTCAAGTACTTCACCTTTCCGAGCCACTCAAGGAGGTCGTCCACTCACGGCATCAGATGAGCGTCAAATTGGGAGACTTGATTAAGGCAACGGGAGTCACTGCAGAATCTCCAACTTTCGTCGAGCTTAGGGACCAATATAATAGGGCAGGACCAGGGACTATGACTTTCCTCAGTTACTTCTAGTTCCAGCATGCGTTTGATTTCAAGCTCCACTTCAGCACATTTTGCCTTTGGGAGGCAGTATGGCCACTCCCGAATGATTACCCCGGGGTCTGTCATGATGTCATGTTGAATTAGCGAGGTCTGACCTGGTTTCTCACTGTCCACCTCAGGAACACACAGGATTACTGCCTTTGGGTGGGCGTCAAATTAGGGCCGAAGTTAAGGTAATTTATGTAGGCAAAAAGGGAATGGGGCTGGCCAGAGTAAGAGTTGGGCTCCCTGTCCCTCCACAGCTTCAGCATGTTGATGTGATAAATCTGTTCACTCAGTGGATGATTTGGTTGTTTCACCAGATAGTCAATGAGCCCTTTTCGTTCCTTTACTTGGCCATTAATATATAGTATGAGGTGGGCATGAGGGCCTGTTCCTCCCATCCTTCTTTTAGAATGTCCAATTTTCCTCAGGGTTGTCGCCCATATAGTAACTCAAAAGGGGAGAAGCCAGAGGATGCATGAGGCACTTTCCCGATAGGCAAAAAGTATGAGGGGAAGGAGCTGGTCCCAGTACCTTCCATCCTTGCTGACCACCTTATGTAACATTTGTTTGAGAATTTGATTAAATCTCTCTACAAGACCATCAATGTGAGGATGATATACTGCTGTCTTGAAATGTTTGATCTTCAGTAATTTGGTAACTTCCCTCAACGTCTCTGAGGTGAAAGGCGTCCCATGGTCCATCAAGACTTCCTTAGGGATGCTAAATTGCGCAAATTCCCCTACCCCTACCAGTTCCCGTGCGATCACTTTAGCATTGGCTCCTCTCAAAGGCATAGCCTCAGAATTTCAAGTAGCATAATCAACAAGGACTAAAATATATTTATGTCCTCTAGCAGAGGGATCAAGGCGTCCTACAATGTTGACCCCCATATGTTCAACAGGATTAATTAGGCGAAGGGGAACAGTCCTTCTTAAGTATCTGACGTAACTGACACTATGAAGCACAGAAATGTCGGACCTTCTCATGGATTCCCATTCAATAAAATTGGAGTTTGATTCTCTCCAACGTTTTGTCGGCTCCCTGATGGGCACCTTGGAGATGGGTATGTGCAAGTTCACAGACCTGCTGCCGGAAGCTCCGTGGTGCTAGTAACAGTGACCTCACATCCCCGTCATGCTCAGCTACCCAATATAATAAGTCATTTTTTATGACAAACTGGGGCCCTGGTGGCATGGGATGTAAGATGCATTGACCGTTTACTGAAACAACTGCATTTTTTGCAAACTTAAGGGAATCACTGTTAAACTGTTCTCATTTAAAGGAGGCCGGTGTTTGCCTAAATTGAAATTACAGGGTGTTCAGAGGATCGGGACTGACCTTAGTGGGCGGAGCGTCCATCCATGACATCCACGGCCTGGACGTCGGGGTGTTCAGGGTCATTGCCATGACTTCCTCTCTGTCACACTGGGTCGCCGTGTGACTCTTTGATGCCAGCGGTGTACACAACATGGGGACAGTTTGCCAGGCCATTGTCAGGCTCAACAGTTGGGGAAAGGTGGATTTCAAATTACCGCCACCTGTAAAGGCTGTACGGAGTTGTCAAAACTGATGATACATGTGGCCGAACGATACTGCCGTGTCTCCCCATGAATACAGGTTAGACTAGTCTTCCCTTTAAGCCACTGTCTCAGTTACACATAACAGCGAACTACAGTGAAAATATCTTTAGTGTCTATTAGTGCAGTGACCTTATGTCCTTTTACAACTACCATCCCTGTCCAAGACAAAGATAAGGAGTTAACGATAGTGAAATACCTCATTTCTGCCATTCCCCCTGCTTTCTGGATCTTTGCCGAGTAGAGAGCACTGCCACTTGTCAGGAGACTTTGCCGTTTTGTTCCGTATGGTGACAGCTGGGCTTGGGGTTAGGGACACATCCTGTCCAGGTTTGACGAAAGGACCATTTTGTCCTTCTGGATTGCGAAGCAGGCCTATATCACTCGATGATCTCCATGATATTTTTGAAAGGTTGTCCTCGAACTGGCTGGGCGAGATATTCAGGTAGGGCACTCAATAGACACTAACAGGTGACTTGTTCAACAACCTGTCGGTATTGTTTTCATCTGGCCTTAGCCAGTGCCTGGTCCTGCCACATAGAGTGAACGCTTGCGAGTGATTTGGGGATCAAATCTCCACTCATGCAATAGCCTTGTCTGCTGGTCCGGGACCTCCCCACCTTTGTCAAAGGTCTCTGCGTTTGTGGGGTTGCGCTGGGCGACATTCTCCTCCGAGAATTCATAATAAGACCCTTGTGCCTCCCCTTTCAGGGTTGACCCTATTCTGTTTGCTCCTCCTGCACACTCTCAATGTGGTCCATCTGGTGAGATATTAACAGTATTTGGGACAGAACTCGTGCCTGGTCCTTCCAAACAGCAACACGATCCTCACACTCAGTGATCCGGTTGCCTACCTGGACCGTTACGGACTGGAGTATTGTTGCGATGGATAATAGGGCATCTCTTAGGTCCTGGGTCATCTTGGTGCCAAAATCCTGCCGACAATGCCAATTGTTTTGTCTTGGTAGAGTAATATATATTGCTCTACTTTTCCCTATTGTATCTATACTAATAAAAGGCAAAGCCCTCACTGACTCACTCACTGACTGACTGACTCACTCATCACTAATTCTCCAACTTCCCGTGTAGGTGGAAGGCTGAAATTTGGCAGGCTCATTCCTTACAGCTTACTTACAAAAGTTAGGCAGGTTTCATTTCGAAATTCTACGCGTAATGATCATAACTGGGACCTCTTTTTTGTCCATATACTGTAATAGAGTGCACCTCCATGGCCGTGGGAGGCGGAGTTGCGTATCGCGTCATCACGCCACCCACGTAATCACGTGAACTGACTGTGAACGCAGTACGTACAAAACAAGGAAGAGCCCCAAAGAGCGCTGAAGAAAACATTCATTACACAATTGAGAAGGCAGCGAAACAATAAGAAGCGAGCGACTGACGCATACAACCATATTCATAAGTGCAGCTACTGCGGAAACAAAGCACGGTGTAAACCGTAAGTTTAAATTAAGTTTATAGAAATGCTCCCGCTGCCGTTTGCAATACCATATTCGCGACTTACAAGTTTAATGAGAAGACACGAGGTATAAACGAGACTTTGGATCACTTTGTAACGGAGTTAAAATTGCTGTAGCAAGAAACGTTTAAGTGCCGGGTCTTAGCTAACATTAAATAAAGCCGTGGACATTGCAACATCACACAAGAGAGCGGCTCACGTGAACATATGAAGCGACTGACGCATACAGACATATTCATGAGTGCAGGTACTTCGGAAACAAAGAACCGTGTAAATCTAAAGTTTAAATTAAGTTCATAGACCTACAAAAGGTTGCCATTGATTTGAGGCAAGATTGCTTTTCTCCTGTACAACTATACGTTGCATTCTCAACAGTAAGCTTGCACAGCTTGCTCATATTACAACCGGAGTGCTGAACTGACGATGTGATATACAAACAGAACAATCGTAAAAACAGGATTAAATAAAAAGGCTGCTTCCGTTGGCAAAGCAACGAAAAACGAAGACCTTATATGACGTTCGTTTATAAAACAGCGGAGAGGCTGTGTGAAGTCAGCTTCACAAAAAAACAGATCCCCACGTAATCACGTGAACTGACTGTGAACGCAGTACGTACAAAACAAAGAAGAGCCCCAAAGAGCGCTGAAGAAAACATTCATTACACAATTGAGAAGGCAGCGAAACAATAAGAAGCGAGCGAGTGACGCATACAAGCATATTCATAAGTGCAGCTACTGCGGAAACAAAGCACGGTGTAAACCGTAAGTTTAAATTAAGTTTATAGAAATGCTCCCGCTGCCGTTTGCAATACCATATTCGCGACTTACAAGTTTAATGAGAAGACACGAGGTATAAACGAGACTTTGGATCACTTTGTAACGGAGTTAAAATTGCTGTAGCAAGAAACGTTTAAGTGCCGGGTCTTAGCTAACATTAAATAAAGCCGTGGACATCGCAACATCACACAACAGAGCGGCTCACGTGAACATATGAAGCGACTGACGCATACAGACATATTCATGAGTGCAGGTACTTCGGAAACAAAGAACCGTGTAAACCTAAAGTTTAAATTAAGTTCATAGACCTACAAAAGGTTGCCATTAATTTGAGGCAAGATTGCTTTTCTCCTGTACAACTATACGTTGCATTCTCAACAGTAAGCTTGCACGGCTTGCTCATATTACAACCAGAGTGCTGAACTGACAATGTGATATACAAACAGAACAATCGTAAAAACAGGATTAAATAAAAAGGCTGCTTCCGTTGGCAAAACAACGAAAAAGGAACACCTTATATGACGTTCGTTTATAAAACAGCAGAGAGGCTGTGTGAAGTCAGCTTCACAAAAAAACAGATCCTTAACAAATTTTTATTGGTATATTTTCACTCAATTTAAAAAGGTTTTGTTCTTAATAAAAATTTCAAAGCAGTACTTCGCCGCTGCAAAGCACGGGAATGTATATATATAGATAGATAGATAGAGATATATATGTATATATATATATATATATATATATATATATATAAATAGATAGATATATATATATATAAATAGTTATATATATATATATATATATATATATATATATATAGATAGATAGATAGATAGATAGATAGATAGATAGATAGATAGATAGATAGATAGATAGATAGATAGATAGATGTGTATGTATGTAGATATGTATATATGTCTATATATATGTACATATGTAAATATGTATATGTATATATATGTGTCTGTATGTGTATATATATATATATATATATGTGTGTGTATGTATGTATGTGTGTATATGTATGTGTATATATATGTTGATATATGTATATATATGCGGATGTGTATATGTATATATATATGTATATATGTCGATATATGTATATGTAGATATGTATATATAAGTATATATGTTTATGTATATATATGTTTACATAACCTCTTTAACACACTACTTCTCCGCTGCGAAGCACGGGTATTTTGCTAGTTATTAATATGTAGCCTTAGAATGCCTAATCTCACAGACTTTCCACTGTTTATAAGGTATTATTGTATATAACTTATCCCCACCTTCCCTTCTATATCTATAACCTTAGGCAATTAGATGTAGTAAAAAGACAAGCAGAAGTTAAGTTACACATAAAATAATGTATTATTGATAATATTCAGAAATAATAACAAAATGCAAAGTACATTTGAATATTGGCAACCATATAACCTGATTAAATGGTGATATGTAGTTCAGGCGGCACACAGTCTTGCAGTTACTTAAATGTCTCCAGTTAAGGCATCATTGGTGCTCAGCTTTCAGCCACATGTCTGTTCAAAATGGCTGCTGAGCTGTGCTCTTCATTGTCTTGTCTTCATCATCACAGATTAGCAAGAGAGATGCTTCTTTCAGATGTTGGTTAGTAAGAGAGAGAGTGTGAGGTTAAACAAGTAAATATATAGATTTTCTGTCCAACCCCTACAGCCAATAGGGCGTCGTAGTACTTAAAGGCTTCTGAACCAAGCCAATTCCAAACAGCCATACTTCAGACCAATGGGGGAATAGAACATATTAACACCTGCTCCCAAACCATATGTTAAAGTACACCTTAGCCCATTTGCGGGGGTAGAAATGACTTTAGCACAGAAATACTTGCCAAACTGGTTTAAAACACACATCCCCAAATCCTGTCATAAAATTCAAACAGACCCATTCCAAAGGGGGGGGGGGGGGGGGGGGTAAACACTAAATTACATTGCTTTGCCCAAATTAGAAATAAAGACATACAAAACATTTACCAAGTTATATGTAAAATCTCACATCACAACACCAATGTCATAAAAAATCAGGCAGCAGACAGAAAAAGGTTTGGGAATGGCCACCCTGTATACTGATAAATCAGCAAATGCAAAGAAACACGTCTTTACAGGATCAGAGTTCTGAACTGAACTGACTAACAGATTGAGACTGATGACAGCACCCACCCCCCGGTCTGTCTGACAAATTACACTATTTGAGCCTGTAAACTGATCCCCCATGTGCACTTGTATGACAACTTATATCAAGGTAAATTAATTAAATAACCCAAAGATTATAGAAACTATAGATGATTATTTCATATTCAGTATATTGACATAGAAGACAGGAAGCAAGACAGTTGAAACAGACACACATATAACACAGAAGAGTCGTTGTTCACTGCTAATTTAGAGTTCTAATTTATCTTGGCACAGATAAACAGTTTTATGATATCTTCAAGGATGATGTTCTATGCTATATGGAGTTGAGTATTGTTGCTTCTGGTTCTAGTAGATAATTCTTCTTATGTTGGAGTGTACTCCTGGTGTTTGCTACAGGGTCCTTTGCCCGAGATATGGTGTGATGCTGCCTTTTCTCTGCTCACTGTTAGGTTCTTTGCGGTGCCCTCTGTAACTTCACAGGCAAAAGTGTTACTTTTTCTGGCACAAAAGTGTAAATGCCAAAGTTTCCTTCTTGAAGTAATGGCTGCTTCTCAGACAGGGCTCAGTCACTGGCATAGAGTTTGGCTAGGATAGTAGAGCTAGTTTGTGTCATCCAGCTTCAAGAGAAAAGATCATTGGCATTTAGCACCCTCAAAAAAGAGAGCAGCTCATCTGCTTTCAGGTTTCAGAGAGCAAGGAAAAATGAGTGTAGTGGGTTTTTGAAGGAAAGTGTAACTTCGGGTGATTGGATCAAGGTCATCTTCAGTTAAAGAACCAGTGCCTTTTTATGGGAGCATTATTTTGTCTACCACATACTGGTTCAGTTCATTTTGCAGTCATATGCCTAAAATGAATATTCATTTGGATGCCTTTTTGTCTGAAGGAAGCTCTGCAAAAGTGTCACTTCAAATTTGATTTACACCTTTGTTATCAGATGGAGTACAGAGCTGTCCAAAGTTTGGGACAGGGGGCCTGCTGACAAATTTTTGCATCCCTGTTAAATATCCATCCATCCATCCATCCATTTCCCAACCCGCTGAATCCGAACACAGGATCACGGGGGTCTGCTGGAGCCAATCCCAGCCAACACAGGGCACAAGGCAGGAACCAATCCCGGGCAGGGTGCCAACCCACCGCAGCCGGTTAAATATGTCATCTTAAAAGGCTCTATGTGGCACTAAAAGCCTAACAAAATTAGCAATGCCCACTTTGTCCTAAAACCTTGTGTATCACACAGGCAAAACTGGGCACTTATAGAAAGTGTATCCTGCGCATATGGTTTGAGGTTAAGATGTATGATGTACAGATTGTTTATCTCCATGCGGTTCTATCTCTCATGCAGTTACAGTATAGCATATTAATACGTGTTATCTGAATCATCCTTTCTAGCTATGGATCTGCCCATCCCACCCCTGTATTGGCAGAGACGTATGCATGTGTCCTGATTCCAGCCATGTACCTCTTACTGAAATAAGATCTCCTTGGGGCTTTCATAGGACAAAATGTGTTTTTGGTAAAATTGTCTTCTCTTATATGCATATGAATCTCTTCTCTAAATAGTTCTAAATGGGTCCTGTGTACAGAACATTTATCATAGAGTTTCCTATATCCTTTACTTTTTTTCTATCAAAAACAATTTGGCCTCCACCTTAGTTGCCATCTATCGCAGTCTACTGTTAATAGCAACTTTGCGGCTGAATATCTGCAGTATTATGTGTATTCAGGCGAACTATTTCACAGTAAATGGAATGCTAATTAGCTGGGCTATATATCTGCAAAAGACGGCAGAAAGTGGGGAGTGCCAGGTCATGAGTCAGGTGCTGATGCAGAAGAAATAAAAGCAATTATTCTGTTTTAATAGTTCTAAGAAAAATGAAGATTCTGTTCTAATTATCATAACACCGTAGTATTACTGAAAGTAATCGCTCAAGTGCAAAGTAAATTGGGGCATAACCGGCCAATTGTAGCAGTGAAAGTGAAAGGTCTGCTATTGGAAATAAAGACTCATTAGCTCAGATTGGACAGAGCGGCTCAACTCCATCTGCTCAGGATTAATGAGAATTGTGCTGGCCTGCCATGTTGGCTTGTGACTCACAATTCAGGGCACTGAGATTCATATCATCCAAAATTCAATCTGCTAACCAGAGTGTCCCAAAGACAGACTGATGATTGGTTCTGTGCAGGCCGATAGCCATGGAGTTAAGGCTAAGGGTCACTGCTGATGTGGTTACAGTGGGTCACAGGGGAAGAGGCCTGGCAGCATGTCAGTGCAATTGGAGGTACAGGCAGTAGCAGGTAACAAAGAGAAGATTGACAGCTTAAAATAAATAAAATCCACACTTAGATCCCTTTTTCTCTATTCAATAGATTAAAAACTAAATTCATCCAATGTCCTAATTTTATGAAGCAGTTTCTTACTGGGGTTTGGATATGTGCCAAACCAAACAGAGAATGCCTTCTGCTGGCAAGACTGTTTTCATGCGGTTCTTTCTTACCTTATCCGGATCTTTCAGTCAGCGTGTTTAAATAATCACTTCTGTTTGTAGCTTTAAAGTCACCCCCAAAAGCACAACATATAAAATAACAATGTTCCTGTTCCTGTGTTTTCTTCTCAGTTCCGCCAAGGATCTACAACATCTCTTCGGACATCACTGTGAATGAAGGTAGCAATGTCACATTAAGATGCTTAGCTAGTGGCCGACCAGAGCCTATGGTCAACTGGAGACATCTGACCCCTTTAGGTAAGTGAATCCTTCTCGATAAGCTGTAATGGACATTTGCATTTTGTTCTCCTCAAATATAGCCAGGTGACCCATGGAGAACTGCACATTTGAGGTTTTGCATGTACATGCAAGTGAAAAGGATTATTTAGTGAGTAATGCCCTGGACTTTAAACCACAAAGTTTGTGGTTTTAGACTTGCCGTGTGGCCAGGGACCAATTAACCTGCCTCTGTTTCAACTGTAATTCTTCTAAACTGCCTTGAATAAAGGTGTCAGCCAGGTATGCAATAAGACATACTGTATCATGTCAACTAATATGACATGTAGAGGCAAAGGGAATAACTGTAAGAGGTAAAGGTGGACATAATTCAAGGCATGCTAGAACAATAAACATGGAAAGAAGCAATTTGATCAGTCTAAGGTTCTCATTTATGTGTATATAAGCAATCATGGAGGTTGCTCAGAATTCATTGTAGCTGCTTACCTGGTATAAAGAAAAGTTCACTGTTCAGAGGTGAGCAGCCAAGAATGCTGATATACTGTACTACTTGACACACTTAGGGAATTAAACCTTCTGTCTTGACCAGAGAAAGGTATGTTGGATCCTAATCAAGGTCTTCAAAATCCTAAAAGCTATCAATAAACTTGATCCAGTAGAACTCAGTTAAACTGGGACTCAGGTACTTAAGGACACTGGTGGAAATTATATGGGAGCTGAGGAGACACTTGCTGGCCAGGAAAGTGTAGTGAATTTCAGATGGCGTGTGCTAACTGCAACTAGACATTTCCTGCTATGCCTTCTCAGTCTCTCAATAATGCAATCCAGTCAGCCAATACTTCACTTTTAGCTTTCTAGACCCAACTTTGAATGGATGATGTCTACAATCTGATTTTATTTTTAAGTGTGTGCTTCTGTGTTTCCGGTGTGTGATTTTCACATTGTTCTTAACTTCAGTCACTCAAATAGGCTGTCAACAAGTTACATGTGTTTCATTTTTACCCCTAGTAATGGTTTAATGGGTTGTGTTTTCTATTGGGCTCTGCAAAAGTATCATCTATCCTTGGATCAGCATGATTATGTGAATCAGCATTCTCTACAACAAGATCTATCGAGTCAAAATGCAAAATATCAAACTACTATCAATTTAGAGGCAGAGCTGAGAGGTGCATTCAGTTCAGATATTCCGCCAACATTTCTTTAACTTGTGAGATAAAGGAATTGCCAAATTTCACATTCATTTTTCTCATTTTATTTCTTAAATTGATACAATTTATGCCATTCTTTACATCTAAGGCAGTTATAACAGAGGTCACAAAATGAATGTGTGTAAGCTACATACCTGTTTAAGCAGTGCGTCATGTTTTTATTTTTGATTGAGAAGACTAATTTCATAATCTTTGTTGTTTTGTTGGATGTGGCAAATTTTTTACCTGTGTGTACATTTAAAAATAGTTAAAATAGATGTTTAGCTCACAAGAGAAAAATGAATGAGACATTGGTCAGGCTTGGAAGGAGGGGTAAATATGGGACTTGCCAGTGCAGACCTCATTAGAATTTTACTGGAGTTCACCTTGTGATATAATTATGCAAAGATACTTCACCCCCATGGTGCTGGGTTGGAATATAAACATGTAAATGAAAGATTGGGTTCAAACGGCTGTCGCGTGGATTGAATGTTAAATATTTCTTACTGACTGGGGAGGAAGATGGCGGAACTGAGCGACTGGAGGCTGTGCAGAGCCTACTCTTTTCTCTGCCCCTGTGTCATTCTGCTTAAGCACAGGACATGTCAGTCAGCTCCATCTAGCTCCTTGTCTTTCGGGTTGGTTTGGTGTGCCTTTCGTCAGCATGCACGTCTCCACTTAGCCCTTTGACTCTGTGCTTTGTTTAGCTTTCTTTATGCGTGCCTTATTAGAGTTTAGGGACCAATAACTCTGACAGCGTGGTTCAATTGGGAGCTATCTGAACTTTATCAGGGCTGATCGCAGAGAGACACCTAGCCACTCAAACAGCGTTGATTAAATTCAGATGAAATTTAGATTAAATTAAATGGTGCATCTCCAAGACTGGAGAGAAGCGATGCCGAAAGCCATTGTTTGTTTTTTTGTGTGATTTATTGAGTAATTTTGAAGAACTATTACACTGAAGCTCTTTTTAATTTCTGCACACAGAACTGATTTTCATGTTAGAAATTACAGATGCAATTTGGTGAGTTTCAAATGATATGAGCAATTCGCCATGAGCAGAATGTGAGAATAGGGCACATTAAGTTCAGTATAGTGTCGGGGGGGTGGTGGAGGTAAGGGAAGTTAATGAGTGACAGAAATGGACTATGTTAAAGACTGGCAATGGAGGACACACAGTAAAGCTGTCCAACATTTCTCTCACCCCCACATTCTCCAGCAACGTGTTGGTATCATTAATGTCACAAAGTTGTAGACCCAAATTGCTGAACTCCCTTGGAACACTTTGTTGTCGGTTTCACGTCCTTTTATGCATATTTCTAGTGTTGGAGCCACACACCCCATTTCCATTTACACTTCAATGTGCTAAGACATGAAGGACCAAGAAAAGACAAAACTTGATTTTATTTTAGCTGAGGACTGGATAAGCAAAATAGAAGATGAATGGAATGAGCAAAAAATTCCATCCATCCATTATCCAACCTGCTATATCCCAACTACAGGGCCACGGGGGTCCGCTAGAGCCAATCCCAGCCAACACAGGGCGCAAGGCAGGAAACAAACCCCGGGCAGGGTGCCAGCCCACTGCGGGCAAAAAATTAAATTTTTTTATTTTTTCTGACTGTATTTTAAAGGCATACTTACTGCTTTGTTGCCCCAGGATCAATATTAGATTGGGGATATTTCAAAATAGTGCACAAGTCCAGTTGGGATAAGGCACATGGCGAGGTAGTTAAATGGCTGGAATAGAAGCACAAAAGTGATTGTCTTGTCTTCAGCACAAAAAATAAAAAATGCTTGTCTGCCCAAAATGTGAAAGGAACTTTAGAATCATGTTTTCCAAAGGGGCAACATAAATTAAACATGAACAAATTCCCTTTTGCAGCAATATGACTGAACTGTTACACACACTTGGAGTATTCAGGCAAAGGAAACACAGAGACATCAGATTGATTTGTAAAAATCCAGTAATTTTTAGTGGACATGCAAAATGATTATACCTCAGACATCTACTTATACGTCAGGAGCATTGTGAAAGGAACACTCGACATGGGCATCTCTTCCAGATTCATTATAAAAATTTGCACCATTCCGTTCTTGTGTGTGTAGTCACAAGAAGGACTGTCCAATGGTGTGTAGATGAATTTAGTTTGAAACCAGGCCTCACAATTTCTTTTTTTTTAACAAATGTGCCCACTAGTAGGTAAGACTTTTTTATATTGAATGTCTTTCTTTACTCAATTAAAAACCTCCCAAATGTCCTTTGTCCTTGTGGGTTTAGTCAAACATTTGTCCTAAACAGCACACTTGACCTTATTTTAACTCACTCCATTTAAGTCCCTCTTTAGTGGGTCAGGTGTCCCTTTTCATATGTAGATCAGGAGGTACAGTAACAGACTGCAGTTCTGCGCTGATTACCACTTCACAGATGGGGAGTCAAACTGGTCAAGCAGTTCCCTGATGATGAATTTAGTTCATTCTGGTGCTCAGATAGACACTGGTAGCCACAAGTTCACTGTGGGGCTACTTTTTGGCTTGTGTACCATATCTGCCACACTCCTCCAACTGGCCTTGCTGTTCATCCTCTCAGAGATGGGGAAAGAAAGGTCAGACACTGGCACTTGACATTCATGGTGCCTACAAGCATGAAATCAGACATACTGTATATTCTGGCAGAAATTCCAGATCGCCACCTGTCAGAATGAAAACCAGAACAGGAGCCAGTGCTCTGAGCCCTTGTGTCAGGTGACCAGCGGGATCCAAGAGAATGAGAGCATGAAGGAGCCTCCTTTTGTGCAAGACTTTCAGTTCTGCTGTGCTGTGGACAGTAGTATCTCTCTTTACTGTATGCACTGTTGTGTAATAGGCACGTTGGGATTCATTGTAACTTTGATATTTATTTTGTTATACAGTATCATATTCCATCAGTGGCTCATTAGGAATAGATGTGGGAAGGCTAACCATTGCAGTGAGCAGACAAGTGTGCCTTGTAATGGTAGAATCTGGACTAGTTGGCTAGTTCAAGATGGGCTTCTGGTAGAATGACTGAAAGTGCTGAGGTAGTAATCTCTATAGAGTGTACAACAAACACAGAGCCTCTGTATTTAAAAATCTTCAGAATCACATATATATTTTAGTATAGATTTATGGTCAATATTGGAACTCAAAGTTTGTAGTGGATGGGGTGGTTTCCCTTAGAGGCATGGAAGGCACTTTGCAGAATCAAAGTTTAAACACATGCTGGCCCAGTTCACATCTGCTTCACCTCTTCTGCTTGGAAAATATAAATTTGTGTCTGGAAATGCAACACACTGCTTATCCCGACTCCCTTTGAATAAGCTCTTAGCCAACTCGCCTGACTCTAAACATATGAATTGTGACCAATGAGAACATCTTTTCATGAAAAAAAATGTGTGTCACTGGTTTTGTTTGTTTTCTTTCATAGCTAGCAAAAGAGCCCGAAGACTGAAATCAGAATCGTGAGACACGCAAGAGATGATTGATTTGTTGAGTTTTCAAAAGTTGCAATCAATACCAGAGATGCTATTCTTGATAATTTCTTTTTATTCTTTCAGATTGTGATAGAGTCTTTACTTCATTCTTTATGTAAAGTACAGGCAATTTGTTCCTTCAACCTTTCCTTCTTAAATAATGTTGCATAATCAAGTGACACATGTGCAGTGACCACTCGGCAAAGCAAAATCCTCCCCAGAAAGAAAAACTCTGTCAATGAAGAAACAGAAAGAACAAAAGCAATACATGTAATTAATTTTTAAGGAAATGAACCTTGCAAAAATGATGTGAAAAAAAAGAATACATTTAACCTGCAAACAATCCTGATGTAAAGGAGCAGATGGGGAACTGCAGTACTCCCTCACTTGTGCTAACACACCCAGCTTAACATATACTAAGGTGAATCAAAGTAATTTCATGCCCCCTCCTTCATGTCCAAATTGTGAAAATGAGACGCACCTAACTGTGCAGCGTACTCAGCTGTGATCTTATTCTAGAACTTACGGCAGGTAGTGAGCTTTGAACCTCTGAACTATACTGTAATTGACAGAGATTAGTTTTGGACTAAAGCAATGCCTTTGACAGTCCTGATGTTGCAAGGCCAGCCTTCTTTCATGGCGACTCATAGTTTAATTCTTATTGCTCCCAGTTCCACTTTTAAACTAACTTGCATCCCATGCAGTTCAGTTCAGTTCCACTTATTTTTGTGTAGTGCAGACACACAAGATTTTCATACATAAATGAACTAATTAAGCCAAGCATTCATTGAAACAGAATTCATCTAAACTATTAATATAAATAAGTAGTAACTGTGTAAGTCTATTTTATATTATAATTGAGATGTGGCCAGTTGACACTGAAGGAGAGGAAAACAAAAAGTAATTTCATCAAAGTTCCTAAAGGGTCCATAGTTAAAGATGTATAGTCAGGCTTTCAGTCCATACAAAAAAGTGGAAATTATTTCTTAGCAGATACCCATATTACAGGCAACAGGGACTAACAAGTTTTTCTTCCTTGAACTCATTGAATAGGAGGTGTTCCCACGGGGTATCCTTGTTTCTCACAAAGGCTTCTGATGGGTTTAGCTTCTTTGCTGTGTGTCCTCACCCAATTTCTGGCTCCCCTCCTTTCCTTTCCCTGCTTACCTTTGTGACTTTAGGTTCTGACCCTTCCACTGCTTTTAAGCAGGGCACTCTATGGGTGTTTGTCATTTCATCCATTAATCCATCCATCCATCCATCCATCCATCCATCCATCCATCCATCCATCCATCCATCCATCCATCCATCCAGTGCAAGCCCCCATACATGTGGACCCAGTCTATCATAGGGCACAATTATGCGCATACCATGCTCATTCATAATATAACAGGTTAGTTTAGGCTCAGCTGTTAATCTAACACAAGTGTGGGCTGTGAGAGGAACACAAATTTACTCAGATGGAAAAGGCCAACTTGAGCAAGAGGAAAACATGAAAACAGACAGTTATTAGTCTCTTAACCTTGTTTTACTAATGCACTGATTTGATTGAATTCGACTCTAAGCATATCCAGGGGTGAGTGAGGATCACTACGTATTAGTAATGAGTATCGTTGGCATATGCAGCTAGAAATGAAGAAAAAGCAATAATTAATAATCAATGTGTCACTGTAGTGTGAGACTCATTGCTTTATGAATATTCTTTTTAGACTTACATGCATAAGAGCAATGATGTAAAGTATAAAATTACATTTACTTTTGTTGCTGTGCTTGAGCAATTTATGCAGGGAATGGTACTTTTTAAAAACAAAATATTATTTAGTAATGATCCTAATTCATTACATTTTCAAGATGGGTTGTTACAAAGTATAACTGATTGGCTGTGTTCAAAATTCAACGTTTACAGTGCCCATTTAAAATAAGACTGTATGAAAACATTTTTAGAGTCAGAGGTCACAATCTTGGAATGCTAAGTAAGTTAGTAAATGATGCAATGGCTGTGCAGTTTTCTCTGGATAGATAGATAGATAGATAGATAGATAGATAGATAGATAGATAGATAGATAGATAGATAGATAGATAGATAGATAGATAGATAGATAGATAGATAGATAGATAGATAGATAGATAGATAGATAGATAGATAGATAGATAGATAGATAGATACTTGAAACGGACACTTCTCAGTATATCTTGGTGTGATTGTCCAGTGTACAGGTCAAGATCTGAGTGCACACTGTAGAAATTCTCCTCTCTAGCCTGTAGCAGTTTTATGTTTCTACTGCACTTGGAAGCACCTTTGCCATGGAAGACATAACAGAAAATGTTTTGTGTTGTGGTAGCAGTGCCTTATTTTATAAAATGGAGATGATACTGTATATCGCTGGTCACATTTAAAAGAGCTGTTCACTCTCAAGAACATAACACAAAACAGCTTCATTATGTGATGTAAACTGAATCTCGGAAACTATGGAGTTAACTACATACAAGACCCCTTCCTCAGATTTATAAAAAAAAAAATCATGAAAGGTTGTTGATTTTTAAACTAGCACAATGTTTAAAATGATATGATACAAATGATAAAAATTATAGTTGATGGTATTGAAAAATACTACAGTAAAATTCTGATAACCGCTTGTTGTTGCAACTAAAACACTGCCCAGTTGGGCAGTAGGCTAAGCTAGGATATGAGGTGGCATCATTTTTAAAAAGATGTTTCACTTTAATGTGTTATACATATGTACGTTGCATTTAGCATATATAATAATGTACATGGTGTATACAGCCAGCAGGTGGCACACATGGTGTATTCATCAAAGCACATATTTTAGCTCAGTAATTGACAAAATAAGAATACTTCCACTTAACTCTTAATAACTTCTGCAACACCTGCCTGCATATTTTTCCCCACTTGTGTATTTGAGTACGGCACAGTCACAAGAATTTTACTGTAGTTTGTTCATGTTTGTTCTGCTTTGCTATTTAAAGATAATTTGTTAACTCTGTATTGATTTTTTTTCAACTTTGCTTGTACATGATGGTGCTATGCAAACAGCATTTCTTTAATGTCAACAAGATTCAAAAGCTTTTTGTCATGTGGATTTTGAATATCGTTTTCAATTCTTATGTCTGCCTTTGCACTTTATTTGCAAAACTGTGAGTGTATCTTTTCTCTCCACTGAAGCCTTTGCTGTCTCAGATTATACTCTATAGTATTAACTATGGACTACATTATTAACTGATTTTTAGAGATGATTTTGATTATTTCTTTACCAGGCATCCATTATCATTTTGTCCTTTTTTCATGTTTTAATATTTGGATGTGTTGCCAACATTTTTTAATAACAATCTTTATTATATAGCAGACTCATTGTGTTCTTAAGAATTACTTTACAATTACTCCAGTCTTTTCAATGTTGCAGTTGATACTGGTATATGGCATGTGTTTTAAGAGGAATTCAGACTAAGAACCAGCGAGGCGTTTGTTTTCCAAACTGCAGATTCTGATGTTGTTATTCTTTTATGCAGTTGTCCATTTCTGCCTTCTGCCTGTTTTTCTGTACAGGTTAGATCCAGTTCACCCTCTTACTGCAAGACAGTAACAGACACCTTTGCATGAAATCTTCAGTTTCTTGGCAATCTGTCACATGGAATAGCCTTCATTCTGCAAAAAAATCAATAGACTGACATTTTTCTTGAGAAAGCTATTTCGTTTTGGCTATTTTTGAACCCAGAACTCAACTTCAGAAAGCACCTTGCAACACAAATGAACAGAATAAGGTTTCAGTGGCGCTAATGCAATTTGGAAGGTTTCTCTAATAACCCATTAGCATGTAAACATAACTAATTAAGGATAAGCTAAGGGCGTTTACTTTACAGCAATATGTGAAAAATAAATTAAAAATTGGTCATTTGAAGCAGTAATAGTCATTACACACACTAATAATGCCTTGGCAATTTTTTAAATCAAAGTAATTATTTCTAGATAAAAAAGGTATGAATTTCAATCAAAAACATGAACATTTCAGAGTGATCCCAAACTTTTGCACAGTAGTGTGTTTAGACAGAAAGCACAAAGCATACGAGATACAAAGCATTTTTTCACTGCCAACATGAATCATCAGGCTACTTTTTAGCACCCTAACCTGTAAAGTTTGGGTTTAATGGCTGTAGTGATGCTGTTGTGGCTTTATTTATAAAAGTTATTAAAGAAGTTACAAACTTTCAATAACATTACACAAAAGACAAAGCTTACAAAATTAAAATTTGATTGTATTGTTAACAACAGGCTACAAGAAAAAAAATAGTTTATTTGAATTAGTATATGTGAAATTGGAAATTTTAACACAACATTGCAATTTACATTTAGTCGGATGTACAGTAAATGTACATTTTTATCAACAACAACTCAGTAACCCAATAACTGCTTCAGACTCCAGCTCCAACTCCACAGCCCAGGCGCTGTGCACACCATGCAACAATACGGATGCCATGTATCCAGAGTGGTGAAAAAATTTGCTTAGAATGGCACACAATTTGAAACTTATGAATTCTTTATTTCTGGAATTTTCCATTTAATATTTTTGGGCCACCATGGATGACTGAAACTGCTGGAACCAGATCTGTACTCGAGGTTTACTGTATATATATCATGTCATTGAAATGTTTTATTGCTACATATGTTTTACTTTACAATGCACACCATGGATATTTCAGGATAGTTTCTATTTTAGGTTAATTTTTTTCCTAAAGTAACTAAATTGAACTTTATATGACTCATTTTTTCTGAGTCTGTTTCATTTATATTCCATGTCAGGTACTTTTACTTTTATTATGTAAACAATAGCTTATTTTCTTGACTGGAATTTTTCAGTACTTTTTCCACCTCTGCATAAAAACATACCATATGTACTGGACTATACATACAGTATATTTAATTAGCTTGTTGTTGGCGAAAAGATGCTGAACAGATGATGAAGAGAAATTTCCTAGTAAGAAAAGAGCAAACTGGGACTTTCAAATTAAGCACATGAATTGGAATATCTGAACAAATTGATTTTTTTCTTATAAGTGTGGGTGGTTTTATGGCTATTTGAGAAGACAGGTTGTCCATCTGCCTGGTCATTACCAATAGAAAAATAGTGAACAAGAGTAGATCTAGCTAGCCCCATTCTGGACGAGGCTCTCTTCATCCATCCATCCATTTTCCAACCTGCTGAATCCGAACACAGGGTCACGGGGGTCTGCTGGAGCCAAACCCAGCCAACACAGGGCACAAGGCAGGATCCAATCCCGGGCAGGGTGCCAACCCACCGCAGGACACACACAAACACACCCACACACCAAAGCCAATTTAGAATTGCCAATCCACCTAACCTGCATGTCTTTGGACTGTGGGAGGAAACCGGAGCGCCCGGAGGAAACCCACGCAGACACGGGGAGAACATGCAAACTCCACGCAGGGAGGACCCGGGAAGCGAACCCAGGTACCCAGGTCTCCCAACTGCGAGGCATCAGCACTACCCACTGCGCCACTGTGCCACCGAGGCTCTCTTCAATTTAATTAAAACAGTCATGTGGGTCAGTTATAGATTGTGCTTTGCCCAATTCCTCCCCTTACCCCATTTGTTATAGGTAACCGTAAAGGGAGCACATATTCCACTCAACATCATTCCAAGTATCATTGTGGCCTACAAGCTCTCCCATCACACTAGGTCACAATCCTAGGAAGGGCCATATAGAGTAACTTGGTCAGGCTAACCTAATGTGTTGCTAAAACTACACTTACCCAAAAAAGCAGAATAAAATGAGGTTGATGACATTGCCTGGTGAATATACGCCCCCTACTCGATGCTGTATAGTTGTACATATTGAGATCATATGGGCAAGTCAGATGATTCAGGGAGAGGATGCAGGAATGGATTTAATTGTAAAGAAGATTGTTGTTGTAATTAGTAGGCACTCCTAGCAGCTAAGGAAATTAACTGTAAAGCACAGTCCAAAATTGAAAATGAGTTTCAAAACTACCATATGTGAACAGTAATGCAGAATGTGAAATACAATTTCAAAAACCCAACAGTGGTCATCATGGATTAATGGAGCAATCTGTGAGTCTATTCATAACTAGGAAGCCTCTGTAGTTAAATGTTTTATATGCTGGGCACTCCCTGGATAGTGTCTGGTGGTGTTGTCGGTTGGTGCAGCCACAGTTCCTGGTGGTATGTAATGGGTCCTGAATGGGGTGGTAGATGAAAGTGCCATGTGGGCCTGTCTAATATGTTGATTGTTACACATTTTGAAATGTTGACTTATTTTGACATTGTTACATAAAATAAACGATTGGTTACAAAAATTAAAACCCTACAATCATGTAATATGTGGATATCAGGGTAAGACGTCTGCTTCTTTTCAGGCGTGCCTCTGAGAAGCTCTAAAACATGGGTGGATTAATGAAACATGACATAATATTATCTAACTGCTTAATTCAGTTTCAGTGTGCACGAGGATGGCCCCTCACACATGCTACCACACTCATTTTCAAACAGGTCCATTAACCCTAACCCAGGGTAAAAAGTGAAGCACAAGGAAGAAATCCCACAAAGATACAGTGAAAACACGCAAACTTCGCATATATATTGACCAGGCGTGAAATCTGGACTCACAGCACTGCATTACAATGTTGCTTTGGTTGAATTATCTATGTGAAGTTACAGTTCTCCAAAGGATAGCATATGAAGAACAGCAGCACATTCCCTCTGTAGACTTGCTCAAAGCTCAATATCCCAATTCTCAGTACACTGGAGGCTCAAACTGATGATTATCGCCCTCCATGTGAAGCTACACTGTCCCAAGCAGCAGCAGGTTATATGTCTTCTGCTGGGAAGTGGGTAGAGGGAGTTAGTTTGTCATGAGAGAATGAAGCTCATTCCTCTTATTTTTCTGTTTCATCAGAGCCTTTGTCAAGTTATTGGAGGCACATTGTCAAGGAGTTGGGGCCTATTAGTTCTTGTCATTAAAGTGAAGCTTTGCACTTTACTTATTTTTAATCTTTGTCATTCATGACTTTGTGTGTGTAGCAACAGCAGAGGCATGGCACAGAATGCAGCAATACAACAATTAAAAAGGCAGCATGAGAACTACTATGAACAACAGCTGTACAAAGAATTATTACACTGACCAGCATCAGTCATATTATTGTGGCCTTTAAGTGATAGACAAAACAACAAACTAATATTCTGTTTGTTTATTAGAATGTTTTTCTTCTGTCCTGGATTACTTCGTGTCCTGTGTCCAATGTTGACGGGGAAGATTCCACCACTCCTAAACCCTGTAATACACTGTGCTCAGAAAATGGGTAGTCCTGGTCTATGTATCTATTTTTCCAGTATCTAGAGTCACTGTACTCCAGGTAGATTTATGGACAATCAAGCCATGCCCCATCTAATGCTGCTTAAAGTTTGGACAAGATGCCGGTTTGTGGCTGAACACTCACAAAAAAACTAGAAAGCAGGCATTACTTTAATTAATGATGGCTTGCATTTTGAAAAATAATACATTTTTAAGTAAAAGCGTCCATCCATCCATCACCGAGTATGCTAATTCTAGGTCAAGGTTATGAATGTTGGAGGCTATCCCAGCATCATCAGCCTCAGTGGAAGCAACCAGCTCTGGCACAAACATATTTGTTAAAATAATGACATTGGCTACTAACAACTAAAATCATTCTTTCCAAAAATTGCTTTTTGTGCTACTATTGACAAATGTGAAGTCAAGCAACACTGAGCAGTATTTGCAGGGGAATCAATGAACATTGATCATTAAGAAGTCAATAGTTAATGACTAGAAGAATAATAATAGCAATAAAAAAAATTGTTGTTGTAACAAGGGCCCATTTTTGTGCCACTTTGGCCTGGTATAAACGGACATCAGACAACTATATAAGGTATAGTAGGTGATTAGTCAAATAATAGAGAGAAGGCCATATAACACAAAATACTTTAATCTGTACTGTAAATGCTGTATTGGATGAAGCTGGTTCAATAATAATATTACTAAAGGTATTTATGTAGTATATTTCATACATTGAATTCAGCTCAAAATGCATTACAAAATGCAACTTATGAAAAATGTAAAAATAATGATGAAAATAAACATTAAGGGTGGCAGGGTAATGTAGTGGCGAGAGCCACTGTGTCACAAACCCAATGTCTTGAGCTCAGTCCCCACCCCTGGATGTTATCCATATGAAGTTTAGAATGCTGTTCCAGTGTTGGTGTGGTTTTCCACCCACAAACCCCAGTTTGTTTAAACTGGGTTAGCTGGCAATTCTGAGTCATTTGTGTGTGTGAATGGGCTCTGTGATGGCCTAGTGCTGTATCAAGGGCTGGGTTCTGCCCATTGCTGATTGGATTGGCTATTGCTTTCACTTACTGTATGTCAGTTTGATAATGATAATGAAATTTTATAATACTACTAGCTTAACTACTACTGATAATAGTAATATTAATAGTGGTAGGAAAAAAACAACCATATACTAAGTGCATGCATTTTCAGCCTGGTTTAATAAAAACACTATGAAAACTGCCTTAAAATGTATAGTTTTTCTGAGACCGGACCACTGTTCTTCCCTGCCATAGAAATGTCACCTGTCTCTCCATCCTACTTAAAAAAATTTGTGATGGTGGGTAGTCAGAGGGTTATTTCCAGGATGAATTGCAGAGAAGCAGGAGCTGCATTGCAACATTAGCTCCATTTGCACCTCAGGCAAACTAAACTTGCACTCTTTTTGCTGCCTGGATTATAAAGACTTCTTCTTCTCAGCTAGACATATTGTATGCAGGACATCTTTTAAACATGGAAGGCGACATGCAACATGACACCCTGTCTTCCCTTTGCCTTGTCTCTTTCCACCATATTTAGCAGCCATATCTTAAGTCAGATAACTGAAATTCTCTTTTCTCTACTTGTGCTTCTTTTAGGATCTCCCTTATCAAACTCTCGGAACATTTTTCCTGACTGAACACCCTATGACAGGGTAGTGTCAGCTAAAAGCATGTGTGCACTATTTGTGTGTGACTCTAAACTGACCTTGTCACTGCACCAGTCTTACCCACATTATACAGCACGTCACCTACATTTCAAGGAGAAACATGCAGGAGGAATGACAGCCACCACTCTGATCTATCTGAACCCTCTCTCAGAAGTTGCCAAATGTAGTAGACTCTGCTCAGTTCATTAATTTCTGCCAAGATGTTTGCCATCCTCCAACTTGCAAAACATTAAAATTATTAGATGATCCTTATTAGTTAGAATTATTTATGAAGAACAGCATTTGGAGAAATATTAATGTAAATAAACCTTATGTGTTCTGTGTTAGCAAATCTTATATTAATATATAGATACTTTGAGGTATAATCAATACAAAAGAAAACATTATAAAAGCCGTTATTAACAGAGACTCTGTTCTAAGAATTAGAAACTTAAAAGTGAGTTGTGCCAGTGACCATGATGTTTAAGGTCACAGGAACGATTAATGTATGCTAAAAAATGCACAATGTAGAATTTAATTCATCCATTAATTTTCCATATCTACTAAATCCAATACAGGGTTGTAGAGCTTGTAGGTTTATGAAAACCAAATGTCAAGTATTTCCGTGGCATGCATAGAATTGAAATGATGTATGATGTAATTTCAATAATTCGATAAATATTTCTGGAATTTCTTGTCAGTGAAAGGGTGAGCTAATTAGTAGATTTGATTAATAATAGGAACAATATATTTTCATTTGTATTAGAATAGTGTAAAAGGCAGAACTTCTTTTGCCAACACACAATGTCAAGAAATGATTCAGTTGAAACCACCTGTAGGTTTTATAATTGTATAAACCAGCTGACATAAAAACCTTTATATCTGAAAAAACTAGAAGTTGATTGCAAGTGACCATTTCCAGACTACTTATAAACATATAACAGATTTCCATTTAACACATAAAAGATAATAACATTATCCACTTAATTAAATTCAAGATGACAACGGATCAAAACCTATTAAGGCGGAACTGAACGTAAAGATGGAATTGACCAGCTCTGAACAGGGTGCCTATGTTTCAGTTAAACTGACCATGAAAAAAATAATTTCCTCTTAACTCCAGCCACTCATCTCAAGTTGTTTCACCTTTTTTTCTTGCATACAATTGGAAAACTTTGAAAACTTCTTAAATATGTCAGACTGAGACACTGGGACAAGTCAGCTACTAATCAAACAAATAGACTTAATGGACTGACTGGTCTCTTCTCATTTGTCAAACTGCTTATGTTTTTGTTTCTGCTGCACTTAACTTAAACTCTCCTTGATTACACTACACTACAAAATAATTTGAAAAAGTAAGACAGAAACAAAAAAAATTACAATGAACGAGCTGAGAAAAAAAATGGATAGATAATTTTGTAAATGGAAATGCAGATCCTACACTTTTGACAACAGTGATCTTCTCACTCTATAGATTAGCTGCCACCAAAATCATCAAAAACACAGTGATTCACTAGCAGCTTAAATCAAATACTATGAAAATTATAAAGGAAACCCCATATATTGAATCTTCTTTAGGGGTGACCACAGTAAAATTAATAAAATGTTCAGTCAGGAAAATAAAGGTAAAACATTTTAAACAATAAAACAATCTTTTTATATAATATGCTACCACGGCTGTCCGTTTGTCTGTCCAGGATTTTAAATCACCTGTAGTTCGCAAACCGTTTCACCCATTGACCTGAAATTTGGTACACATATACTACGTGCCGTCTACTATCCGCTTTCGGGGCGATCCATCCATCCATCCATTATACAACTCTCTATATATTCTAACTAAAGGATCACGGGGGTCTGCTGGAGCCAATCCCAGCCAACACAGGGCGCAAGGCAGGAAACAAACCCTGGGCAGGGTGCCAGCCCACTGTAGGGCGCACACAAACACACACACACCCACTAGGGACAATTTAGAATCGCCAATGCACCTAACCTGCATGTCTTTGGACTGTGGGAGGAAACTGGAGCACCCAGAGGAAACCCACGCAGACATGCAAACTCCACGCAGGGAGGACCCAGGAAGCGAACCCAGATCTCCTAACTGCGAGTCAGCAGCGCTACCACTGCGAGCTTTCGGGGTGATGATTTTTATTACTCTTTTACTTATTTAATTTTATTGTAGAGTCAACTCTCGGCAGCGGCCGTGTGGAGCATGCGTACGGACGCCGTTCTCATCCTTACCACCTTCACCGTCACTTCCCATACCTCTTCATATCATAAATCATTCTTGAGGCAGATTGAATGCCACCTTAAGTGAAAAATTAAGGAAAACATACTAAGTAATTACAACACAAACACTGACTTAATCAGTTTTAACATGAAAAGATGATGAAATAAGAGAAGCAGCGGGCTGCTAGGGTGGAGAAAAGAAGAGCTGCTCAGGAAGCAGCAAGCACATCAACTTCTGAGCAAACGAATGCTAAACATACAGAGAAAGACTATGAAAATATGAATGCTCAAGTCAAGTGTATTCACTGCAAATTATCGTGCAGTCCACCGTTACTGGTTGAAAGATAAAACAAGAGGTTTTCATAGCAGCATAATTAATAAACAAATAAAACTTTGAGTTTTAGTTAAGACTGAATATTATACCCATTAGGCCCTAAATAACAACACATCTACAAAATGTCTCCTTCAACACCACATTAACCTTTAATTCCTAGCTGTGATCTCCATCCTCTCCAGTCCATATGATGCCTTGTGTCTGACATTCACTTGACTCCAAGTTCACCTGAGTTGTGGACTGCAGATCCTTTTGACTCAAGAGTGGTTTTAGTGTCACTCACTACTAAACCATTATCACTTCTGGTTCAGACAGAAATCATTTCTAGCAACAAGATTGTCTCTCAGGACCACCAGTCCACCATTAGTCTGGCCACGCTATCTTGGGCTGCTTTCATATTATGAGCCTCATTGCTCTATTCAGATTTTTTGCACAGGTCCAATTTGCCTATCTTGGTGGTTCACATTCATAAGTACAAGTGACTGTAATGTGTACACATCTGTCCTCCAAAATAGCAGGCATGTGCACATTGATACATTTGTGCACTAATCATCAGCATCACCAACAACAAAAAACGTTTTGTGAGATGACTTGTGGTATAAAAACCAATAAAATGGACACACTTGTAACTAGTGCATGAATCACATTTTGCTCAGGAGGACGGCAAACACTTTGACAGGTATACATGATTAGGTTGAGAAGGTGAAAAAAAGGCAGATGGCTAGATTTTGCTGTTTTCGCACCTATTGCTGGCACTGTTACACCAGGAGATGTGTGGGTATGAGAAAGGTGTCTGCAATGGTGGGACCGTGACTGTTGTCAAAGTTATAGCTCTCCTCCACACTGCCAGTGCTGGCTGATGATCTAACCATTCTCATGGATGGGCAAAAATCGAATACATGTCTGATCCAAGACCACATATTAAAGAGGATGAAATCTGATTTGAAAAGATCAGATTTCTGTATCCACACAGCTCTGAAAACATCAGATTTGTGTCACATTAAGGCAAAAATTCAGATTTAGGTCACTTCAGCCTAGCAATGTGAACATAGCCTTTGTGCCACCCGTTTTTGAATTTGGAGCTGGTTTAAAACTCCATCCCAGCCATCTTTTTATTAATTTACAATCCCATCCTCAGATGTGTTCCTCAGGGCATTGCTACTGGGGTGCCAAAATCTTTTGAGTCGGTACTGCAGTCCCTGTAAGTTTTACAACACACAATATATTCAATATATAGGCATTTCTTATGTGATTTTTGGCTATACAAGATATAAATTGTTGTTGCTGTTGTTATATTCAGAGCACATGATGTACAGTACATACTGTATGCATTAGTGCATAAATGAATTAATACAGAATGTCCCTAAAGAATTATTCTTTTTATTCCAATGTATATAACTGGCTAGAATAAAGATAGACTCAATGGGAAGAGGGATAATTCTGTCTATAGCGATAAAATGGACCCCTGTAATGCTTCTTATCACATGATGTTGGATTGAGCCAATGGGTAAAGGTACTCCAGTACAGGGTGCCATGGTGAAGATAAGCAGCGTTACTTATATTGAACCCTTATTTTACCATCATCATCTTTTCTGCCACAGTATCAAGTGAGATCATGGTCAGTTTTGTTGCAGTACAGTTTACTTAGTGTCTCTTGTGTTGCATTTAATTTAGAGTGGTGTTGCCACTGCTGCAGATACGATGGACAGATGATGGCAACATATAACAGGTGAGGTAGCATCATGGAAGCTCAGTGCAACAGGAAGAGCAGCTTGAATCAGAAGCTGGGCATATCAGTGTTTAGCATCTCTCCTAATGTGGTCACTTTATTCTAAAGGTGAATGGCTCATTTTTAAATCACAAAAAGAACAGAGACTCAATCAATAAGCCTGCAGGGCTTCTGCCAGCTTGCTTTAGGAAAACTCTCAGCAGCCTCCCGCTGTTTAGAATGGATGACCGTTGAGAGGTGGGAGCCTCAGTATAGTCGCTTTCTTCTCTGACCGCAATAGCACATAACTCCCACCCATTTATCAAGTCATCTCAGGGTTCTGCATATCATCCCAATGGCTCCTGCAAGGGAAAGAGCACCCAGCATGGATTCTGCTTGCTAGAATTTGAACAAGGCCCAAAGGAATGGGAAGTAGGCTCACACATCCACAATGAGCCCTCATGGCTGATCCAAGAATAGAAGCATTTAAAGTTAGCCTGATCCTCCAGGCAACTGGTCCTCAGGAGAGAGGGGGCTGTGAGACTCATTAGAAACATACAGTGAGAAATCAGTGCATAATTATCTTTATTAGCCTCTTCCAGCAACGACAAGTTGAGACAACACTCATTAAACTTAAGCTTATGCACGGGGATCGGAAACAGCCCAGTGGTGTTTTTTCCTTTAAGATGACAAATAGCAGAATTCATTTAGGCCATTAGAAGACTGACCTCTGCTGCGACCAGTGTGTTTTACCTGGAGGCTCTCTGTTGGAACTAGTTGAGTCGTGTGCCATTCTGGTGCTGTCCTTGCCTCTGGCAACCTGTTTCCAGCAAGAATGCAAAGCTCACTGGCATAAAAGAAGCAACATACTGACATTGTAAGGTTTCTTGAACTGCTCAACCTGCAATTACTCCGTCCTGGGTATGACGTTAATCTGCATCCATCCCTGCATTTAGGCCCTCCAACCTGCAGGGAAAAACTTGGGGGTTGGTGGCACAATTGGCACTCCAGCCACCATAAAAAAACCTCACACTGTTCCACTCCATCTGAACTGGTGTGGTGCTGAGGTGTCACCTGTTGCATGACTGCACTCGGGTCCTAACCTGGATCCTGAGTTGGTTTGTCGTGTTGTGGGTGCGGCAATGCGCTGTATCAGCGTGTGCTCCTAACCTCCTCCTCAAGTTGTTTGCCCCCTAGTGGAGTATTTCTTCAATACCTGTACATCACTTCATTTTACTGTGTGGTTCTATGACAATTGTTTCTTCTCATATCAGGATGATTGTTCACATTTATGGGCACAGCTTGTAACAATTGATTAACTCCACAATATCATAATAATACTTTAAGAGGTCAGTAAAACATATTTGTAAATATGAACCTGTTATTCCATATAGTGCATCTTTACTTTCTGGGAGGAAATCAAAGTTATGAGAGAGAAAAAAAAAATCCTCATGGACATGGAAAAGGTACAACCCGAGTCACTAGAACTGAGGCGTGAGCACTAGTCACTGTGCCACCATTTGACCATTGTGTTCAAATATCAAGTGTACACAAGAGCTTTGGAGCAGCCAGGTTTTAATGGGCAGATATCACTAATAAGGAGCGCAGAGGCAGATTTGCTAGTTTTATAAATTGGATATGAGCAAGTATAAGCAAAATTATAAGCAAATAAGATACTGTGGCTGATTTTTTTTTCATGTAACTTTTAGTTTTGGATGTTCTCACTGTATGATGTATTGCCCAGTGCCTATTGTTCTGGGCTGTGAACTAGATGGCTGCCAGTTCAATTCCTACTAATAACTCACTGACTGATACTGACCTTGACTGAGCCATTTAGGCTGCCTGCACATTAGCTGTAAAAATGTATAAATATATTTACAGAATCCCTGTGTTTTGTAATTTGCTGAGGTTGAAACATTTACCCAAATAATCCTCTTAACACAATAACAGAGTACACCTAGTTGACATGTTTTTAAAACCAAGTCTTGAAGTGATGGGTGATGGTGCCTTATTTTTTGTGCATTTTTCCACCAGACTCTTCAGAAGTGAAGCCATTGGCCTGCTAGTCCCAATCCCCCCTCAGTGCATTATTTTCAGTTAGAGCAGTTTATTTTTTTATTTTTATCGAATTTATTCTTTACCTTGGTTCCATCAGTTGCTCATTATTTTCACAGAGAATCTCTCTGGCTGAACAGCAACTCAGTGCACTTTTCTGAAAACAGCGGAGAACCATTTTAAGAAATGAATAGATCTAAAATGTGAATTTGGAAGATAGGATTGTGGTAAAAGCTAGAGTGTGAAAAGAATCCAACCTGCAGATAGTCTCTGTGAAATGAAGGTCCACTCACATTTCGCGGCCCTCACTTGTCAACTTTTATTTATTTATCCAATAGAGTCTTTTAGGACAACATGGTGATTTAGTGGTTAGTGCCCAACAGCTCCAAAGGCCTAGGTTTGAATCTTGGCTTGATTAGTGTCTGCCTGTAGATTATAAGTTCTTCCCTCACCTTTCTCTGGTTATTCTGGTGACTCTGAATCCATCCATCCATCCATTTTTCAACCCGCTGAATCCGAACACAGGGTCACGGGGCTCTGCTGGAGCCAATCCCAGCCAACACAGGGCACAAGGCAGGGAACCAATCCTGGGCAGGGCGCCAACCCACCGCAGGACACGCACACACACACACACACAGCAAGCACACACTAGGGCCAATTTAGAATCGCCAATCCACCTAACCTGCATGTCTTTGGAATGTGGGAGGAAACCGGAGCGCCCGGAGGAAACCCACGCAGACACGGGGAGAACATGCAAACTCCACGCAGGGAGGACCCGGGAATCGAACCCAGGTCCCCAGATCTCCCAACTGCGAGGCAGCAGCGCTACCGTGCCGCCCTGACTCTGAATTGACTTTGAATTAGTAAGCATATACAGTGATGTTTCCCGACTTTAATCTGATAGGTTCCCTTTTCCCACTAACCTAGAAATGGAATAGGCAGATTCAATAAATAAACAGATGCACAGAGAATATACTTTTAATCCAAAGCGACTTACAGATCAAGTAATTACACACAAGCACTTAATCAAAGGCACAATGTTGAAAATGTTCCATAAGTGCTGAATGACAAAGCACGTTGAATTATACAGCAGCACTCATAGACCTTAATCCTTGGCTCAAATATGGGTTAGGGTGCCTTCTGTGTGGAGTTTGTATGTGCTCGTGAGTTTTTTTAATACTTTAATTTCTACCCACTATTCCAAGACTTGCTGTTAAGCAGATTGGACGGATGGACAAGGCAATATCCTTGTAAATAAAACAGGTCATTAATTTTACAGCTTTTCACAGTTGCGATTATGATACGTAGTGCAAACACTGCAAGAAGTTGTATCACAACTGCTCCAGTTGTTGTAAGGCAAGAAACAAATAACCACAGAGACCCTATTAGAAATGTCAGACACCAAAAATTAAAGGAGTCTTCATACAAAGGGTCATGGAAATTTACAAAAGAAACAGACATTTAGTTGAAGCACATTAAACAAGTTAGAAAATGTATGCATGACATAACTTAGTTAACTGAATTCAAACCTAAAGTGTTTTATATTTGCTTATTTATATCATCATTGTTAGTTACCACATTTTTATTTATTAAATAATATTCAAAAAGACTGGTAATAGAATGTGATTATGAATTGCATAGTGAACTACACTAAAACCATGCTTTCCAACAGTTCTTTACAATATCAAGTAGTTAAGTAACGCTGCCCAATAAAACGTGCTTTCTTAGACAGCAGATTCCAGTTCAAGTGATGATAAAACGGTACTGACTGAAGTGCAATTGTAAGTTGTTGGAGGGTCTGTGACTAATGGAGGGTTAAGATCTTTGTTGAAGTACCAAAGTAAAATTTGTGGCTTCTTTGGACCATAATGGAGAGCAGTTCTGGAGCTTTACTGATAATTTTTAGTCTCCAAGAAATATTTGGTCATTTTAACATGCAGATAAAACAGCTGAATGCTGAGTACATTGTTTGTGAACTCTGTGCTTTTTGGGTTTTTTTTTGCGTTTACCATTAATTTACCTCAAGCTGCGGAACAACTGAGTTGGTGTGCAAGAGACTGGTGAATGCGTTTCTCCTGGCATTTAACTTGCTTTGATAGGAGATCCATTTTGCCACCAGGAATGACTGTCAGATAAATATAAGCAGAAAATATACAAAATATAAAAGATGGAGTGACCCCTCTAAATAAATTTTAAAGAGTAAACTACCATATATACTCAAATATAAGTCGGGTCTTGAAACCTGAAAAATTATAAAATTAAACTCCGACTTATACACCCGTTCAAAAATACGACACTTACATTTTTTTTTCATCTTCTTGCCTTCTCCAATCTCGTGCCAGTTTCTCAGACATAAATAGAATTTTGTTGCAGCAGCGCAGTTACCAATTTCTTTTGCTACTTCAACGACGTTTAATTTAAAGCCAGCTTCATATTTTCCTCTGATCGAATGCTCCATCGTAGATAATAGATGATCTTACAATAAAGGAGTATGAGATACATAAAACACAAATCAGTGCAAACGTCGCTTCGGAATAGTTTGGGTATTACCGTGTGGTCACATAGGCACAATAGAGAGAGAGAGGGGTGAGGAGCACGTGCTGGTACAGCGCATTGGCGCACCCACATAGAAGGAAAAAGGCAGTGTGCTCCGTGGTTACTCTGTCATTTGGGTGTTAGCGTATCATCATCTCTTGGACCAATAGCGTGAGTTTTCCGCATTCAACTTATACGACCGACATTATAAAATACCAGAAATTATATAGTAAAATCAAGTTCTGACTTATCCGCGGGAGAACTTATCCGTGAGTATATACAGTAATTCTTAGTTGAAGTTGTACAGAGTGTTTCTTTGTTTAAAGATAGATGAGTTCATAAATTCACCAATACAGTACTTTTCAATGTGACATTTTGAAATTTCAAAACTTTGTACAGTGCACTGCATTTGAAATATCTCAAGGTAAATTGAACTTTCCCAACAAATTTCCTTAAAGCATAACTGTGCCAAATTTCAATAACTTTTGGACGGATGGACAACATCAACAATTGGAAGCCTAGTTACTTCATGCGAACACACAGACAGAAAGACATGGCAAATACTGTAGGTGTTTTTTTGTATTAATATGCAAATGCACCTAAAAATGTCTTACATTCAAGTCCATTTTAAAAAATGAATCAGATTCACTGATTCTGAGTGTATTTGGGAGTCTGCTGCGTGTCTGAGAAGAATGTTTACTGCCAGGAGATAGAACAGCGGCAGGTACAAGAGCAAGGAGGAAAAAATCAGGAAATTGGCCTAAATGAAGAAAAAAAGAAAAAGTCAGTGATTGATCATCAAAACCAAATTGTTTGCCATAAACCGAGTCAAAAAGAGTTTAGCAAAGAGTCAGGAAACTGAGAATATATAAGGGTATACAATAGTGTATGGAAAAACTATTGCCCGTGATGTTGACCTTTATATGGTCACTTTAATGACATCATCACAACAAGTCATTATGTTATAACAATGGCTTAACAAAATGTCATTGCCCCCCTTTTTTATTTTATAAATTATAGCATTATTCAAAACCAGTTACAGAAGTCAACTAATAATGGATTCTGATTCTTTGTATTTTAAAACTCACAGAAAGTCAACTCTGAACCTTGGGAAAACTGCAATAAAAACAAAAAATTTTGCCATTTTGTTAAGTCCAGTATGTTTGCAGCCACTTAAATATCTAGTGAGTCACCACTTCCACAGATGTCAAATTCCATTATGTGGCCCAGGTTCAAACGCTAATGACAGCTGCTACTGGTACGCAATATAGGGAGACAAAACAAGAGCATGACCTCTTCACATGAAGGAGGGATATTTGGAGAGTTACTGGACTTCTGATTCATTTTTTTAAATGTTATTTCCCATATTATTTATGTGGTTTCCTTCTGGATCAACAAAGTATTATCTATCTATCTATCTATCTATCTATCTATCTATCTATCTATCTATCTATCTATCTGTCTGTCTGTCTGTCTGTCTGTCTGTCTGTCTGTCTGTCTGTCTGTCTGTCTGTCTGTCTGTCTGTCTGTCTGTCTACAGTAAAGTAGATCTCAAACCAACAAGAGACGAGGGTACACTCAATGACTTTACGCTCATTTTTGTATAGAAGGATGCCAGAGATATGCATAGGGTGTCCCCTAAGCCAGCTTATGGCTTTTGAAAGTAAAGAGCATCAGTGAGTCGTCAGCAACAACAGAATGAAGCTATTCAGTTCTTTTTGGTTTTGTTTGAATGTTCCCAGTAGGAAACTGTTTGGCCAGCTAGACGCCTCAGTAGGTTTATGACCAGAATTCTTTGATTGAAGCAATTTGCACATTCTGTCATGTGATTCATTCCATGGCTCCAAGTATGCATGAATGTCTTTTGTTAAATAACAGTAATTAGAGTTCCATTTTAATAGTAGATCATACAATATAAGCATTTCTTGCAGTTAATTGGTGATTATCAAAGTGGAATAAAAAGAACCCCCCTCTTGCAGTTTATAAAGTGTCCACACTGTTAATGTGCTTTCAGATTTGCACAATAACTAAAATGATGGGGCTGTTATTTATATTTACTGAATAACTTATAACATAAGAATATTGCTATCGCTAAGTAATCGCTAATACTAAAACTGTTGAGCTTCCCAGATACTGTCTGACCAGTCTTCAGAGCCAGATGGGTGCTCGGAATGCACATTCAGTCGATGAAGGCATTCAGATTGGTTTAGGAGGGCAAAAGTGACTAGGCTCATTGTGGCAGCAGCATGTGTGACACATCCATCATCACTGGCTCTTCTTACAAGAACTGATATGTATGAAAGTTTATATTTGGCAAAAAATTATTTTTTGGTTTCAGTACTACTTAATGGATTGGGTGTTTAATAGAAGGTTGACTGTCACTGTTATTTTCAGAGGCAAGTCACTCTCTCAATGAGAAGTCACTCCTTACAGTATACTTCAGACTTCCCAGGTAAAAGTTTCAAAACACTTCCTTGTTTGAGCAGTGGTCTGATTTTAAACATCTTTATTAAATGAATTGCCTTACTTAAGTCGGGATTCCACTGCTACTGAGGTTTGTGTCCCCAAAAGATCAGTTGTCCTTTCCCACTGTCCACCCCCTTACTGCACAAGTACATCACAGGTGTCCAGAGGTGTCTGGTTAGAGAGTTACTGGTGAGCAGCATCAATGGTCTGCTATTCAAACCCGAACTTTCCTTTGGTATCGGAAATGACACAGGAGTTGGTGAATAGCTGCTGAATTTAGCCTCTCCACACATATTCATGAGATTTCTCACATAGATCCTGGGCTGTCTTGTGGTGTGTACTCTCCTCCTTTCATCACTACCTTAAACCTGACACCTTAACAACAGACAAAAAGCTTCAGTGGGCTTTGCAGCAATTTGCATTAATATCTTAATTTACAGTCCTGGCTCACATCCGTTGTCCAAATTTGAACATATATAGGACTGTGGAAAGCCAAAGCAAAATTTAACTAATATTTAAAGCTGAATGTGTGATTATCATTTTCTAACTTGCTTAATCCAAACCAGGTTCACAGCTGCCAATTCCAGCTAGCATAGGTCGCAAGGCAGGAACAAACCCTGTCCATCGAAGGGAAACACACACATTTGGGCCAATTTAGCGTTGCCAATTCACCTAACCTGCATGTCTTTGGACTGGAAACTGGAGCATCCAGAGGAAACCCAAACAGACACAGGGAAAACATCCAAACTCCATTCAGGGAAGACCCAGGATGTGTACCATGATCTCCTTACTGTGAGGGCAGAGCCACTACCGTACCACCGTGCTGCCCGATGTGTGTTTGTTTGTATGTTTTTCAAATCCACACCTATCCCCATCAGTTTTTGAATAGATCTACCATTCGTAAAGGAGAATACCATAGGCTATGTTTCATTCAGAAATTTGACTGCATCTGTGCTTTATTAGGGAAGAGCCCCTAGGAAGCACTTTTGGGACTTGGTGCAGGTATGCAAAGTTGCTCCCCACATTTGGTTTAGTCATTAAAATTTTGTTTTGGGGCCAAAATGTTTATCCTTGGGGAATTTATTTTGTGTCTGCATCTGTGCTTTACTCCTCTCTGGGCAGTGACTGGTGCCGCTTCTAGTAACATACAGTAGTAGGCACCTACCGAGGCCCTGGACTCATATGCATCCCACAAGACTTGTGTAGCTCACTTGGCAGCATATTTTGACACTCCACAACTGCCAGACTCTCCATCCTGCCATGGTCTGTTCTTCCTGTTCCTTGTTTAGTCTGCACTCTTCATACTACTTTCCCCTTTCCTCCCTTCACCTTATGAAAATTTAAACTAAGGTGATTTTACAGCATTTTATGTGTCATTACCTTGCCATTTCTGCTGGGAGAGGTCAACAACTTTCTCCTTTTCTGATTCATTGATGTCTGCTGTGCTACTGAATCAGTGCACCTGTATTAGGAAGAAAAAAAATGAACTCGATTATTCGTCCCTGTCAAGATGGCAGTAAAACAGTTCATTAGTGAGACTTCTTGCCCTGGAGGATAAGATCAGTGCAGGTTTCCTTTTATTTTCATTTGAAATCTGGGGCACTACTCATTGCTCACACACATATGCACACCTACTGAGGGGCTATCTACAGCCGTGCATATATCAAATGGCGGATAACTGGACAGTGATGGGTCCCCAAGGACAGCAACTGACGGTGCCTTCCTTAGTTCACCACTCTTGGGAACCCTTGCAAATTCTCACTTTTCATAAAGTAAGCTTTTGCTGAAGTCAAATACAAGTCTCCAAAAAGTCCTTTCTTGCATTTCTAATATCTGAAAACTTATTTATTTTTTAATTTTTTTTCCCTCTGTGCATTAGGGAAAACTTTGGGAAGTGAGACTGCCGAGCAGAAGCGATTTGATTTCTGGGAGACACGAGTGCTATAATAATTCATGACATTCTAATGGTATGAAAATGAGGTGCCAAGCAGTAGCACCTATTGTATGACATATAACCAAATTAAGTGACAAAAGTAATTGCTTTATGTCACATCAGTTTAAATCCGGCTAATCGCCCTTACATTTCCAGAGGAAAAGAAGAGAGTGGATTATTCATGTGGCAGACAGGTAGTCAGGCAGTGAGTGAGCAAGCTGGTCGATACCCAACGTGATGGAGTAGAAGGGTTCTCCCGTAAAGCACACATGTGTGCGTTTGCAGAGAGCTGCCGGGGGGTCGGGATTAATGGTGACCTTTTCTGTTTAAAGGGTTCAATCCATATATCACCTTTCACATCAGCCAGCTTAGTGTAGGATCTCACTGACTTAAATTCATTCCTCTGCGTGGAAGTCAGTGATGAACTTCATTTGTCTGTGTGCACGCATATAGCAAGTACTGTACACTAAGGAGGCCTACTGGAAAACACAGTCACAGAATCAAAACTGTTTACAAAATGGCACACAGGATCAGCGCATCGACACTTACACCATCACATGACACTGTGACAAAATCTATATAAAATGTCATAACTCTCTAGCATACTACACACAGAGTAGTCAGGCACACACACATGATAGGCATTACACACTAAGTTAACATTGACACACATTTTTGCTCTGTTACACACTGACAAAATATGTAATACACTAACTCAAAACACACACATACGATATAACATGCTGACATAACAGAGTATATACAGTACCATAAATAGCATATCCCCCCATATCCCACACAGATATAGTGATGCTGTCTCACAAACTTCATAACTCACTGAAACACACAAATAATCTTTGTACAAGGACACTCCATGTATATAATATAACACACTCTTTTTACTATCCTTTTAGCATATACAGTGTTTTCATAATATTCATATATTCACAGATAGCATGCTACATCACTAACTCACTGAAACTTGTACAGTGTCACACATTCCTTAGGAGTTATGGACTTCACAGATGTTATTTTTGCACTTTTTGGGTATTTACTGATCCAATTTTCTTGTGTTTTGAATTTTAATTTTAATTTTTGCTTTGTGCCATCCCTCACCATAGCCTATCATCTATTGGGGAGGAACAAAAGCTGTAGATTCGTCAAACATTTCCATCTTCAGTTTTAAATGGATCTCAACGTTTTAGGGTCCCCTGATACCTAAAACCATCAATATCTAGATGATGGATGTGTGTCCGTCTGTGTGTGTGTGTGTGTGTGTGTCTGTGTGTCAAAATTATTTGAGGACGGTCTACAGCTAAAAAACTACACGACAGAAAAATAGCAAACTCGAAATTTAAGCCTGTTATGAGATGACGATGTGCTGATTAGTTTTTGAGCCAAACCGGTCAAGAGAAAGAAGCACTCTAGTGGAACCCTCAAATACTGTAATTCTGCAATTAATTGGGAATTCTTTTCGTCAATTTCTATCGTAATGACCTATTTTATGATCAGAAAGATTAGCATGAGAGCAGTAAATAATTACTGAAATGTTATACAAAGCCTCCTGACATCACAGTGACTTAATGTATTTAAGCATCATAACACATTAAACTCATTAATAACTGATAAATCCCAAAATTCTTATATACTCATTGACATATTCATGCAGCATATCACATATTAACAAATACATTATGCAACACTCTTACACACTTGCACAATGACTCACACGCAAAATATGATATTATGATATTAACACACAACTGGCATACAGACATTTATCCCCTAATAATCCCACACAACATCACATACTGTATGAGCTCAACAGCATGCTGGCACACATAATATCGCACATTTGTATGCATTGTCACACTGATGCATACACACCATGCCATGTACATAATTCAATAATGTCACACATATCACAAGCTTTATTATCTCACAAGCATATTGACACATACACCATTGCATTCTCATATACCATACCTTACCCTTATTAACACACATATCAACAACAACATTTATTTATATAGCACATTTTCATACAAATGATGTAGCTCAAAGTGCTTTACATGACGAAGAAAGAGAAAAAAGACAAAATAAATCATTAAAATTAGGGAATACTAATTAACATAGAATAAAAGTAAGGTCCGATGGCCAGGGAGGACAGAAAAAACAAAAAAAAACTCCAGACGACTGGAGAAGAAAAACAAAATCTGCAGGGGTTCCAGGCCATGAGACCACCCAGCCCCCTCTGGGCATTCTACCTAACATAAATGACCAGAGGGGGCTGGGTGGTCTCAGTCCTCATGGTATTCAGGGTTCTCATGGAAGAACTTGATGATGATGGTCATGTGGACTTCTGGCCTTTAATCCATCAATGTAGGGACATCACGGTGCTTTGATCAGGTGGTGGTGGTGCAGATCGCCACCACAGAAAACCGGAAAAAGAACAGAAGAGAAAGTAGGGGTTAGTATGGATTTTAGAGCCACCATGAATAGTTATGATGATTAATTGAATATACAGAGCATCAGGATTAAACTAAATTGAAATTATGAGAAAGCCATGTTAAAGTAATGCGTTGTTAGCAGTTTTTTAAAGTGCTCCACTGTATTAGCCTGGCGAATTCCTATTGGCAAGCTATTCCAGATTTTAGGTGCATAACAGCAGAAGGCCGCCTCACCACTTCTTTTAAGTTTATCTCTTGGAATTCTAAGTAGACATTTGAAGATAGCATATTGATAAACACTTAAAGGCATTAACAATTAGGCACAATATAGCAGGATCATATAAGTGCACATCAACACAGTCCCATAATCTAAAACAAGCACAACAAGCTTTCCAGGCCCTCAATTATTTGTTTAGTATGACAAACAGAATTGACGTGTATCTCCCTTATAAGCATTAGGTAAATGTCTATTCTGTTGTACTCATTTACTTGCACATTTAAAGAGTCTACAACATCTTTAGAATACACTCACACCAGAGTGCTTTTACACACAGTTCACACACCAGACGAGAGTTACAAATAACACCCTTGGAGTCAATGCTATGTGTTCTCCCCCACCTCATGATTCCCTTGATTATTCATTGGTTTGGTGCACATTATTTTTAAATGAATGACTGATCGATTGTCTGAATATTCCACACTAGGTTATTTGATGTAACTTGGGGATTGTGTCAAGCCTATTCTGAGGCTCAGATAAATAGAAGCAACACTACAGGAGGCACTATCACCTGAGAAGCACAGACTACTTTACATCATGTTTTGCATCAAAAATCCATTTTTACAGGCTCTTCTAAGTCTTTGGTGAGCCGAAAGCTGACATCCTAAGGGGTGTGAGATGCATTTGTTTACAGCAGCCATGGTTAGCTGCCGTCATCCTTAAGGCTGGATTTCAGGCAGAGGGTTGAGCAGAAACTAACCTCTTAAAAGCTGATTAATGTTGAATTTTTAAATCTGAGTCCAGATCCAAACATGCCACAGTCCCATTAGTTTCTTATCTATTGAGTTTGTCAGGTTAATTAGGAAAATGCAATTCAGTGTTTGAGGAGGTGGTGAATACTCATCTCCCTCTCTTACTCACTGTTCCTTTATCTGCAATTCTCAGAATTTACAGGACTTTATACTATGAACTAAAACCTTTGAGAGGTGTTGAGGAGTGGAGCTGACTTTTATGATCGGAATCATGTTAATACGTTACATATGTCTGACTGCTTGCTCATTTTCTTGTCATAGTCTTGAAGAAAAAATTATTAACAGTCATTTAAACAATTAAGTTATATAAGGATAGTTTGGTGACACAGTGTTGCTGCGTCGGAAATGTTAGATCCTGGCTCAGTTACAAGTTTTCTTTTACCATGTGTGTGGAATTTAAATTGTTCTCCACATGTTCATCAATATCTTCTCCCCACCAATGCAAACGCATGCTGTTAAGTTAATTGGCAACTCTCGATTGACCCAGAATAAGTGAGTGTGTATGTGTCTACAAGTGTGCCCTGTGGTGAACTGGCATCTCATATAAAACAGAAGCAGAGCTTCATATATACAGTAGTCATACAGTAGTCATCAGTTTCTTTTATTTTTCTTCCTCTTTCTTCTTCTGCTTGGTGGCCCTCCAGTGGCCTAATCCTTTCTTAGATTATCACATGGTCTGTAAGTAACAACTGGCCAGTCCTGCTATTTGCTCCTGAAAGGATTGGGAGTCGGTCAGGTTGAAAATTGGTTGGTCTCTCTCATTTCTCTCTCTCAATCAGTCAGTCTTTATTTTAGCGCCTTTCATAGCAAGTGTCATCTCAAAGCAATTTACAATCTTTCCGCTTTCTCGCTGGATAGATCTCATCTCTTATCTTTCTCTCTCTCTCTCTCTCTCATCTTTCTCTCTCTCTCTCTCTCTCATATACAGGGTGTCCATAAAGTCTGTGTACAATTTAAAATAGTTGTAACTTTGTAAGTATATGTGATAAAAAGAATTTGTAAAAAGGATTAGAAAGCTTGATATATCTAGTTTTTTTTTCATCTTTAGAGTATTTGAGGAACTGAAAATCCACATGAGTCTGTTGAACATGAAAGAGATTCTCCCAAAGTTAATGTGTGGTGTACTTTGGGAAAAAATCGTGTCATAGGGCTGTTCTTTTTTGAAGGGCGAGTTGTTAATGGTGGTAGCTATTTAGAAATGCTGCAAAATAACTTTATTCCTCAACTTGAACAATTAGGACTGATAGAGAATACAGTGTTTCAACAAGATGGTGCTCCATGTCACTTTGCTTTGCATGTTAGACAGTTTCTACATGAGAAATTCCCTTACAGATGGATTGGAAGAGGTGGACCATTTTCTTGGCCTCCACGTTTACCAGATTTGACTCCACTGGATTTCTTTTTATGGGGACATGTGAAAACTAATGTTTATTCAACCAAACCTCGATCTTTAGAAGACTTGCAACCTAGGATAACTGATGCGATTGCTGGTATTACTGAAAATCAGCTTGAAAATGTTTTCTGAGAACTACAGAATCATATTACCCTTTGTATTAGTAATGATGGTGGACATGTTGAAAATTAACAAGAACAATAAAAAATGTAAGTGTTTCTTCTTTCTAATCCTTTTTACAGATTCTTTCTATCACATATACTTACAAAGTTACAACTATTTTAAATTACACACGGACTTTATGGATAACCTTTATATAGATATATATACATATATCTTCCCCCCTCACATTTATGTTCAAGCTTTATATTCATATATTTAATCTGGAAGAGAAGCTGCTGAACGTTTAGCCCTAAAGTTGCAGGTAAAGTTGCCTGAATCACCGAAACATCATAAAGACCTCGCCTCAACCTCCTTTCTCCTCAGCACTTGGTATGGTGTAAGCTGTGAAGGTTCGTATACACTGCATAAAAATGGTCGATTCCCTTGTTATACACTTCTGCCTGCTTCTTTTTGTGTTCAATCCCCTGAAAGCTGCAGTAAAATGATAAAAAAAACTCTTGAATCATTCCAGTCAACTAATAATTATTCATGAATTCAGTATCCATTTATAAATTGTATCACCAAATTGAAATTAATTTTAGCAATGTTACATAGTACTTATTTCCAATGCAGTCTAAGACATTTTCCCATTTTCTTAAAAAAAATTTTTGAACATCCAAAATAATTATAACCAGAAATCTCATAACAGCATCTTTTGCAGTGTCTGCAGCAGGGGTTTTACAAGAACATTTCTTCAATGTTTTCCTACACAACCCTCAGTATGTCTATGACAGATAAAAGATATAGGTAGACAAAGCTAGAATGAGCATAAAAATTCTAAACACAGGCTCACTGTATGGTAAAGCAGCTACGAAGAACCCTGTCAGTGTGCCTGCATACTAGCCACTACACAGAACTGCTTAATAAATTAATGTAAAGATCAAAACAGGGGTTGGCGGGACACCCCAAAATGAACATAAAAGATTTATCAAGCATATAAGACACATAACACTGATCACTTCTATGCTGCTTAATGTGTCTAACCACTAATTAAACAAGACAAAGCCAGCCAACAAATTCATGTTACTGGTAACCACATGGCTAACAGGCAGTTGACCACCACCGGCAAATCAAATGCTTCCCTTTGATATGATACCACTGTATAGTACTAATTACTCATTTAGCCCAATGAAACTCTTGATCTTTCTAGTGTTAAATACGTTTCCCAAAATTACTGTGTTTTGTTAAATGTTAATTGATAATATTTTTAGTAGGCCCAGCCAGGTTTCTGTTAAACTTAGGCTTCAGAGCAGATATTTCAGCTGTTTTCTTTACCTGTTCTTCCATATCATGGATAGCAGGGGACTGCACTTTCTCCGGTCCTGTTCAGCCTATATACATCGGACATCCAATACAACTCGGAGTCCTGCCACGTGCAAAAGTTCGCTGATGACACTGCTATCATGGGCTGCATCAGGAGTGGGCAGGAGGAGAAGTATAGGAACCTCATCAAGGACTTTGTTAAATGGTGCGACTCAAACCACCTACACCTGAACACCAGCAAAACCAAGGAGCTGGTGGTGGATTTTAGGAGGCCCAGGCCCCTCCTGGACACTGTGATCATCAGAGGTGACTGTGTGCAGAGGGTGCAGACCTATAAATACCTGGGAGTGCAGCTGCATGATACATTGGACTGGACTGACAATACTGATGCTCTGTGCAAGAGAGGACAGAGCCAACTATACTTCCTTAGAAGACTGGCGTCCTTCAACATCTGCAATAAGATGCTGCAGATGTTCTATCAGATGGTTGTGGCGAGTGCCCTCTTCTATGCAGTGGTGTGCTGGGGAGGCAGCATTAAGAAGAAGGACGCCTCACGCCTGGACAAACTGGTGAGGAAGGCAGGCTCTATTGTAGGCATGGAGCTGGACAGTTTGACATCTGTGGCAGAACGACGGGCGCTCAGCAGGCTCCTATCAATTATGGAGAATCCACTGCATCCACTAAACAGTGTCATCTCCAGACAGAGGAGCAGCTTCAGCAACAGACTGCTGTCACTGTCCTGCTCCACTGACAGACTGAGGAGATTGTTCCTCCCCCAAACTGTGCGACTCTTCAGTTGCACCCAGGGGGGTAAACGTTAACATTATTCAAAGTTATTGTCTGTTTTTACCTGCATTTTTATTACTCTTTAATTTAATATTGTTTTTTTGTATCAGTATGCTGCTGCTGGAGTATGTGAATTTCCCCTTGGGATTAATAAAGTATCTATCTATCTATCTATCTATCTATCTATCTATCTATCTATCTATCTATCTATCTATCTATCTATCTATCTATCTATCTATCTATCTATCTATCTATCTATCTATCTATCTATCTATCTATCTATCTATCTATCTATCTATCTATCTATCTATCTATCTATCTATCTATCTATCTATCTATCTATCTAGAGAAAGCAGCAATGAGCTCAAAGCAGAATCCCACCATAGGTGGAATGGAAATCCATCATAATGTGCCTATATTAACGCAATTTAGGTTCACCAGTTTATCTGACAGGATGTTTTTGATGGGAGCACATTAGTCACTTTTGAACATAATAAGAACTTTTAAGTCCTGGACTTGGACCCAGCTTAGAATGCAAGGTGTGGCATATACTACTCAGTGCTCCATGTTATAGCGTACAAGATAGTATAATATTCTCAGATCTGCTTAATTCATTTCAGAGTGGAGCTTGTCTCGGCAGCATTGGTCACCCTCAAGAGCCAACAAAGGACTGGGCTTTAGCACAGAATGCCAATATTAAATTCCTGTTTGTAGGTAAAGTGTTAAAAATGCTGTCATTCTCATATTATTAATCATTTGCAGGATAGAGATTGGTCAGGTAGAGTGTTTGTATAACTTCATGTTTTTGAGATTTTGTTATTTCGTTCCCCAGCTTGTGTCTGAATAAAACTAACAGCTAATAAAAATTAGAAGTATAGTATGTGTGCTGTTCATTATATATCAATGTCACACAGACCAGTCAATCAAGGAGAGAACAAAGTATAAGAAAAGCATCATTCAGAGCAGAGCAATGTGGTGGAAAGTGTGTGTGCTTCAGTGAAAGTGGGTTTGACCCCTTGCCTAGTCATGTTCTCACCTTGTACTGTTGGGCTTTGGTGCATACTCCTGTTTACTCTGAAATCCCTAAGGCTTAAGATGATTCGTTAGTAATTGTGCCCTATTATGAGTGTGCCTGTGTTTGTGTGTGTGCATTGCAGTTGACTGATGCCCCATCCATTCCTGCTTTATTCCCAATGCCACTTTGCTAGGCTGCTGCACCCCAGGACTCTGATTTTAGGAAGCTGATGGTGAGGTTGATTAAATTACAGCCAGATAATCTTGTACAGTATATGTGTTCATTGACTTTGATTATTTGTTTGCATGAAATCTCATAAAATCTGCCAGGAAAGGTAATAAACGAAGAAAAAAAGAACATGGTAATGGGAATGAACTTACTTTATTAATTTTTTTATATTAATCTTTGATTTATCAAGGTCTGGGAGGTACTTGTTTGGCAGTATTCATACCCATTTGTTCAACCTATACTCCAAAGGTTACAAGAACTCACCTAAAGAAGCTAGCACGTCTCTAACTCTGCTTTACAAGCTTGTTGCTGTCTGCTCCCAATGCTGTTTTCTTCATTAGCCTGCCATTTTCCACGCCTTCCTTTCTTTGTGTTGGCTTTTGGCTCGGGAGGAGTGAGGCACAGCTGCCAGGCGAGCTTTTTTCTCTCTCCTGCGTACTTCAGGGAGAGCTGAGCGTGCCTTTCAAGTGCCCTCCCCAATCTCTGTCTTTTGTTTCCTCAGCCATCAGAGGAAAATGCTGCTGCCTGTTGCCTTGCATTGCTTCTCTCGTCTCTACTGCTGGATGCTTTTTCAAAGTGATTCCCAATCACTGGCTTTTCTGTGGAAGAGGGTGTTTTATCTGCTATCAAAAAATAAAATAAAAAGCAAAAACTAACTTCTGTAGCAGCTTGAAAGAAATTGCCTCACAATGAACTGATTGGTAAGCTTTATTGTATTGTGGGGATAAGGTGGAGTGAGGATTCAGAGCTACTTTATGGCTTGGATAGATAGATAGATAGATAGATAGATAGATAGATAGATAGATAGATAGATAGATAGATAGATAGATAGATAGATAGATAGATAGATAGATAGATAGATAGATAGATAGATAGATAGATAGATAGATAGATAGATAGATAGATAGATAGATAGATAGATAGATAGATAGATAGATAGATAGATAGATAGATAGTCCCAAGAATGAAATTTAGTTTTTACAGGCGCTGAAGAATAACAACAAACCCCTTCAAATACACACAAAAAATTATAAAAAAAGTCTTGGCTAATAATGAAGGAGCAGTTTATGCAGACATATTGTCATTAGTGTGAAGGAGCCCCATTAGTGTTTCTTGACACACTTCTGCTGAGTAATTCATTCACTGAAAGTCCTCAGTGTTAGTGTGTCAGATGGAGAATGTGCAGCATTGTCCGTAATGGCACTCAGTTTTGTTTTATTTCTCCCTTTGTTTTGTTTTATTTCTGTCCAGAGTGCATCCCATGACTGAAACCTGTCTTTTTAATTAGCTTATTGATTTGGTGAGCCTGTCTTGAAGTGATGTTACTAGCCCTGCACATCACAGTGTAAAAAATCTCAGTGGTCATCACAGAGTTATAAAATTTATAAATCATGTCACTCTCCACATAAACAGGGTGTGCTCTGCCCTTCCTTATACACTGTAGTTTCTCTGTGTTATGAGACCAGCCCATATTGTCATTGATTGGACGCCCAAGTACAGTGCACCACTTCCATATCCACTCTGAATAGTGACCAGGCATAGAGGCTGTTTGGTGCAGCTGAAGTCAATAACCAGTTCCTTGATTTTGCAAATTTTAATTTCCAGGCATTTCTTCCTACACACAGAAACAAAGTTCTCCACCTTATTTCCTATACTCCCTCAATAAGGACACTGCTATCGGAGAAAAGTAATGTAAATAGCCTTCTCGGATATCCAATGACACAAGGAGATGCTAACACAGCTGATATGGTGGAGAGCTTCCTCCTTGATGGTTTTATTCCAGTATACTGTGGTAAACTATCAAAGTTCAGAAAGTGCTCAATGACTTATAGTATTTACCCAGAGACTGTGATGGGCCGTATTACCTAGTCAAGGACATCTTGGACTAGTAGCTTCATTTTCCTGATGTTTGAAGAATAGTCTTTGACTCTTGGAGATTTACCTGAAAAGAGTCAGAGTACTCGGACCCATTGTTTAGAATGGGGAAACACAGCACAGTCATCAGTATACAGGAAGTCGATGACTTTCACCTCACTTTTGTCTTGTTCATAAATGAGTGTTGGTTCAAAAGCTTTCCTTCAAGCCAAAATGTTGCAGAAGAACTACAGCATGAAAAGAAGATGCAGGACTTTTACTACAAAAGAAAAAGCTGTAGACATAAACTTGTGCAGCAACACTCCTGTCACCTTTGTAAGAGCCAGAATATGCTACTGGTATAACCTGGAGGAAACTTCTTTTAATGGTGAGTAAACTTGCCTTTCTTGGTTAGTCTTCTGTAGTGATGGTAGTCTGGGAATCAAGTGACAGCTTTCAAGTCACATATTATTTTTTCTTCTGTTGTTTCAGTTCCCCACCACTAATAGCTTTAGGTTGATATAAAAAGCCATATCGCACAAAATTATATAAAGTCAGGAATTAATCTCTGGCTATTTTGAAAGTGGATGTAAGGGAACAAAGACTTGAAGATCTCTTTACAGAACTGCTTTGAGCATCTCTTGTGTGCACATCTCCCCTGCACCATGAGCATAGAGACCACATGGTAACTTGATGGCTAGCCCTTGTTCCTGGCTTGATTTATACTGTCCCTCTGCTCTCCAGTGACAATGCACGTCTGACTTCTGAGTTGTAGTTTCAGAGGTGATCAGGGGAGAAATTTCTGCATTGTTCCCAAAATCCCAGGCATTCTACCATAAACATGTTTTATTTTGTTTTGTTTTGTGCGTGTTTTTACGATCAGTAAAGAAGATAAACATTTTTTGACTGCAGGCTTTAATTAGGAAGCAGTAATGAAATCTGAAAATCTGTTGGTTGGATTGTTGTATTTGTCATAGATATGCTCACAACAACATGCTGCCCTCTTGCTTAGAGGTTTTTTCTCAGTCAGACTGCTGATCTGCAGCTCAGTAGGTGAGGGTATATAAGATTAAATGTTACAACGGAGCCAAGATATCCTAAGGTGTACCAAAGAGTAGGCCACATGCCATGAGGGAGTGGTCTGATCTAAAGTGGTCACCCTTCTGTTCCTTAAAGATGAGACATTTTAGGGTGACTGTTCCTCCTGTTATCAAAGGTAAGTTGTTGCTACTTTTAAGGCCAAGTGTAAGCCAGCAGATAGTGGTGGTGGAACCAGCTTTTAAGGGATGAGGGCTTTGAAAGCTGTTGAATGTATCATGTTGCCTCGGTCTTGAGCTCATACTCACCTGGGGTTCTATGAAACAGATCAAAGCAAGAGCTTGAATCAACTAAAGTGTGGTACCAGGCACCAGTGCCCTAGCTTTTTTCTCTCCTCTTGACATAGACTTCCCTGAAGTTCTTATTTTCTTCCCACATTTCTCAGCAGTTAAATTGGTTTGTTTTCCAAAACCACTTTTCCAGTTCAGAGCCACAGATACCCACATCATCAAATGTAATAATCCACCCTGGACTGGGCGCCAGTGTACTATAGGAAAAGCACATGTATGTATGGTCAGAGCTCATTCACACACACAGACACACTCATACTGAGCCAATGTTGAGTCACTAGTCAACCAAACCCATGGAACGTGGGACAGATGGGCAGTGACAAGGTTAGGGCTTGAATCCAGAAGTTGGACTTGGCATTTTAAAAGCAAAAAAGAAAAATCTTACTTCCCACTTTTCATCCATTGCCATTTAAACCATTACTTATTTTGAAAACAAAATAGATAGGCATTCCATTAGTATTCACGTTATTCAGGGGAAAAAAATTCTGAAAAATTACCACTGACTTTTATTTCGTAATGTTCACTATAATATTTGACCTGCTTTTTTATGGGCCTCTCTAAACCAGAGTAATCTTTGACTGTGAATGTTATAAGGCTTTTAATCTTCACTTGTATGGGAGTTTTTACTGACATTTATTTTTTGTCGAGAAATCTCACCTAGAGAAGTGTACATTTTCTTGAAATGCTGTACTGCTTTCTGAAGAGTTCAGTGCTTTGGTTAAGGAAACTATGCCTAGGGGACACATTCAATTTTAAGAAAAATCAATAGGTTTTATAAAAGTTTTCCATTTTGGACTTTAAAACAATATTTATACATACACACACACACACACACACACACACATATATATATATATATATATATATATATATATATATATATACCAAAGTAGGGCTCTACAGCTCGCCTTGGCAGCCCCCACGGGACCCAAAAGGACTGTGCCAAACTCCAACTCCCAGCGTGCCCTGCGGGAATCTGTGGTGCCACAGCCGCCCAGGAGGGCTGACCTGTAGTGTCCCAGGGAAGGTAGTGCCTTGTTGTTGCTCTCTCCCACAGTCCTTCTATCCAGCTGGCATCTCGGCCAGGTAATGGCCATGGCCACCTGTCACAGAGCCCCTCATTAAGCTGTGCCTTATGGGGCGAAGCTTCCTATCAGGCAAGGGCTGTTGTTCTCTAGGATGGGGAGTCGGCATTTTCTGGTCCATGGCTTTGTCCTTAAATGAAAAGACAATAAGGGGATGGGGAGACACTGCGCCAACGCCATCTCCAGGTGTCTATCACTATCCTACTGGGACAGCGCCTCCACCCATGTCCCAGACAGTGACACTCGTAGCACTGTCACTCCCTTCCTCATGTCCGTGTCCTGCAGACATGGAAGCAGTGTAGGAAGCCCTACTCTGTCTCGCACTCAAATGAGGTCGGCTCATCCCTCTACCCTGCGGAGAGCAGCCCTCCATCACACGTGAGCACTCAGGCTCACGTGCTGCACTTTTCAGAGACCCGGTCTTTCTTTTCCGGGTCTTCCTTCGACTCTGTGGTATAACGACAGTCTGGGTTTCTCTATGGCATACAGTAAGACCCTGTGCAGTCTGCAGTCCTTTAGACTTGTGCAAGACCATTGCCGGTACTTGGGGTAGGGCGCTCCGGGCTCCAGCACATACAAGCCGGTCCCTTTCATGCACCCTTTCAGTTGTTTACGCTCCCAGCAGACAATCAGTCATCATACCTCAATCAACTGTCAGATCCCCTGCTACTCAACTCTGTTCAGAACCATCCCAGGTCAATTTGCTAAGAGTTCCTTTTTTATTTATGGTAGAGGAAACTGTCACCTGTACTGCTGCATCTGTGTGAGTGGAGAGTCCCACACCAAGCTTCTTCAAGCACTCCTGCATCGTTTTCAGGGATGCCTCAGCCGTCCTCTCCAGCCTCTCCATTGTCTGCCTTAATAGACTGTACGGATGGGGAATTCTCTCCCTCTCCCCTACTGCTGACACAAGGTTACATAATTCTCTCGGCCGGTGGATAAAGATGTCATTACGCCTACACATCTCCTGCGGATGCTCTGTTGGGTGTCCTTCGTGCTCATGATGGACAATCGCTGCTCCCACCTGTAGTCAATTATCGACCAGTGATCCGACACACACCGTCCAATACCTTATCTGCTTCAGTGAGGGTGGTCTGGCCCTCCACCAACCCCTCCTCCCTCGATGGTGGGGTGAGACTCCGGGCAGTCCTCCTCTAGCCTTCGTGTTTCGGAGAGCAGCAGGCCCCTGTCTTCATTAGCCGACTCCTCTGAGCTCACCCCACCATCATTTCACAGGTCAGCGTGCGTTGGCCACAGACACGGATCCGAGCAGTCTTCTTCTACAAAGTAGGTCTATGGGACCTACCGATAACCTTCCCAGGGTAAACTCACCCAGGCCCGACACCTACTTATCGGATCCCGTTTTCCAGTGTATGCTTCTTACGGGTGGCCTCTCTTCCAGGTGTGCCGATTTGGGTGCCACCTGTGATGGTGTGTGTCTTCCACTGGCTGCCTTCTTCTTCCCCATTGGGTGGGAGGGGTGCTTCTGTGAGCCTCTTCGGCGGCTTTTTAAGGCAAGCTACAATGCTGTGTTGGGTTGGCCACAAGACAATTATTTTAAAATGGGTCTTCTCCCTACAGAAGGGCAGGAAGTCTCTTCTGGGATGTCACTTGTGGAAACCCAAAGTAGGGTTCTACAGCTCCCCCTGGCAGCACACATGGGACCCAGGAGGGCTCCCAGCGTGCCCTGTGGGAATCCGTGGTGCCACAGCCGCCCAGGAGGGCTTCTCTCTAGTGTCCCAAGGAAGGTAGTCCCTGTGGATGCTCTCTCCCCCGGTCTTTCCATCCAGCTGGTGTCCCGGCCGGGCTGGATGGAAAGACCTGGGGAGAGAGCATCCACAGGGACTACCTTCCTTGGGACACTAGAGAGCATTACGGTATATAATTAAATCTGGACCACCCTATATATATACTGTAATAACACAACAACACAACACTCAAATCTGCTTATGTTAATTTAGGGTCACTGAGAACTAACGCCTGTCCCAGCTTTATTAGGTGAAAGGCAGGACCAGAGATTAACAGGGTGCCTGCCATCACAGAGTGGTTGTGATGTCCCTGAAAAGCAATTTTTTTCTCAGTAGCAGAGTAATTGTGCATTCTTTTTGTAGCCCACATCCATATCTTCCATTATTTTACGGCAGCAAAGGTCTAGACCCTTGTTGCTTCTTACAAAATTCATTCCATACTATAATTTGGCTAAATTGGTGTCACTTGCAGGGGGTTGGTTTTAATTCAGGGTCAAGTCTTTTTTTGTGGAAAGATCAAACAATTCTGGTAGCATTGCTCTATGCATACACCCATTTCCTGAGTTTATACAATGCAATTTTTGGGATGAAAGAAGCTGAATCTATTCTGGCAGCATTAAACACAAAACATGGCCCACTCCTGGATGGTACACCAGTACATCTTAGGGCAGCACATGCTGACATCCACACTCACTCATAACAGCCACATTTATAATCACACATTAACCTAACACTGACATTATTTGGATATGCAAGGAAAACTAAAGTAGCAGCAGCACATTGCATGCAAACATTGGAAGGTAATGATAGGATTAGAATCTCATTCCAAGTGTCTAGGAGTTGTGAGAGGGCAGTGCTAACCACTGTGCCACATGCCACAAAACTACTACTAATCCTCCTACTACATTATTTCTTGTGAAATTAAAATGATAATAGCTGCAGTAAGTTTGGACATCTGAAGATGACCACAACGAAAAAAGCTTTTTTTCTTTTAATGCAAACATAGTTGTCAAAGTTGTCAAAGCCTACTTACATTCAAAATTACCAGCATTTTGAAGCTACCCATCCACACATATGTATATTTTCTAAACCTGTTTTTATTTTATATAGTACTATTAATAGTAGAGACAATCAAAAGGTGATATTACAATGCAGAATCAAAACTATGAAGTGAAGAATGCAATGAAACATAACATTCTCAATCCCAGCTAATGTAATCTTGAGTTATGTGGTGCAAGGCATGAACCGCCAAAGGATAGTGCACCAGGCCATTGCAGGATCCAGTCAGTTACGCATGTCCTGGGTTTGAATCCTGGACTGTTTACTGATTATGTGGAATTTGTGTCCACATAGGTTTTTCACTTAGTACTCTTGTTTTAAGCTCTAGAGAATGTTTGAGTAGCTAGAAACTTACAGTTAAATTAATCAGCATTTAAAAAAACAATGGACAACATTGTAATTCTGTTTGCATTCTACCAGTTTATGGATCCAGCATTCTGAGTTCAAACCAGTACATGCCCATCGTCCATGAGAAGTTTGTTCATTCACCCTATCCTGTGTCTTCATGGGTTCTCCTCTGGGTACTCCAGTTTTCCTTACGTATTCTCAAAAATATGCATGTTAAGTTAATTGATGACTCTACATACTCTACATTTCACCCACATGAATCAGAATGTGGTTCTAGGCTCTGATTCCTTTGACCCCGAATTGGATTAAACATGTTTATGAATGTTATGTTATACCCAAACAGATGACAAATAAAGAATAGTCAGACACTGGAATAATTGCAAGGAATACAAATAAGAATATAAAGTTTCCAGTTTTACAGTATATGCCTAACCACACAAGGTGATAAATAGATCAACATGCATTATATGCCCAATAAATTGTTTCATACCATACAGAAGAGGATATTTTTATTCCTGTCCTAACCATAGAGAGTGGCTAAGCCTCATTGGTGTATAGCCAGGCCTGAGAAGTAGCAACAAAGCCTTGAAACTATCAGGCAGTTTCAGAAAGTAAAACTGCAAAGCTCTGGTCCAGTCACAGAAATGTGCCAAGCAGAATATGATGGCTTCAACGTGAGCAGAGTCTGAATGTAATATAAGTAGTAAGGGTAAGACCAGAAACAAGTGGTGCAATGATACATAAGAATGAACAGGAAAGTTGTAGATGAGGTGGCTTGCAGTGTTCTGGATGACCTGTAAGAGTCCTTTTGCCATTGTTTGGAAGGGAAATGACAATTTGTCAGATAGATAGATAGATAGATAGATAGATAGATAGATAGATAGATAGATAGATAGATAGATAGATAGATAGATAGATAGATAGATAGATAGATAGATAGATAGATAGATAGATAGATAGATAGATAGATAGATAGATAGATAGATAGATAGATAGATAGATAGATAGATAGACAGTGTAAGTGCAGGTCCGAACACCATCAGACAAACACCACTTCTTTACAAAACACACGTTTATTTTACTAAATAAAGTCCCACACAACACAGTGCTCCCAGCACCAATCACCCTCCACTTGGGCCTTTCTCTTAATGTCCATGGGCCGCCTTTCCTCTCCTCACAGGAGCTTCGTCCTGTTCCCACTCCTGACTCTAGCTCCCCGATTGTAGAATTTTTTTCCACCTGGATGTGCTCCAGGGGCGTCCCTGGAGGGTCCTTCCTCCACCTTCCCAGGTGTGGTGGAAGTGTCGATCTCCCTGGCTCCACGACGCTCGGAGCGCCCCTGGGCGGTGGGTTTGAGCCTCCTTGCTCCATCCACCTGGTCCCCTCATCATCCAGGGCGGTTGCCCCCTCACGGACCGGGGGACGTATAGACCATCTCCCAGTTCTTCCAGGCATCTGGCCTCCAGCCTCCTGTGACAATAGATAGATAGATAGATAGATAGATAGATAGATAGATAGATAGATAGATAGATAGATAGATAGATAGATAGATAGATAGATAGATAGATAGATAGATAGATAGATAGATAGATAGATAGATAGATAGATAGATAGATAGATATTTTTGATCCCAAGGAGAAGCTGCAGAGTTTCAGTGGCTCTTACTCTTGTATAAAGCTTATTTTTTAGTTAGTATACTAATATATTTAGTATATTAGTTGCCTGTTTTATTAGAAAAGATTAAAAAAAGAATATTGTATAGGTGTTAAAAAAAGCAAACCACCACAGTCTAGAGAAGGTCAGCATGTAAGTTTTGGAATTAAGTTTTCCACAGAAATTCATCTTATTTGTCCTTGTCACATAAAAGCTTTACAAATCTGATTGGAGTGCATTTGTAGCGAAGAATGAAGTTGAGCACAAATGTACATAAAGGAAAGCATGAGAGCCATCTCCAAGCTTGAATTGCACTGATTGCAGGTAATGTGGACCGAAGCAACTCACAAGAGCTGAATTGTAATGCTCTAGAAGACCATACACGTTAAATTTTCCTTTTCTGCACTCAAATAATTTAAAAGCAATCATATAGTACTTCATCAAGAGTCCTGACTGTAGGGTTTTAGAGCCGGTAGTCAAAGGCAGCAAGCACAATGGACCTCCATAATGTGAAATCAATGGCTACATCTCATTTGGGAGCTCAGATTGAACAAATAAAACCAAGGCGGTTGTGTATCCACCAGAGGTGAGTAAGAAAAGAGAAAGATCAATCCGGGAGGGACAAATAAACAAAAGGACAAGGCAAAATGAATTTACTTAATTACTGTTGAGAAGCGGCCAGAAAGAAATTAGGATTAATTTAGAAAAGCAGCCAATAAAATCACTCATTCCTAGAGGTACATTTCTTTTTGTTGTCTGTCAAAATCCTAAAGGCACAGTGAGCTGCAAGATTTTAGCTGCTGTAGAAGATTAAGGCGGCAGGTGAATATCTGGTTGATGGGGATTTACATCCTTTGCAAGCAAATCCTGGAGCTGTTGCATTCAGGGTTTGGGCCATCCTCGCAGAGCTCTGAATAAGTTAACTCTGTCATGGCTAGTAGGACTGGGATGTTAGTTATTTCTGTAGATTCATTGTCATTTTAATGTTGCTGTTTGTGTGCAGGGCAACTACAGTTTACTCCATCATCATACATAATGTACATACATTCTGAAACACACTTAATCCGATTTAGGGTCACAGTTTCCCAGAGTCCTTACTAGCAGCAATATGCAAAGGCAGGTAGCATCCCTGGACAGAGCCTCGCAGGCCACACGCACACACTCAGCGATCTGTTTAATCCACCATTTACCTAAAGACATACAGCTATAGGTTACAGGCTATTGACCTGCCTTTGTGGTTGTTCATGGTTGTTCAGTGTGTAGTGCATTTGTACCCTTTCTGCCAGCTGCTAGATAGATCTGAGACTTTTGAGGTGGCCATGTGTCAGTGGTATAGTATGAGCAAGGGTAACTTTTAGGATTGCTGAACAAGTACAATACAATACAATACAGTTTATTTTTGTATAGCCCAAAATCACACAGGAAGTGCCGCAATGGGCTTTAACAGGCCCTGCCTCTTGACAGCCCCCCAGCCTTGACTCTCTAAGAAGACAAGGAAAAACTCCCAAAAAAAACCTAGTAGGGAAAAATGGAAGAAACCTTGGGAAAGGCAGTTCAAAGAGAGACCCCTTTCCAGGTAGGTGTATAGTATGTACAGAAGGTAGGGGTGTCCTAAGAAGGGCCTAGTCACTGTGTGTGTTCCATTTTTGAGGCGAAGGCGAAAATACACATCCTTGTGATCTAACTTGTCCTCTCAACAAATATATTCAAGAGAGGTTGATGAGGTAACCGTAGACTTGCCTACTTTTTACAGTTACGCAGGGGTCATTAGTAATGGCCTTCGGTGGAAGTTTTGACTTTTGTAATGGATCATCTGAGAAGACAGTAGAGCAGCAGAAATTACAGAAACACCTAAGGATGAGAAGCGTGTGGCTTGAGAGTCTAGTAAAGGTGAGCAAGTATGTGGGGAAAGTTCTAGCAAGCAGCTAGTAGTATATCTTTGTTTATATTATTAGTTTTTTTTATTATTATTTTTTATGTTTATATGCAAGTTATGTTTTTTTTAATATTTATATTTCAACAATAAGTTGTACATTATGACTTTTCAAAGGATATGTTTTTCCAATTTGTTTGCAACAAGATATGCTTTTAAACACTTTCCAGTAATTCTTGCATTCTTTGCTGAGTAGGCCTCCTGCTCATAATCTCTACTGATAGTGTGCTGGTCTTCATTTCATATTCTGCACTCTACAGATCTCATATTTCCAGGCCCTGGCTATATCACAGTTAATAAGCTGACTTTTTTTATCTTTTGCACATCAGTGTATCAGCACAATTCACTTATGTGCAAATCCATACACCTACTGAGTCGTGCAGTGGTTAACACTACTGCCTCCAAAATTGAGCATCCTGGATTTCTGTAATTCTCTGAAACTAGGGAAATTTAACAGAATGCACACCAATAGGGTGGGGACATGAGTGAATATGAGCACGTTAAAATTGAGTCCCCACGAAACTGACTATTGTACAGTAATGAGGAGGTGCTGTAGATCCACCCTTGATTAAAATTTACATAGTACTCAGGATTGGGCTTCTGTGGAAAAAAGTGTGTGTGTGTGTGTGTGTGTGTGTGTGTGTGTGTGTGTGTGTGTGTGCGTGTGTGTGTGTGTGTGTGTGTGTAAGTAACTTCTGAGATAGTCTGGCACTCAATCCTCATTACTTTACTTTCTTGTGCCTAGTACTGTCGAGGTGCAGTCTAGCCAATCCATGTATTGAATTAAGTGGATATGAGAATGTTTCATTATGGTGTATATAAATGCAGAACAAAAGTTCTGAATAATTTGCACTTATCATTCTGTGACACACTCTGTGTCTCCAGAGACGTGCAGCACAACAGGTGTTCTTCTGTCAATGCCATAGTCGCATCTTGTGTATTTGTATGACACAAAGGGTATATGTTTTGGTAACTTTGTGTCTTTAGCTTGACAAGAGTGAGTCTAATGACTTAGAAATGCTGCTAGAAGTACTGGAAATTTGATTCACGTAGCTACTGAAATAATAAAAGACCATTAAAAGCACTGAATTTTAGTGTTGGTTGAAATTACATTAATCCTGATGTATGTTCAGTATATGCAACACATTTGGATGAGAAAAAAAAAGTATGGTCTATGTCCATCAGGGAGCATTAACTCTATGAATGACCAGACTCAGTGCTGATAATTGCATCGTGGAAAAGTTGTTGCACTTACAGTGCCTCCTCAGAGCAGCAACCGTGACAAAATAACAGCAAAAAAATAATTAGTTTATACTTACCTTGTGTTAAAGAATCTTATAACATGCAAGTCTACAGACAACTCTGTGGGAGACCCAAGATGAAAGCTGACGGAGGTAAATGCCGCAGTATGCTGAGGTACTCTTGGAGCTCCGGCTCTTCTGTTTTCTGGATGTTGTAGTGGTGGGCAATTATTTGGAGTGTGGGAGGCTAGGGAGAGCTGCAATTCAAACGTCCCAGAGATGTACAGATTAGCAGCTGTGAAGCTCCAGTGTTTATATAAAATAGATGCAGTATTTGGTACATAAAAGAATTTATAAGCAGGTTAAATGAGTGCAAAGCTCATTACTGCAAATACACAGACCACAGTGATCTTTATGGCTACTTCCATAGCAAAGTTTTTGCATTGATTCACGTAGTGAGGCTAAAATAGAGAAAACTTGCTGCAGAAAGTAGGCTTCCTTGCTGTCAGAGCATGACTGGTCACTAGAGAGTACAGAATTGTACTTTAACTCCACTGGCAAAGATAGTTGCCATAACTCATCACTCTAAATTCAGTGGTCCAAGTGTGCGTCCAGCAGCTCTGAGTAAGGACATGAAAGCGAGGGGTGTACGGCCTAAGCAGATTTCCTGCCAGTGTCTTGTAAGCTTATAAAGGCAGGAGATTTGGGAGAATTGGGTATAAAAAGCCAGCCATAGATAGGTCATTGACAATTACTACCATAATATCTAAAACTACCATATCATTTCATATTTTATCAAGGATCACCACGTGCCTCACCCATAAAGGCTTCTAAACTCACTTAAGAGACATTATTCCTCTTTTTCACCAATGCATCATAGCTACTTACAACATTATTACTGCTTTATAAATAATGTTTTAGTACCCTCTCTTAAGTCATGCAAATGTAATGCCATGCTTTGCTAATTCTTCTTTTATGTTGGACCTCAAACTGTTAAGCTCCATTATTTCAACTTACAGCTGGTGACTCAGCCCATTATTACAAGCTAACTAAAGATTGGATCAAATTCATCTCTACACAAATTGATATTTTCATTGGGACTAATACATCTCTCTAGAGATATTTGTGGGTACATTCTGGGAAACACTTAACATACATGTGAAGGGGCATATCATTGTGTAGGCCTTTCATTGCAAACTGGAAAAATTATTATTTAATGCCCGTAATGCTTCCGTTTTTTGCTACTCTTTTTTACTATTCCTTTTGCAGTCTTGAAAATATAATTTCATCAATGTGGTTAAGTCTCATCTTGAAACTCGACAAGAAGTAACGTCCAGTTTTAGGGTTCAGGTTTCCATTTTATTTCCCCACTTTCTCACTGCACTTCTGCCTTTACCCAGTAGAGACTGCTGTAGAGTTCCTCCCATTTTCAGTTTACAGTGATCCCTCCTCGATTGTGGGGGTTGTGTTCCAGAACCCCCTGCGAAAGGTGAAAATCCACAAAGTAAAAACCATATGTTCATATGGTTATTTTTATATATTTTAAGCCCTTATAAATACTCCCACACTCCTTCCCGCACAGTTATACAGCATAAACTTTTTGTATTCTCTTAGATATTAGGTAAGATTTGTTGAAATTATGTATGTAAACACACTGTTTATATACAGTAAAACCTAAATATTATTTTAAAGATATCGAGCGTCTCCGATATCACATACTGTATGTTACAGCCATTACGATAGACAGGCCACCAGCAATAAATACGTACAATGCAAGAAAAATTGTATACAGTAAAATGTGTGTACAGTGACACTAAACATACGTATATGTACTAAGTACTGTACATAGAAAATTAATTATGGTTTCTCACCAACAATGACACAACGACTTGTCCGATAACGATGAGTTTAATTTTACTGCACAACAAAGGGGAGTGTTACAGCTCTTCTAAAGGAGCCTCTTCAGGCGACTGTGTAGCACCACCGTTCTTCTTCCGGCAGTCTTCAATCCAAATCCCTAAAGCAGATTCCATCTGGACTACTGCCTTATTATGTCCACTTACAACTCTTTTTGCGCCCTGGTTAAAGGACACTGCGGCCATAGATCTTATATTCTTTTCCTCCTTTTTAAATAAAAAGAATCGTGGACTCATTGATGCCGTAATGGCGTCCTACAGCAGTGTAGCTGTTCCCTTCCTTCAACATATCCAAACCTTTTACCTTTTCGGCAATCGTTAGAATCTTCCATTGGCACTTGTGCATGGCCCCTGAAACAGTAGCAGGAGCAGATCGTTTTGGAGCCATAACGAAGGGCTTGACTATGCACAAAGATAAACACAAAAGAGCACAAAAGTTAACTCTTTACACAGCGAAACACGTTGATGCTGAATGAGCGAGACGATTCTTCCTGGTTAATGCAGCGGAACCAAATTCGGCGCTCCGTCGCTGAGCCAATTAGCAACAGGACCTTAACTGCGTGCTCTGATTGGGTAGCTTCTTAGCCGTCCGCCAATAGCGTCCTTTGTATGAAATCAGCTGGGCAAACCAACTGAGGAAGCATGTACCAGAAGTAAAAAGACCCATTGTCCACAGAAACCCGCGAAGCAGCATATATTTAGATATGCTTACATATACCATAAAATCCGCAATAGAGTGAAGCCGCAAAAGTCGAAGCACGATATAGCGAGGGATTACTGTACATTGTTTCTTGTACATGCTGCGGGAGCTTCTCCATCAGCACACAGCACAAACAAGAAGAGCTACAAGAACAGTGGAACGTAAGGTTTGTGTGACTACATGTGAAGAACGCATGCTGTGGGAGCTCCTCCATCAGCACACAGCAGAAACAAGAAGAGCTACAAGAACAGTGGAACGTGAGGTTTGTGTGATTACATGTGAAGAACAATGAGTGTGTTCGTAGCCTAGTGATTATATACAGTATGGTGAGGTGTGGTGTTTTTCCAGTACTAATTTAGTAATAGTACAATGATTACTAAAAGAAACCATTTACTTTATTCCATGGAGATTCTCTGCTTGTCCATCTCTTTGCTCTCCAGCACTTACTCTGAACCTTGCAAATTCTTTTGTAGCAGAAAATAGTTGCAGAGGTAATGTGCAAAGTCTCTGCGCAGGTAAAAATAAGAAAAAGAAATGAAGCAAATGCTCAGTGTTTAATATCAAACAACTGTGCACCCAACTTTTCTAGTTTGCAGCATATACCTACCTTCATGTCTTAAACCACTGATCTCTGCACAATTCATCCATCCATACACCTCCCCATCCAAAAAGAAAAACTGCAAACAGGGTGAGTGTCTGAACATTAGATGCTAAGTATTCTAGCTCCAGTTACAGACTGTCAAATAAAATCAGATACTGATAATAATGAAGTTAAACTGCATGAGGCCAGAAACATGTTGTTTTTGTAGGAATCAGCAACATTGTTTTGTTAAAAATTCCTATCATTTACATTTGTAATGTTATAACTGGAGGGCTGAGAACATTGAGGCAGAGAGCGGCTTCAGTACATTGAGACAGAAGCTTGATCGCCCATTGGGCAAAAGAAGTTCTTCTTTACAGCCATTGGCTGAAAGGGCTGTTTTGTAATCAGAAGGCTCTGAGTCCCCACTGCTGCCGTCTGAGGGAGGACAAGAGTTGAGCATCAGCCTGAGGGAATTCCTCAGTGGAGACATCATCTGTGCATTGGCCTAACAAATGTTCTTCCAACTTTTTTGTGGTAATTATTTTTATAATCTCTTGTGATAAAATCTGAATTGGCTGGTGGTATTGTGGGGTTTTAAAAAGTAAGAGAATGAGACGAGGCTCAGTGTGAAGCTGTTACTGAGAGATGATCGCACCAGTCCTGCAGACAAATGAGACATGACCCCCTCAGGCTGAGTAAGCACCCCATTAGCTCAGAAGGCCTGCTGAACTATTTTTACAGGTGTGAGTACATTTCATCATTTAGACAACTCTTACTCTTGGTAACTATATAGCACCTTGGAGAGTCCCTGTTTGTATTATCATTCAAGATTTAGAACCAAATCTGAATCAGAGTAATCATACCATTTGTTTCTTCTTTGTTCAGAAGACTGACAGTTAGTTTTTGGCTTTTGCCCTGTAAAATTAAATTGTCATTTTAATCTAAAAGGCCACAGACATTATCCTTTTGTCCCTGATGTGATCGTTGTGCCATTTTATGCTGATGGGAAAATGCAAAGCGGACCCTAACAGTCGAGTAGGATGTGAAGAACAGCGGAAACTGGTGATTAGGATGTTATGAAGCTCCCTGCCCTGCGGCTACTGAAATAAACATTTCAAATTGTCCGACAGTTAAATCAGCCGAGATGCTTAATGGCCACTGTGTGCCGTTTCTCAAAAGAGGTTGAAATGTGTCCAGTGAACGTGAGAGTCACAGGTCTGAATGAGTCAAACTGCATCTCTTATGTGTGTTTAGAAAGAAGACAGCAGAAAAAAAAAATAATTGGCTCAATTATCATACCCCATTATTTCAAGTGTTAATGTCTGATAATTGTATATTTGTCAGTGTGTGTTAATGCCTCATAATTATGCGTTTGTCATGTTAATTTTCAGCTTGATATGGCTTCCATTTGCACAGGATGTTAGAAATGCATTTGTCAATACACATTTTCTAGGAGTTCTTATTAATCCTATTAGAAACTAATAGATTCACTCGTGTCTTTGCCAACGGAGATATAGTAAAGTCATGCTGTCCTCAGGTGAAAACAGGATACAGGAACATAATACAACTCTATTGAACCCTGGGTCCTTAAAATTAATCAGATTAGAAGGATTGTTTTCAGGCTTCTTATAGCTTACAGCAGTAACATTGCAGAAGAGAATTTCTCATTTAGCATAATCTTGGATACTGGGTGAACATATATATATAAAAGGCACTCTAAATACTCCTAGGGAGATTCTTTCAGAAACCTCAGTAGTTTAGGCTTTTCTACTGTACTCTATCTAGTGGGATGAAGAAAAAGAAAACAAGGAACTTGAAAATGATTAATAAATACCAGTAACCTAAAACTAGATTTTAATATACAGGTTTGTATAAAATAGGGCTGTTTAATAACTCTAGTGTGAACTAAGCACATTTTCTTTTTATCAATGCCATCATTACACCCCAGCACATTATCAGAGTCCGAGCATATTTTTGGCAGGGCATTGATGCTGTCTGGTACTGCTGTGGAGGTCCGAGAAAAGTGATAAGCTCAGAAGACAAGAGCAAGTTTAAGTGTGAGTGAAGATGAAGGACTAATTATAAGTACTTCTAACCTGAAAGTACTCATAGTGGTTAGAATTTTTACCAGCACAATCTTTATTTTGCACTGGAACAACCTTGCTCTTACTGGTGTCACTTTTGTACAAGGAAGTGCAATGTATTGACTTAGCAGCCCCCACCATGTACGTTCAATGGCAGTGGTGGTCCTTACTCCATGAATGTGTAGTAATTCTCACTATGGCAACATGTTGCTTATTTGCTGGAAGAATTTAACTGTGCACCTGACAAATGCTATCACTGCTACATGTAAGTACATTGCATTCTTCTGTGTTAATAGATTAATTGGGTTGTCAGTTGTTTGTGTTTGTGGGTTGCACTGATTAGAAATTGCTGGTTCTTTAAGACTGATAGAAAAAAATAACTAGTCAGACCACTGTAACACATTGAAAGAAAGTTGTTCAGAACACTGTCCCTTCAGCACCATGGCTAGCAGCCTCACACAGCGTTTTTACTTTCTCTGTATTTCAGATATGGAGGATGTATTGTGGGCGGCACGATGGCGCAGTAGTAACGCTGCTGCCTCGCAGTTAGGAGACCCGGGTCCGCTTCCCGGGTCCTCCCTGTGTGGACTTTGCATGTTCTCCTCGTGTCTGTGTGGGTTTCCTCCCACAGTCCAAAGACAGGCAGGTTAGCTGCATTGACGATTCTAAATTGTCCCTAGTGTGTGCTTGGTGTTTGTGTGTGTGTGCCCTGCGGTGGGCTGGTGCCCTGCCCGGGGTTTGTTTCTTGCCTTGCACCCTGTGTTGGCTGGGTTTGGCTCCAGCAGACCCACATGACCCTGTAGTTAGGATATAGCGGGTTGGATAATGCATGCATGGATGGATGCATGGATGGAGGATGTATTGTTTTCATTTAAAATGCTGACTTTGGGTTTTCAGCAGAAAAGTTTTCATATCCCTAGAACTTGTGCCAAGCATTTTTTGCCAATGTATTTTGTCTGTGTGTTTGTGTGTCAAAGGTAAAAATTTGCTGTAGCTTAAGAATAAATGGACTGATTCCTATGAACTTTTCTGGACAACTTCCCCTTGTTAGTCTCAAGAGAATTGAGTCAATTTTGGGTGAATTTCAGCTATTCAGCTTCAAGCTGGAAGGGCAGAAAAATCATCCACCCAACCATTTTTCTAGCTTGCTTATCCATGGTAGAGTGTCTGTGTACCTGGAGCCTTTCCCATCAATCATTGGGTCAAAGACAGGAACAATATCTGGACGAGGTGCTAGTCCCTTGCAGTGCAAACACACACACACACACTCACACACACAGGCCATTTTAACAACAATAGTTCACATAACCTGCCTGTCTTTGGATTGTGGGAGGAAACCAGAGCAGCCGGTGGAAACCCACATGGACACGGGAAGAACATGCAAACTTCATACAGGGAAAATTCAGAACACAAACTCCAGTTTCCTTGCTGCATGGCAGTGCCACTGTGTCACTCTGTAGAAATCATAAAAAAGAAAAGTAGGGTGTCTGTCTCATTCTGGGGTCATAAACAACTTTTGTTTGTTGCTGTGTTTGATTTGAAATTCTACTCGTTTACTCATTTCTTGTGTAAACCTCAAATTTTGTGGAATGTGAGTAGAAACAACAAGAAGTACTTAGTACAAGTAATTGTGCATTTTCCTTCTTGTCCTAGTAGCCTTCTCCTGCCAAGTAGTGGTGGAGCTGTTCTTGAGATCAAATTATCTATTGTCCAGGTGCTTGCTGGGGCCTGCTTTCAGAGATGCCATGTCTTTCTAACTGTCTGCACAGCTCCGGCGAGGTCATCCATGCCTTATTTAACACTGGTTGTTGAGGCAGCCAAGTCATACCAAGCTCCAACTGTATTTTTCTCATCATTCAGCTGCAAATATTCAACATTTACAGCAGCTGCCCAAGGCCTGCCAATGGAATGTTACCTTGTTTCTTCTTATTGGCAAGGTTAGCCAATCCTTTCTAGGTACCCGCTGCTTTGTTTCCTCTGCTTATGATGTCTTATGTGATAGGCAACTTTGAATCCTGCATCACAACTCAGGCTTCTGCACAAAAGAAATAATTTTGTATTTTGGTATTGACCCTGGCATTTCTCTTGATGTAGATTCTGTTTCCCCCCATTGTTTAAAGGTGTTCTGATTTCTGACCTTAGCTTTTCTTCACTCTGAATTCTTCCCCTAATAAATATAATTTAGATTTTGAAAAACACCCAGTAATGAGCACTATTTTATTTTGGACAACAATTTTGTATTTAGCACTTGCCACTCAAAAATAATTAGGCAGTACAGCTGGCTTTTTAAAATTTTTATTCATCTTTCTGCAACAGGTTAATTGTGTGCATTGCATTTGCTAGGTGGTCCTCTCTACTTGTTTGTCCATTAAATTGATACGGCCATACTGTCTACATGCAGTTGTTTTAGTGTGCCCCAAGACATAGTCCATCTGCTGCACAACCTCTTACTTCCTGTTTAGTATATATGTTGGTTTATTGCATTATCAGTCAAAGATACCCTTATGACCTTCATCAAATCCTCTTTAGTTTGTTACAACCTTCAGAAACTAATAAGAAGCTGTACAAGGCTATGCCCCTCAACAGATCTCAAATTTTGGGGCCCTGTGCAATTGCTTAGTGAATTGCAGTGCTTGTCAGATTTTGACAACTGCCAGTTGATCATTTGTCAGTTGCAGCCACATTGCAAATTTATTAACTGTGAGCACAGGACAGATACTGTAATTCAGAGGCTGACAGCTCCTCGGGAAGTACACATTGACCCTAATTGACACTAACTAGTGCCCAATCGTCATATACTGGGTATCAGCAAGTCCAGACAGCGTTGCTGAAATGTCATTTACACTTTTTTTTATTGTCATTTAAATATAATTTAAGCTTCACTTCATTACTGACACTGAAGCTGTCAAGCTCTTTTGTAATCACCATGCATAGAGAAGTCCAATCTAAGGTCCTTGTCCAGCACTGCATCCATTCAGCTTACAGAAGATGAGAAGACCATGGGCCCTACCATCTCAGACTTCATTTTATTCTCTGCTTTCTGAACTTCAAATATAGTATTCTTGTTAAGGGTGCGGCCTTCTTGAATGCTGATTTGCTTTTCTAAACTTTGAAGACGTTCTGGAAGATCTGCTTTGCTTTTATATTTCTGAGCAAGGCTCCCGTACTGCCTTCACTGATTTGATACCATGGCATGGAGTGTTACAGGAACAACTGTAGTTTAAGAACAACATTTCTTGCGTACTCTAATCCTTTTTAATTTGCCACAGACACTCATGGCATTTTTTTTGAATCTGTATAGTTGAATTATATTTGCTAGCCCTGGCATTCAGACAGTAGGATTTGTATTTTGTCACTTCAAAGTCAGGGCATCAAATTAGTAGTTCCCAGCAGAAATTGCTCAAGATGATGACATTGGTTTTCACTTCTGATTGAAACACATAATATATGCTCATCAGCATTACACTAGAACATTTTGTTTTGTTTTTGTTTTGTTCTTTATTTCGCCTTATACAATTTCTTGTATTAGGAATTTGTTAGTTTTCGAATACCCCTTGGGGTCAGAGCGCAGGGTCAGCCATTGTACAGCGCCCCTGGAGCAATTACAGGTTAAGGGTCTTGCTCAAGGGCCCAGCAGAGTAGGATCTCTTTTGGCAGTGACAGGGATTCGAACCGGCAACCTTCTGGATACCAGCACAGATCCTTAGCCTCAGAAACATTATGTTTCTTCTTCACAAAAGCAATTCTCCATGATGTTTATAATCCATCACTCTTTGTTTTTTTACAGAACTGGATGTATTTCCTGACATTGTTGCTTAAGTTGTGTGTTTCTTTGATGGTGCTGTGCCCACGTAACAGTTATTAGTGTCAACCCTTTGTGCCAACTCTTTGCTCCAAGTTCATGAAAGCTTTGGATGTACCAGCTAGAGTACACTTTATAGTATAAGCCAAGAAAATGTCACCTTTTTCTCTGCTGTTCTAAAATGTTCTGTTGTCTGTGCTGAATTTAACATCATCTGTATACGTTAGTGTAACGGATCTTTCCTAGGGGTGGAGTTGCCATTCTTAGTGACATATCAAGATATCCTGATTAGAATCTTAAGATTGTAGTGTCTTACAAAATTCTGAAATATGGTGTATTGCAATGGAAATGTCTTATTAGATAATCAACCATTGTAGTAGGTAAGATGCAACAAGTTTAGCCTCACCTCACAAACGTAGTAAATAGAATATATGGATACATGCTAGTCCTTTTTATAAAAAGCCTCACATGCAGTGTGACTCGGTGACTTAGTGGTTGGAATTGTTGCCGTACAGATTCAAGGACTTGATCTCAGTTCCCACTCTGGCAGCTGTCTGATTTTCATACCATGTCCATGTGTCTCTTCTCCAGATATTCTGGCTTCTTCCAAATCCAAAACACATGGATATTGATTAAATTGACCTTATATAATTTACGTCCCCCGAAGAAATGTCTAGAATTTGTTTCTTCTCTGTGCCTGATGCAGCTGAGCCATACCCTGACACTTTCTTATTCATCCAGCTGGATCGTGACAAGTGGGCCTCTCTATATGAGTGTGTGTATAAAGGAAAAATGTGCTGCGGAAAATGGATAGCATGCTGTATTGTTTTAAAGCATTCATCATCCTCTCCTATTTTATTTGTTCACAGCCTGTAACCATTTAGCTCTAATGTCGGTATGATAGATCATTTTAGGCAAGTGCCAGTGCAAGCACAGTTTGGGACGTCGCATTGCTGTCATTTTATAGCACTCTTTGTTGCCGTCAGGATAAATGAGTAGAGTTTTCATGGAACCTCTGCACTTTTCTGGTCCCCACCGATCCCTCTGGGATGCCGCTCAGTTAGGTTGCTGTCCTGTCAGATGTTTCAGTGTGGCCTAGTGGCAAAGTCCTGTTTCTAATCCATATTTTCCAACCCGCTGACTGGATGTGAACTTCAGTCCCTCTCCCTGACTCACTATGTGAAGCAAACAAAACTTGTAATGTGACAGGGTTGAAATATGGATGGCCTTTGACAGCTTGAATGCTGACCAGATAAATAAAGGTAAATGCTCACATCTTCTAAAGACAATTTGCTCTTTGGGTATGAAATGTCACTGATCTGTCTGCTACATTTAGTATTCTTCTTTGTCAAAATTAATATAAAAAGGCAAACAGTTGTGACCTAAGCTTACAGTAAGGCTTACGTTTATAAAGGTCTGGTCACCGTCCAGAGAAATTTTGGTGTTTGCACTCATCTGACAGGAGCAGGACATGTCAGTAGCACTTTCATAATGAATGAGGAGCAGATGTCTGTAAGAAGAATCTGTGAAAGGTCATGTTAGACAATAAAGGCATGAGCCAAGAAAAAGCCTTGTATTTTTCATTAGATTTCTTTAGCAAGGTGGTTTGTTCATGCAAATCACACAGCTGAAAAAGGTCTGCTACAGTTGATAAAGAAAAAATGGCTCCTTGAATGATTTTAGACTGAGATATTTCTTAGATTATGATCTTTGGTTTAATGTAGTTGTTCTAAAGAAAACAATCAAAAGAAACCCGATTACTTTTAACCAAAGCATTTGTTGGTGGGAGAAAGTGAGCTCTTTCTCGGCTGCTAGTCCTGCAGGCTGCTAATGTGCATTGACTTTCTTCTGGTCATACTGAAGTCCTTCGGTAGTTTTCACGATCAGACTCCACTAGCAACTTTGCAATGTCCTCTGAGAGATAATGAGACATCACTTGATTTGTGTTGTTCTTAAAACTTTCAAGGGCTGCTGGAATAAGTTTCTCTGCTGATAATCTTTCTTCCCTGAAAGTTTGATTGTAGTATACACTTCACACTATGGACTTTTTCATATCTGGATCTATCCTAAAACGACATATTTTTGGTTGAAGGAGCTGGTGATTTTCCAATCCTCACTTGTAATGTCTATTTTTAATTTATAATTTCGTACCTTTGTGAACGCCATTCTTATTCACTTAGATTTTACTATGAATCCAGCATGTGATATGAGACTTGAGATACATGTGACTAATAGGGTTCCATGTCTAAGTCTAATCCAATCTGTTGGCAGCTGGTCCAACTCAGATTGCCCCCTTGCACAGCTGGCATCAAGTGCATGGCAGATGTGCTGGCATGAGTGCCTCCCAAGATGCCTGTCAGTCTCAGCCGACGTGTTTGAATTACATGTGTAATGTGAATGTTCTGAGATGCATTTGCAGGTACCCTGGGGAAACTCTTCCTCCACTATCAAGGTTGCGCTTTGTGTCGAGTGATTTGGAGGTATGACAGCGTGAGAGTGCTTTTGTGTGCATGTTAGGATTACAGACTGAAGCCAGACCAAATCTCTTCAGCGTAGAAATCCAAAATGGCATTTGTGGACAGTTCCGCACTGATGCAGACAGCTGTAGCTCATCTTATCCTTGGCTGCCTGTATGTTGTTGCTGGCTCATCGTCACCAATATCTTAAAAAGTTTAGCTGTGAATTACTCCCGGAGAGGTCCCCACTTTCAAGTCAGATTATTCTCTCAATTCCCTGAATGACTCCAGTGATTGTATCTTAAGGTAGCCACCTAGTGCATACTTTCCTCATTCTGTGTATGTCAGGATCAGACTTTTCTGCTTTTGCTATGGCATTCATGCTTTTCTATTCTTATTATCATGAATGCTCTTCATAGCCTTTGAAAAGATCCCATGTTAGGGCTGTTTGTGTCTAATAAGAGGTCTGGTGTTGCTTTCTCCTAATAACAGTTTTATGGGTTAACACTTGAACATCATTTTGTTGGGTCAGTGTTGAGTCTCTGTGCTTTAGTGGTGGTTTCCTTTAATGCTTTGCTGCATACCTCCTTGTTATTTTTTAGGGAACAGGCATCCTCTCATATTGATGTGTTTTGGTGTGTTTTACGAATGACTTGTCTAACATGCCTCTCTTGCAGTCTGAGTGGGCCATTTTTATGTGTCAATCTGCTTTGAGAGCATTTGAGCTTGTCTTCACATTGATTTATGGAAGACCCAATCATACTCTTCATTGCTTCTGTAAGTTTTCATATACGTCTAGAGGCACTCTCAGATACAGTAGTGTTAGGTCACTCTTCTGGGCACTCTCAATGTAAGTTTAGGATTCACATCACACATACCTGAACCTCTGTCATACTCCATCTATCTGGTATCTATACCAATCTCTCATATAATATGGTCAGTCTTTTCGTCTCTGTCATGTCCTCATAGAGATCTCTGTGTCAGTCCCCTAGTACCTCTAATGGGCAATGGCATCATTTAACACTAGTATTACAAAAGCCTTTGAAAAAACTCGTTAATCCGGCCCACCTTAAATCTGTTCTCACCTCTCTGTCACCATTTTTTGTACTATAAATGTGCAGATAAAGACAAGCAGCAAGCTATTCCATCTTTCCACCACCGCAGAACGTGCACAAAGTTCTCCCAGCTCATGCCTTGATTATCTGGGAGTGAAGTGCTGGAGTTTTAGAGTGGAAATAATAGATCGTTATTTGGAACACATGTATTTCATGTGTGCTCCGTTTCTACAATAATCTGGGTAAACACATTGTTAAAACAGAAACATTTTTCATATTTTAGTAGTAAATGACAAAATGTTGGCATAAACTGTATAAAGTGTGAGGCCTGAAGTCCAAAGATCAAATAAATGCTTTCACAAAAGGTTCAAGGATGATATATGAGCTTCCGTGGCATAGCGGTAAGATTTGCTGACTTGTAATCAAGCGTCCCCGTTTCGATCCCAACTGCCTCCTATATTTGCTATATTCAGTAGTGAGCTGCTCTTCTTGTTAATATTATACGGTAAACACATAGATTTGGTTTCCATCTGTAATAGCCGGTGTACATTTACAGTACTTGTAAAAGTTAGCGTTTTTTTTTTCACTTTTATTCTCTCAGTCACGATCACGATACATACTACCACCCCTCCACCCAGGGATTTGATGCTGTTAGTTTTTATCTGAAACTGGGAATAACTGCAGATGTGAGTGGTGTTTTGAGGCAATGGAACTGGACATTCTCTGATCTGGAAGGATAAAAGCTGACACACAAGCGCTGGTGAATCTGCCTTCTTCGTATCTCACCGTTACTTGATGTTTTTTTATTCAGTTTTACTGAGTGTTCCTGCTCACGCTGAATTAGTATGCACCTTATGGTCCATGATGTCAAAGCCGGACTGGCAAAAAAAACCAGAGACATAGGTATATATGATATTTGGATTATTCATTGTATATGTATAGTACATTTTGGAAAACAATGTGGCACGGATGCAACATTATTCATATTATTCATGTTCGTTCGCATAACATCTTGCAGTTGTAATCAGTGACTGCGTGCTTCACGTGTTTTTTTTCTTCTTTTTCCGGATCTTGCCAGTCTCCACACGTTACTGTATGGTGTTGTTTCTTTTGTACTCTAGGACATGCAGAGGAAAGAATAGTACAGAGAGATCAGTTCACCGCTATATGCAATCATCAAATTCAAATGTTAACAGTTCACACACACGCAAGGACCGTCCTTCCTACATTTACGATGTGTGTACCTGTTTTTTTTTTTGTACGGAAGCTGTTGTATCGTCCTTAAACCTTTTGTGAAAGTGTTTATTTTATTTTTGGACTTCAGGCTTCACACGTTATATAGTTTATGCCAACAATTTGCAATTTATTACTCAAATATGAAAAACGTTTCTGTTTTAACAATGTGTTTACACAGATTATTGTAGAAACGGAACACAAATGAAATGCATGTGTTCCAAATAACCATCTATTATTTCCACTCTAAAACTCCAGCACTTCACTCTGAGTTTTTTCGTATGCTTTGGTAATTCTAGCGTTAAAGTATCCCATTTTAAATATCTACCCTATTCACCTCATGTACTCCCTTGTTTATCTTGGGATGGTCACATAAGTCACAGATCCGTCTCTTTGTCACCCTGATTGATCTTATTCTCAGTCTAAGTTATTCTTAGCATATTATGGGTCATTCTTTCTCATTTCTCACTCATTCTGGGAATCGCTTTACTTATTCTTGGGTCTCACTACCTCATTCTTTCACTGGTTTCTATGTCAGTCTTTGCAGGAGCTGGCACATATCCCTCTGTCAGTGCTTTGCCCATGTTAGACAGTGGGTACACACACAAATCTCAGCCTTTTTGCAGTAGTTTAGTTTAGTTCTGAAATATCAATCAGTCATTTCATTGCACCTCTTATGTGCCTTTTACTGTAATGAAGAGGGTTCTTGACCTTACTGTTACTTTACTTTTTATTTTTCTCCCATTCTTATGTTGTTTTGAAATCCATTCATCCATCCATTATCCAACTCGCTATATACTAACACAGGGTCACAGAGGTCTGCTGGAGCCAATCCCAGCCAGTACAGGGCGCAAGGCAGGAACAAATCACGGGCAGGACGTCTGCCCACCTCAGTGTTTTGAAATATAAATTGTAAATAATTCAATATTAATTTTGGTTTAAAAAATGTATTTAAATAATTGAAATTATTTTCATGTTGCTCTCTGAGCTATTTTGTTTTGTATGAGTTCTGCCATTTTGTGGTACTTTCTGGTATGCAAGTTTTCCAATAAATGTGTGAAAGAGTTAGCTTTCATAGTATCTCTCTCTCTCTCTATATATATATATATATATATATATAAAATCCAACATCTGTCTGTTTGTATGTCTGTCTGCTTTTCACGGGAGAACTACTTAACGTATTTATATCGAGTTTTTTCTATAATTTGCTTGAACATTCCAGTTGATTTTGTGACTTCTCTCATCGTGCTAACAATCATAGTTCACTTGCAGAAGTGATTTATTTGCGCAAATCCGAGAGACATGTGGGGGACTGAGGGGAGGAGGGCAGGGTAGTCCTCACTCACACGACAGCCTCGGGCGTATCTTACATCTGCTTAGCAAGCGAACGAGAGATCTACTTAACAGATTTAAATCTGGCTTTTTTCTTGAATTTCCTTGAACATTCCAGATGATTTTGCGACTCATCACGCTAATAATTATAGTTTGCTAGCAGGAGCGATATATTTGTGGTAATCTTAGACAGAGGCTACGGGCCGAGGGGAGGGGGATGCATGACATCAGGAGTAGGGAGCCAGGCAAGACCCTCCTCGCTGTCCTGTTTCACTTCTATGCGGGCAAAGCCACGGGGGACGGCTAGTGTCCAATAAAAAGATATTTCTGGCTCATATTAATACTTTGTTTTATGAATTTGCTTTGGGTTTGTCACCAAATCATTTTGAATTGCCAGAAATTGAACTACCCATGTTCTCCTGATCAATGCATTCAAAAAACACTGCTAGTTCCACTGCATGACAGAACATTTAGAAGTCTATGGCTACAATTATCTATCTACCTAAGCCCTAGGTCACTCTGGTGGGTCTCAATGACAGTATAGCCTACCCTTAAATATCATCACTTTCTCCACTGATTGCTCTTGTGTGTGTCTTGAAATGCTGGGAGGCCATTTTTGCCAAATCCCTTATTCTAAGCAGTTTTTTCCAGCTGCTTGGTAATGTCCCCACCCTCTGATGTGGTTAAGTGGTTGGTCTACAGGTCTTGTTCTTACAATTGCCTTTTTTTCAGCACTTGAAGTTTTGTGCTGTCTCAGTTTTTGTACATCTTTGTTTTTCCATACTTAAAACAGTGATTTGCCAATTTGTTGTATTTTAGTTTGTGCTCTCTAGCATACCAGCATTTTGACTACATATTGGCTTATCTGTGAGTTGCAGTTATACTTTTAGTTGATGCAAAAACAAAAAAAACTGATGCAGTTGATATTCAAATAACTCTTTGCAACACTTCTATTGCCTGAGGCTTTACCAATGGTAAATGGTTGGTGTTGTAGGTGAAGGGCCTTTGTATCTAGCCTTCGGCCATGTTTAATCCAACAGTTAGGAGCATTATTGTTCTCCATATTAGCTTGGTCATGCTCTCATATTTCCCAAAGCGAGTTCATTGGCTCCACTTCTGTGTATCTGTTTCAATAGGTCAGTGCCCTCTCCTATTTTTGTCTAGTCCACTAAGCTTTTGTGTTTCGCTGTTTTTTCTGCTTTTTATCTCAGCATTGGTATTTCTTGGGTGAGCCGCTATCTATACTTAGTAGCCATCCACCAATGTCTGGGTGTGTTTCCTCTACATGCAGTTTATGAGTTTTGCCTTTTTACTACATGAATACACTAATTGGCGCTGGCTTTGCTAGTAGAAAATAACAGCTTGTCACATCTCTCAGACAAGTTTTTCAGGCAGTAATTGGATGGCTGGAGAAGGAGCACTGAGCCTGGACCCTAGAGGCCTTTCTCAAACTTTTGATTTTTTAAAATGCATTTCTTTGTCAGAGTGATTGCCCATGGGCTAAGTGACTAATTCTTCTCAATTAAGTAGTTCATTGTTCAAAAGTTTGCAATTGATTCTGAAAGTCATAGCCCTCTTTTAATCAAAAAAGTGACCATTACACAATGAAGACACATAGCACGCATATTGCAGTAATGAAGAGTGCAGGCCAGCTTGAGTTAATTGCTCAGTAGAACTTCTGATTTCCAGTGTTTTGAAATTGAAGATGCTGAGAGAAGGCAATCTGTATTTCATCCCTACTGTTCCCAGTCGGTTCCCCTCATTTATTATCATTCTTGTAGTTTTCTTATTGTCAAGAGCCACCGAGAATATGCTCATTCAAGTATCCTGCACAAGATGACAGATGTACTGCAACTCTAGTAGCCAAGCAGTTTATCATAAATGCAGTTGTCAACAAAAGTCATTCATTGGTCTGCAGAGCAGGTGGTGTAATCAGTGTTTACAGCTGAAGAGAAGGACAGTCAGAGGAGCTGATAGAATGGATGTGTCAGGCCTACTGGTGTCAAGATATAGAGAGCAAAGTGAGCTGTGGGCTTCCCTTACACCATTTCAATAGATTTAAGTTTTGTTCTGAACTAATGTAAAAAGGTCTAAATGAGCGTAGCCGCCCTAATTCGGAGTGTTCTTAAGAAATGTGATGACTTACACCATGAGGTAAAAGTACATAATAAACAATACTAGTTGCATCAGATGTTTGAAGTACTAAAATGCATGAAAAGGAGTAACTTTGACCCCTGGAATCTAATTAGGGGGTGAACCCCCAGGGTCAGTTGAAGTGGCACGCACTACTTCAAGTCCTTCTGACCATTTTTACTGAAGACACTTATCAGTTTACTTTTTATCATAAGGTTGTAATTTCATGAACAAAATGTGGTCCAAAAATATTCTAAATGTTGGATCCATTGAGCCACAAACCCCCAAAAGCTTACATAACTAGACATCAAAACAAGTTGAACCGTATATAATACAGTATGTGGAGGTTTTCTCGTGCCTGTGAGTCCTGAGACACCGGGCAAAAAAAAGTAAAGTACTGTAGTTTTAAAGCGTTCATAAGGAATTCATATGAACACAATATAGGCCCTATGAGGGGCAGTGGCGTAGCTGGGGGGGGGGGGGGGGGGGGGGGGGGCAAGGGGGGACATCTGTCCCCGGGCGCAGCATCCAGGGGGTGCCAAATTGATGTTACGAAATTTTAGAATGAAATGTTCTCCATTCTTAAATGCACTAAAAAGTAAATAAAAAAGCATACCCAACAGACAATAATTTATCCCCTCCACTACTCTAACATGTTTGACTCCCACCCAGAAACATTTTTGACGTTATTAAACAGGTCGCACGACTGACATGAGGCATTAGTGTATCATTGTCTAAGTTGTTGCAAACACCATTTCTGTGTGCCAAGTGATTTGTGTTTATGTGTTTGATAGAAAATTGATTGGGCTGTGGTGAAGTATTCTAGTAGATGGCTGCAAAAGTCTAGACGTTTCCCCATCATATTTTCATAGAAATAAATTGTAAGTAATGCAGTTTTTATAAATATATAATTATTTTGCTTTATAATTTGCTATATACTTTCTTTATAATCATTTTTAAATGCGGAAAACAAATTTTTTCTTACAAAAACTAATGACGGATTTAGGTAATAGAATAATGTTTTAGAATAATTATATTTTTGAACTACCATTGTTGTCTTAATTATTTTACTTCGTTCTATCTTTTTAAATTTAGCGAAACCTTGAAAATATACACATAAAAGTGCTTTAAAAAATTAAAATATTTAAAAATTTTAAACTATTTAAAATAAAAAATATGAAATTTTTTTCTTAAAATGCTATTATTTTAAATACATTTTAAAAAAATTTCTTTCCTTTCCCCATTGCATTTTGGCAAACAGGAGGGGGCGCCTCCAGAAGCTATGCCTCTGATGAGGGGACAGGGGCTAGCACTTCTGCTTTATTCAATCCAGCATCCTGGTTTCTGTACTTGGTAGGGCTCTTTATGGAGTTGGGATGCTCTCCCTTTGTCTGCATGCTGGCAGTTTACTTGTATGTCCTTACTACACCTGAAGTGGATTTATGTGGGTTTGACAAAGTACATTATTAGTGTATCAATAAAGATAATTAATATCAATATAGATCACTTTTGACTTTCCTTCTTGGTACTGAAGTACTGGCTTGTTTTTTTGAGTTTAATTTGGTCTTTTTTAGAGAATTCTGATATTTGGGATTTTTTTATTCCTTTTTGGGATTCTGTCCTTTTGCCCTTATCTTTAACAACTTTTTTATTTATTACCAAAATTCAAATTTTACATTTCATCTCTTGGTCAGACTTTTCTGCCTTTATTTCCAAGTATCTTGCTCTTTTCTTTCAATCCTCAGATTATACATCAGCAGCCTGCACTGTAGCCTGGTCCATCCTTTTATGTGTTGTTTCTTCATTGACTCCACCTGTCCGCAATAAATGATAAAAGGCAGAGGGAAAATGTTTGGTTTTTTTTCGACCAGGATGTGGAAGAAATAAAATTAAAGTCAGGGACAGAACAGTAAGGTCAAAAACTAAGTTAAACAAGACAATACCCAAATTAATACAGTAATCCCTCGCTATATCGCTTCACTCTATCGCGGATTTTATATGTAAGCATATTTAAATATATATCGCGGATTTTTCGCTGGTTCGTGGGTTTCAGTGGACAATGGGTCTTTTAATTTCTGGTACATGCTTCCTCAGTTTAGTTTGCCCAGTTGATTTCATACAAGGGACACTATTGGCAGATGGCTGAGAAGCTACCCAACCAGAGTGCGTATTACGTATTAAATAAAACTCCTCAAATATACTGTGAGCACGGGGGCTGTTCGCACCCCTAGAGGATATGGCCGCTCCTCAAAAAAATGCTGAAAGACTATCTTCACATTACTCCCTTCCTTGCTGGGATTACTTGTGGCTGCTTTGTTAAGCTATATGCTTCCCGCACGGTGCTTCGCATACTTAAAAGATCAAACAGCTCGTATTGATTTTTGATTGTTTGCTTCTCTCTCTCTCTCTCTCTCTCTTGCTCTGACATTCTCTGCTCTTGACGGAGGGGGTGTGAGCAGGGGGGCTGTTCACACCCCTAGACGATATGGACACTCGTCTAAAAATGCTGAAAGATTATCTTCACATTGCTCCCTTCCTTGTAGCTGCTTTGTCAAGCGACATGCTTTCCGTACGGTGCTTCGCATACTTAAAAGCTCAAACAGCACGTATTGATTTTTGATTGTTTGCTTCTCTCTGTCTCTCTCACTCTCTCTGACATTCTCTGCTCCTGACGGAGGGGGTGTGAGCAGAGGGGCTGTTCGCACACTGGCCTAAAGGATACGGATGCTCCTCTAAAAAATGCTGAAAGACTACCTTCACATTGCTCCCTTCCTTGCAGCTGCTTTGTCCGGCGGTGCTTTGCATACTTAAAAGCCAAACAGCACCTATTGATTTTTGATTGTTTGCTTTTTTCTCTCTCTCTCTCTGACATTCTCTGCTCCTGACGCGCACTCCTTTGAAGAGGAAGATATGTTTGCATTCTTTTAATTGTGAGACGGAACTGTCGTCTCTGTCTTGTCATGGAGCACAGTTTAAAATTTTGAAAAAGAGACAAATGTTGCAGTGTTTGCAGTGTTTGAATAAAGTTCCTGTCTCTCTACAACCTCCTGTGTTTCTGTGCAAATCTGTGACCCAAGCATGGCAATATAAAAATAACCATATAAACATATGGTTTCTACTTCACGGATTTTCACCTATCGTGGGGGGCTCTGGAATGCAACCCCCGCGATCGAGGAAGGATTACTGTATTCCCAAAATACTAACCAGAATTTGTAGTTCGTATAACACGTTAAAAGTTTTTTGCTCTAAATGTATGTGTGAAATCCCCCACTCCTAACACTGCAATTTTTTTGGTTTTTTTTGAAAAAACATTAAATCATGGATGCCAGTAGTGTCATTGCCTTTTATAATTTACTAGCTGTACAAGCCAGCACGGGGTTCTAGAAACTATTGAAATCGTCAGAAAAAAAATGGAGATGTAGAGATGTCAGGTAATTGAAAGGAACTACTCTGGGCATCTCTCTCCAAGGAGGATTCGTTTTGCCAACATGCTTGCATCGTTTGTGCATTAGCGGCTAAGCGACTGTCTTTCTTCAGAGGTTTCCTTTTGCCAGCGTGCTCGCCTCACTTCTGTATTAGCTGCTAAGCAAGTGACTCTTTCTTCAGAGGTTTCGTTATGCCGACGTGCTGGCCTTGCTTGCGTATCCTCAGAGGTGGATCCCTTACCCCGACTCCACTTCTCACTTCCAGGCTGGACAGACACACACACTTCCACGTGTAGACATTGATATATAAGATGGGTGTGACATTACAACACATTACTTTCTAGTATCAAGTGACAGCAGCTGAATTTGTTGTTATCAACAAAATAGGCCATCAGCCTCACAAAATGGTCATCAGCCTCACAAAATGGTGGTGACCACAAAACCAAAATGGTGACCAAAACCAATAACAAAGCAACAAAGTAATACTTGAAATAATTTTGGTATGGTACTAGATGTGGTGTTGCTTGGCAACACTAATCATACAGTGTCGTAAGGACGGACTGGCTCTGAGTAGTGCCCTAGCATTGTGCCTAATAAGCCTTTCAGTGTTTTGAGATTTCAGATTTAGCATTTTTGACCTCTTGACTGTTTTAATTTTTGGATTTTGGATTTGTTCATGATTTCGATTTAGCTTTGCAGTTCTGGTATTAAAATGAAAACAAAATTAATTACTTGTAGAATAAAGCCTGTTTCAAGAGTGATTCCATGTATTTCCTTTTTGTACTGACAAAGTGTTAACCTTGATGTTTGCTTTTGAGTTCATTCTTGTAGGTATAAAGTAGCCTATGTCTGAAAAGCAAATTAGCTACTGTAAGATCGTCACAGTTTGTACTTGTTATTTATTGCTTTTCATTAGCAATAACTGACACAATGATGCACCAGGAGTCCCTGCCTGTGTGGATTTTACATGCTCTCCCAATGTCAATGTGGCTAATTCTTGAGCAGCTCCACAGTTTCCTCTCACGGTTCAAAAGACATGTAGATTAGGTCAACGGGTGACTTGAATCTGTCTCTGTGTGTGTGTGTGTGTGTGTGTGTGTGTATGTGTATGGATCCTCTTACATTGATTCCTCTTTTGAACTTATTGGCTGCAAGAGTAAGTTCTAACTCAATGTGACTCTAAGGACTGGATTAAGCAAGTTTATTAAATGAGTGGTTTCATGGATTGCCAATATTAGTGTTTAAACTGAAAAGCAAGGTGGTATCAGATGCAGACAACTGTACAGGTGCAAAGAAAAATTACAGTATCCTGATCAAAATGTTAAAAACACTGACATTGTGTTTGAGTGCTTCACAAAGCCCTGTTTGGTGTTTAGGTGGTGCAGCATCCTGCAGCCAGTTTTAGTAGATTCAGTTCTGATGGAGTTACAGTAGATAATTAACATTAGAAACATAATTTGTTTTCAAAAGCCATCTGTTCTCGTCTCTCAGTTTTACTCAGTATATAATCTGTACATTTTAAATTAGCTGATCTATAATCAAGCCTTCGTCTGTCGTGGTCATCATTTCTTCTTCATACAGCAACAGTCGTTCACAATGCCTGTAAACAATTTTGAAGTACAAGGGTCGTAAACTGGTGCCTTTGTGGTCCTGATGTGACATAGCCTTTATGTATTTAAGTACATTAGCCATATTTTGCAATTGGCAAATTTTGGCAAAAATGATCTGCCATTAGTTTTACTGTGTCTCCAGTAGTTTTGCTGTGCCTCTAAAAACACTTTGGATCTTTTTTAAGAATCTAAAAGTTGTGATAAGCATATGCATCTGCCCATTCTTAAAATAAAAATCGATAGCAAAGAGATTGTAGTATTAGAGGTTTTAGAAATGCTGAATCAAAAATCATAATGTTAATAGGCTAGGGTCAACGAACTCAATCAAATTTCTTTTGGGGGCAAAATTTGGCATCAGGACATGCAACAAAAAGCTGAAATTCTAAAATTCAGTGTTTTTGTAGAGCAGAATGACTCTTTCCTTTGGTGGATTTCAAGTTTCAATAGCATTAGCCCCTTCATCTTTTAATAAGAAAGCACCCATGACATTAGAGCATCGATCACAACTATCATGAAGCATAGAAGGAGACTAAAGCAACAGAAACAAATATTGAACAGAATTCACTCCTAATATGTAAAATTGAGAAACATTTCAAAAGCACTATCGTTATCTGCCAAAAATATGTCAACAACAGTATTGCCATTTCATTGAGAACACTTACATTTCTTTCTTTCATTCAGTCTTCACTTATTTCAGTAATTTACATCTCGGTGGCAATTTTTATTTTTTTTAATTTTATACATTGTCGTTTTGTACTATGTTTGAATTGTACAATATCATGTTATTGGAAATTATTTGGTTTCTGCTGCACTTTCTTTATTTGACCGTTGGAAGAGCAACTGAGTATTGTTCACCATTTGGAGTTGATATAATTACCAAATCCTGTTCACAATGGTAAATACAAAATGGAAGACTCTTGAGCTATTGGGTGAAACTGGATTATTTTTTTTTATTATTAGCAATAGGAATCTCTTTGGAACCAAATGCTGCATGTTTTACAATACAGTGTGTTTTCCAAACCTACTATGTGTTGCACTCAAGCTAAACACCAACCCAAAATAGTCTGCCAGTGCATTTCAGAGCCCAATAACTCATAAAGGGCCTGTTTAAACTCACCAGTCAACCTGACACTAACAAACACATCTTTGTAATATGATAGGAAGCCAGAGTTCCCAGATACAAAGCAACACAGAAGCGGGGAATACATGCATACTCTACTGGCAGCGACCAAGCTGAGATATGAGTCCTGTCTAGTGGAGTTGTGAAGCAGCAGTGCTAACCACTGCACCACCAATGACGCATTCAAGCAGACAGATTTTACATTCTGGCTCACCTTATTTCCATTTGCTGTCATTGTACAAATCATTAACATTGACCTGTGGTTTTGGGTAATGACTGTTGTTAATATCTTTTAAGACTCACTGTTAATGTAATTAATGTAATTGACTCCCTTTACCAATAATTCATATTTATGGTTATCTGTTATTGTTGGACATTAAATATTTGCCTTGTTATGTGTTATTGGATCACTCTGAATATCGCTACTGTAGAATTAATAAACATTCTTTACTTGAAGGGAGAATGTTTACAAGTACTTTTATTATCATCTACAAAACAAAACATTGTAACTGGTAAATTTCAAATGATTCAGAACTTAATTAAAACACATATTTTCATGTGGTTTATCTCCTGACCTATCATAATGTCAAATTTAAGATTAGTGGCCCATCTGGTTGTGTGCATACTGTTTTCAATGTTTTATATACTGTAAGAATGATGGAAAAATTACTTATAGAGATCAACAAGGAAAATGGAGGAAAATTAGTAATGTACTTACAGTTGTGTCCAATGACCAGTGATCATGCTGAATTTATGAATGTGTACCATTCCATTCATAGTTCTAAGCTTTACTAACAGTAACCAAACATGGAATAAGCAATTTTCTGATGAAATGCTATTATTTCAAAAGGTTTATATCAGTACACGATCAGTGCTGGTTTCTGTGGTGGCTAGTGCTGGTCTCTAAAGTGCTTCATACATTTCAGAAATGCATTAAAGCTGATGGAGATCTGTCCAGTAGGACAGTCAATATGCAGGTCAGTCACATCAGGAATTAATGTTGAGATTACAAAGCATGGTTCAGGTAAGCAGGTAGAAAGATAAGTTGAAGAACTCAAATCACGGTAGAACTCTTGAAAGGCTAAGCAATAACCACAAGAAGAAAACAACAGTCAAATGTTTGTACCCATCACCCTTCTATTAATTCTGCCACCGGGTTCCTGCTCATTTCAGTAATGTAAGCAATGGACTGAAACCTCATATCCAGATTGTGTATTCTTATATTAATGTACACTGTCTTAACATTTCCACACTTTGTGACAAATATTTAATATTTTTTTTTTCACTTGCACCCCAAAATGGGCCACCTTGAATACCTTTGAACCCAGAGATGATCTTTCCTTGTCACCATCTGACATCAGATTAGATGGGGCCCTCACAATAGAGGTCATTTTAATCCCTATGCCTGCTAATTATTTCCCTGGATATGCAGATCTAAAGTGCCGGCTCAGTGAGATCCACTCTGTTTTGTCTGCACAATTTTGACAAGCCCATCTGGACCCAGGGGACATTTCAGCTGCTGCTCTATAGACCAATTTTCTTTATTGACTAATTCAGCGTTTATCTGAATTCTCATTATGGCTGCAGCCGTGTGTGAAGACCGGGAGCTGAGTGTTGTTCTATCCTGTGCTATGTGAGAGAATGAGACCTCAAGGGGCCTGGGAGATGCCTGCCATTATGTCATAGGTTGGCCAGCATTCGCATATCAGCCGATCACCTACAGCCAGAGTAACTGAATGAAAGGTGACATTTATATTGTATCTTTCATTCAGGGTCACACAGAAATGGATGGTGTAGTTGGACTACCAAACTGGAAATGCCCTAAAAAAAAAAGTCAAAGTCAAAGTGAACTTTATTGTCATCTCAACCATATACAAGTATACAGATAGACGAAATTGCGAAGCTCAGGGTCCACAGTGTAACAACATGATGTGCAAATAATAATTTAAAAATAGAATTAAAATTTAAATTAAAATTAAAATTTAACATTTAAATTAAAATTAAAACACAAACAAGACAAGACAAAGAAGTAGCAGCAATATCGATGTGTAATATATGTAATATAATAAATAAATAATAAATAATAGATATAGATAATACAGAAATTATCAGTGTATGATAATAGTTGTTTAAGACATGTGTAAACAATGACAGGTCAGAATGTTTCACAGCAGAAGGATATCAAGAGTGTCAAAATACTTAAAGGTCAGTATGAGATTTTCAGTCCTTTTCTACATGCACACTCGTCTTTGCAGGACAGTGGCTCGCATGTATAAAAGTTCTGTTTTTAGAGGTGGTTGAGGCCGTGTGGAAGGTCCCAGGGGGCAGCCTGGTGTTAAGCAGTCTAACAGCTTGGGGGTAAAAACTCTCCTGCAGCCTGGCAGATCTGGCTTTGATGCTGCAGTATCTTCTCTTGGATGGCAGAAGTGTGAAAAGTCCATGTGAGGAGTATAAGGGGTCCTGCACAATGCTGCAGGCGTTGCGGACACTGCGTTTGTAAAATATGTCCTGTAGTGAAGGGAGAAGCACCCCAATAATGTTCTCTGCTGTCTTCACTATCCTTTGCAGGCGCTTGCAGTCGGTTATGTTTCAGTTGCCATACCAGACAGTGATACAGCTGGTCAGAACACACTCAATGGTGCCTCTGTAGAACATGGTGAGGATGGAAGGGGGAAGACTTGCTCGCTTCAGCCGCCTCAGGAAGTGTAGTCTCTGCTGGGCTTTCTTGATTAGTGATGAGGTGTTATGTGTCCACGTAAGTTCTTCAGTTATGTGCACACCGAGGAACTTGGTACTCCTAACAGTTTCCACATCTAAACCGTTGATGCTGAGTGGGATGTGGGCAGGACGTGATTTTCTGAAGTCCACGATTATCTCTTTTGTCTTGTCGACATTGAGAGATAGATTGTTGTCTTCACACCATGCGGACAGCCATTCTACCTCATCTCTGTATGCTGTTTCATCATCCCTGCTTATCAGTCCCAGCACTGTCGTATCATCCACAAACTTGATGACGTGGTTGGTGTTGTGTGTGGCTGTGCAGTCGTGAGTCAGCAGGGTGAACAGCAGTGGACTAAGCACGCAGCCCTGCGGTGCTCCAGTGCTCAGTGTGATGATGCTGGAAGTGTTGCAGCCTATCCGAACTGACTGGGGCCTCTCTGTCAAGAAGTCCAGGATCCAGTTGCAGAGGGTAGTGTTCAGGCCCAACCTGCTCAGTTTTACAACCTGCTTTTTAGGGATGATTGTGTTGAAGGCAGAGCTAAAGTCTATGAATAGCATCCTGACATATGTGTCTTTTTTATCCAGATGTGTCAGGAAGAGGTGAAGGGCAGAGCATATGGCATCCTCAGTTGACCTGTTTGAGCGGTATGCAAACTGAAGAGGTTCCCTAAGCTCTTACCCTAAGCCTGTGCTAGTTAAAAGTCTTTACAACACAGGAAGGGGGACATTTTGGAGAAGATTTTTTACACATTGTCTCAAATGTTTCCAAACAAAAACACATTCGGACAATTAGGAAATTTTAAGGAAAGATCTACAACAGCTCCAACACTTTATTGTAGATTACCTCTGCCACATCTGAAATCATGTTACAGCATCCAATAACCATTCCATGCATTGACCAGACCCATCCAAAAAAGATCCTAAGCTGATCCTGGTTGCATGGGGTGCCACTTAATAGCACTGCTCACTAACTCGGACTGAGCCATTATTGAGAGACCATTCATCCTTAAATACATATATTTAAGATATGGGAAGAAATAGGGTCACATATGATTCAATGGTTTCTCAGATACTAAAGTGTCAGGAGTAGCATTTTTAATCCAACTAGCAGTGGAACCAAATGCCACCATAGGATACTTAGAACGAAGAGCAAAGGGGAAAAGTTTAGCAAGAGCCAGCCGTACTAGTTACCGTACATTTAGCTCAACTAATGGAACTACTGATACCGTTCTATTCCTCCTGAATCCTAGATTTGAATCCCAGCTCAGTTACTGTCTGTTGAGTTGGGATGCATTCCCTCCATGTACTCTGTTTTTCTTTTCACATTGAAAAGTGTTCATGTTAGGCTAAATGGAGACTCTGAAATTCCACAAGTAAGCATATTTGTCCCACAGTGAACTAATATCCCATCTGAGGTTGGTTCCTAACTTGCTCCCGGTACTGTTGGCAAAATCTCTAGGTGGATTAATTAGGCTGAACTGATTGCCTGACAAATAACAAATAGATTTTAATTGGGCATGAATGGATATTCCTGTAGAGTTTTGCTAAAATTAAGGCTCTTCTGACTAGATCGAATAGCAGACATCAATAGGACAATCGTTACACTAGTAGTAGTAGGTAGATCATCTATGAGCTCCTAACCTCCTACAGTAGTTTTATTCATCCTCAGAATTATAGGAGGGCTTGGGTCACATGATTTCAGTTTTCTTTCCATCAGGTATCAGAGTACAGTGACATCAACCACAAACCTAAATAGCAGAGAGACTTGAGTTGGAGTTTCTGCATTAAAGCAGCCGTATCCAGTAATCTAACACTGAGCACTTCCTGGCAGACAACTCCTGTTCAGTCTATCTATCTATCTATCTATCTATCTATCTATCTATCTATCTATCTATCTATCTATCTATCTATCTATCTATCTATCTATCTATCTATCTATCTATCTATCTATCTGTCTGTCTGTCTGTCTGTCTGTCTGTCTGTCGTAACAGTAGGGGGCGCTATTGCTCCCTTGAACCCTCAGGTACCACACCAAACACCAGGTAAAAGTATTATACTTATTATTTTTATTATAATAACGTGCACTAAGCACCCTCCTCTCCACACTAATATAACTAACAATACTCCAATGAATCACTACCAATACACAATCCTCCTCTCCCAGACACTTAGCCACCCTTCCTCTCAGCTCAGCTCAGCGTCTGGGCTTTCCCAAGGTCCTTTTATATCCCCTGACCCGGAAGTGGTTCCAACCCTGCAGTCCATGCTTCGTTATCACTTCCGGGTCAGATTAAAAGTCCTTTTCTTCATCCCGGAAGCACGTCGTTCCTTCTGTCCATGTGACCAAGACATGCTTACGGGTTATAGGGCACGTAGCACTCCCCAAGCCTCCCTACAGCTGCTCCTGGTGGTCCCCATGATATCCAGCAGGGCTGTTTGTAAAAACTACAAGGTCCATGAGGCCCTACTGGAATTCGGGGAGCTGCCATACTGCTGGGAGGGCTCCATCTGGCGGCTTGGAGGTGTGGGCCGGAATATATGGCTGGCCATCCCTCACACTATCTATCTATCTATCTATCTATCTATCTATCTATCTATCTATCTATCTATCTATCTATCTATCTATCTATCTATCTATCTATCTATCTATCTATCTATCTATCTATCTATCTATCTATCTATTCATGTTATAGGTAACAACAACAACAGCAATAATAATAATAATAATAATCTTCTTCTTTTGGCTGCTTCCGTGAAGAGTTGCCACAGTGGATCATCTTCTTCCATATCTTTGTCTTCTGCATCTTGCTCTGTCACACCCATCACCTGTATGTCCTCTCTCACACCATCCATAAATCTTCTCTTAGGCCTTCATCTTTTCCTCTTGCCTGGCAGCTTTATTCTTAGCATCCTTCTCCCAATATACCCAGCATTTCTCCTCTGCACATGTCCAAACCAACGCAATATCGCCTCTCTGACTTTATCTCCCAATCGTCCAACCTGAGCTGACCCTCTGATGTACTCATTTCTAATTATGTATTATGTAATAAAACACTAAAGTCTGCCTGTCCAATCATTCTGAGCAATCTGATGGGTCAGTTTGGCTTTGGTGACATGACGAAAGAGGACATATGAGTGTGAGACGCACAAGGAGGAGTAAAGATGTATGAGGCATACCTGAGAGAGTCGCCATCAAAGACAGCAAGTAAAAACTGGACAGGAGGTGAGAAAGGCACCTCGAAAATAATACCAGAGTCTGAGAAGCAGGCTCTACAGAAACACACTCGAGAGAGAGTGCACCGGTGAAGAGACATTCAAACACATGCAAATACAGAGGAAAGGTGCTGAAGGCACCTTTCTTCACCATAGGAGAAGAGATAGCAAATGTTTTCAATTACTCTATTACCTGGCTTCGACATGTACCTAGAAAAGTGACACGAGGGGCAAATGGACAAAAGAAATAATGGAACATACATCTCCATAGCCTTTCTGACCATGGCAAACTGAGTGTTCCTCGAGTTAGTGCACCCTGTCCATTCCTCTACAGATACTTCCACTGTGCAACAGTTATATTACATTATTGCTAGTATAGTCTTCAGTCTGCCTCTGGAATGCTGTTTCATGAACACCTTCAAAATTGTGCTGATTGCATGCATTTATTTACACCATATCCCATGGCACCATCTCTGAACATCAGCTGGTAGGACTGCCAAGGCCAGAGTAACAGCTTTCACTGGGCACTGCTACAGGTATGTCCACAGTCTAATGTAGCACACTGAACTGTAGTCAGGCTGGTATTCACTTCTGAATGAGTCTACAACAGCACATGAGACATTTAAAGAGAGGCCTCTGAGTGAGTTTCTGCCACATAGGTCTGATTCTGCTTACCTTCCCAGTCAGTCAGATGGTGTAGATGACACCAAGAAAACTAATGAAAAACAGCCTCTTCTGGAGAAGCTATAGAGCAGTATTTCATGTTTTGGATGACAGCAAGAAAAAAGAAATTAAATTTTAAAAGCTCAAAGATGGTAGCTTTTGCTAGACTTGTATGAGGAACGCCACGCAGGGTTCCAAAGGGATGTGCTTTTAATGCTGTCTTTGATTTTTAAATGTGAAGCAATGCATTTTTCATGATTTATCCCCTCAAGTTTTTTTCCTTCTCTTCATCATAACTTTTTTCTTATTTATAAAGGGTCTCCTTGGAGTTCGGGTTGGTTCATAAAGCACACAGCGGCCGTGGCCTCGATCACAATGCAATCAGACTCTTAGGCCAGGGGCCTTAGTCTATTAGCATCCGTTCTGCTGAGTGAGGCCCGCGTGGGTTAAAGAGCAGCTCGACATTGTTTTAGTCAAGGCTGCTCTGCATTTGCAGATACCTCACTTAGAAAAACAGCAGCTTCAGCAGTTTTCTCTGCTTTGTTACTTTTCACAAGAAAATGGCAAAAGAAAGTCGGTTCAGTTTTCCTCAGTATGGGGAGTGGTCAGAGTATGACTAGTGGAGCTCATCTCAACTGAGATAAGAAAATGTCAACTGGACAAAGCCAGAGTTCTTTTCAGGAGGTGCAATATGAACTCTTTGTAGTCTGATCTTGTCAGAGTTCATGATCCTGCAGCTTTAAACTCGTAAGATCTGACCCCATCTGTGCTTATCTAATACTTGGATCCTGATGCTGTTTGATCTTAATGCCCAGCTCACAATGTTAACAGCTGGTGTCTTGTTTTGTTAGATCTCACTGTCTTGCATTTTCACATCAATACTGGTAGATATCAGTATTTTGAAGCTTATACATCTTATGCCTCTGCTGTTGTCACATTGCCCTGCATGTTTAATCCTCTGAGCGTGACCCTGCCACATCTCATTATTGTGCTATTCTGCCCTATGGAGTCAATATAATCCTGTAAGATCTCATGCGCCTGTTGCTTCATTTCCTGGAATCACAAATACTGTCATCTTGCCACTTCTTTTTGCAGGTTTTTATTTATCCCATATCTCATTATCTTGCAGCTCCTTACCCAATGTCAGATTCTACAAGATTACCTTGGAGTCCAAAACTGTTAGTTCCCAGTGTTCCAGCATTTTCGACATTACTTTATACAAGCCAGCTCTCTATATTCCTGCACCTTTAAACCAATAATCTGGCAATGGCAGCTCTCTTTGTTTCCAGAACATCAACCCACTGACTCACTCTGTCACCTGTGTGAGTCTGACCCTCTTATCCTTCTTGCTATTACTATGTCTTAAGCTGTAGTCTAACCCTGTTATTTGTCACTATCTTATATATATAAATGTATACACGTGGAACTGTGTGTGTCTGTCCATCCCAGAAGTGAGAGGTGGAGTCAGAGTAAAGACTTCACCTCTGAGGATACACAAGCAAGGCCAGCACATCGACATAATGAAACCTCCAAAGAAAGAGTCACTCGCTTAGCAGCTAATACAGAAGTGAGATGAAAATGGTATCCCTTTTACTTTTCCTCCCGCCGCTAATACACAAGTGAGGCGAGCCCATTGGCAAAACAAAACCTCTGAAGAATGACAGTCGCTTAGCCTCTAATGCACAAACCATGCGAGCATGTCGTCAACACAAAACCACCTAGGAGAGAGATGCCCAGAGTAGTTCCTTTCAATTACCTGACATCTCTGCATTTCAATTATTTTTCTGACGATTTCAATAGTTTCTAGGACCTCGAGTTTTTTACAGCACAGGCTTACACAGCTAGTTTCTATATAATTACCTTTTAGTCTGACCCTCTCAGCTCTCACTGTTCTTGCATCTTTACTTTTAGTCCTTTCCTGTCAGCTTTCATAATTGCCCCTTCTTTTGACCTTGTGATCTCACACTTTCTCTGCATCTTTACCCCTGTGGTGTGATGCTGTCAGATCTCATAACTCCTCCATTACATGACCTTGCCCAATGTAAGTCCTCCTGCATCTTTACCCTTACACTCTGACTTTGTCAACTCTCAGTATTCTAGCATATTTAACTACAGACGATCCCTTATCTTCTATCTTTATTCTCCTTTTAGTCTGACCTTGTCAGACCTAACTACTCCTGCATCTTTAAATTTGTAGTCTTATATCGTCAGAATTCATTGTATCGGTGTTTCCATGTTTTCCTACCTCATACTTATTATTTCCTTTTATTCTAATCCTGTCAATTCTCAATAATCCTGCTTTTTCAACCATGCAGTCTGATCCTGTCAGTTCACATTATTTCCTAGCATTGTTACGATGTAATCTCTCACTGTTCCTGTATCTTTATCACTATAGTATGATCCTGTTAGGTCCCATTACTTTTGCATTTTTGTCCCCCTAGCCCTAACTGTTTAACCCTCATTATATTTACCTTTGTATTCTTAACCTGTTAGTTTTGGGTATTCCTGGATCTTTAGATTTAGTCCTTTCCTGTCAATTCTCATTATTGCCCCATTTTCTGACCTTGTGAACTCCTGCCTACCTGGTCAGCTCCCAATATATTTACCCCTGTATTCTGGTCTAGTCAGCTCTTATTATTTATTTCTATTCTGACCTTGTAATCTCTTGCTGTAACACCATCTTTGCCTCCGTTGTCTGACCCTATTGGCTGTGTTTCTGTATATGTACCCGTGTATTTTTGTATTCCTGCACTCAGTATATTTACCACCACATTCTAAACATGTCAGTTCTCCGTATCCCTGCATATTTACACCTGTAGGCTGATCCTATCAGCTCTCTCTGTTTCTGTATATTTGCCCTGGTATTCTGGTCCTTTCAGCTCTGAGTATATCATTGTTCCTGGATCTTTCCCCAATGTTCTAACTCTGTCAGACCCCAATATCCTGGCATCTTCACCTTTTGACTGACTTGTGAAGTTTGTCTGAGAATTACTGAAACCTTTGGGAATTTATGTTTTATAAATACAGTATATTTATACCAGCAATGTGAGAATGATTCTCATGTACATTTCTTTACTATTTACAACACAAAACAATAGTTGAAAGTAAATACAAAGGCAGAACCAAGTTAAACAAAGAAAACAATTTCTCAATTGCAGTTTCCAGACAATGTGATTTTAAAAATCGTTCAGGCTCTTGGCAGTTCTTTCCTAGCCATTATACTTCTAAACAATGATAACTCATTGTCATTAGTATATCTCAGCTCTTGTGTTCATCAGTCTCATTTTTAGGACAAAATACAACTGATTGTCATAACCATACTGCTTCATACATAAATAATTATTTTTCTGCTTCAGTTACTTTCAGCATGTTGGCTTTTAACTGTTTCTTAACTGAATCATTGTCAGTTTCATTCAGTGCAGTTATCTTTTAGTTACACAATGCATTTATTGTCAGTAATGCTGTTTCATTTGACAGTGAATGTAGAATATTTAAATGAATACTCCACTCCAAGAAAATAGTATTTTTTTAATCTGTTACTTACCCTATGTTATTAGTAGTGATGGTTGTAGAAAAGTTTTCATATTTTCCCAGGAAACAGAAGTTATAAAGTTTCTAACACAATTGGCTTCAATAGAGCAAATGAGGAACAATTGAAATATAATCTCATATATACTTCTTTTCTGGTTCGTCTTGCTTCTACTTCAAAACTGGTCCCACCCACACGCAGCCGACACGGCATTTCTCGATTCCTATTCGTCCTCTTCCAAACCCTTCCCCACGCTGCCTGCGGCCTCCCATGCACCTTGCTATTTTTGTTATACTGCGACGGTTGTTTCCTAAGCCCTTGTTATAAAATGAACAACAGTATCTTCTCTGTCGACTGGTTTTTGTACAACGTTATGTTATGATTTACCCACTTTTATTCCCTTATGGAGACATTGGCTGGCACAAAGATTTACAACATTTTCCTGATAAAAGAACCGCCAAGCGAATAAGGCTTTCTCAATTCCAATTTTACACGTACAGATTAGCAATGAGGAATACATTTATTATTTTGCACTCCAGCGACAAACTATTCCAACAGTACGTCGTAGATGCATATGTTAAAACAGAGGGCGCCCATCTCAACTATCTCAGATTACATCAACAAGATCTGCACGTGGAACAATACAAAGGACTATCAGACGCACTGCAAGCAAACGCTGAAAATAACAACATACATGTAGGCAAAATGATCATATTACCATTCACATTTCCAGGAAGTCCAAGATACATGCAACAAAACTAACGGCAGAACTACCTTCTCAATGTTTACCACAACAATAAGACCCAGTTGCTCAACTTTGCGGTATTAATTTCTCGACTGTGACTCCCCAAGAACTTGCTACAAGAGCAATACTGAGCGTCACAAACGACGATTCTGTACATATTAACAACAAACTTCTTAATCTTATACAGGGTGAATAAGTGACCTTCAAGAGTGTAGATACAGTAGTCAGTGACGATCCTAATGATCAACTAATGTACCCACAGGAGTTTTTACACACCTTCACACCAACTGGCATGCCTTCCCATATCCTTCATCTGAAGGTGGGAGCTGTAGTTATGCTCCTCCAAAATATTATGCCATCGAAAAGGTCTTTGCAACGAAACAAGACTCATTGTTACCCGAATACATACAAATATTATTGAGTGCAAACTAATGGCTATCCAAAATTCTGAAACAAACTTCCTTCTGACACCAATCTTCCTTTTACATTTAAACGCACACAATTCCCACTCAGACTCGCCTTCTCCATGACTATCAACACGTCCCAAGGACAAACGTTTGCAAAGATTTGCGTTAATCTACAACAACCGTGTCTTTAGTCACGGTCAGTTTTACGTGGCTTTTTCTAGGGTTAGATCTTTCAACTCATTATCTGTCATCTCCACCAAAACACCTATTCACAACTACATCTTTCAAGAAGTATTTATTTTTTCTTGATTTCTGAATTCCTTTCTCACCGTTTTCCGTTCCTATTCTTACACCATTGTATGCTATGGCGGGCGTCGGTTAGTATTAAATGTTTCCTGAAAAGTCTTAAAGTTACTCATGTTGCATAATCTGTATGTCAGTTATCTAGCTGTATGCTCACTGTGTCCAAAACTTATGTTTTTTTTGTTAAAATATTTTTACTTATGGAAAATGAGAGAAGTCCAGGAAACTGAAGTGTGTTCAAGTGAATTTGAGCTGTTATATTATTACAGAACTCTTGACCAATGAAACAAAGTGATTTAAGGGTTTACATTGATTTAGACATTGTCTTTGAAACAACATTCTTATCTGTACTTACAGGCTTCTCATACACTGACTTATTCAAAGACTTAAACCTCCTTAATCTTGAGCAGTGAAAGCTGCATGTGGACCTAATCGATGTTTTCAACATTTTCAAAGGTGTTATGCAACTTACAAGAACACAACATGGCCAGAGAGCTCCACAGCACAGGCGTTCAATTCTTGTCTTTTTTCCAAACCAGATATCCCAGGTAATCTTTAGTCAAAAGGTGCTTAAGAGGTATAGCTATGAAGTTTAAATCAGCTAACGAGAACAAACCAAAAGTCTTTCCCAAAGACTTTAATCAGAATCAAAAGCAGAAGGAAGTCTTTTGTAAATGTTGTGATTTGCTTAACTGTAATCATAGTTACAAGGATTGCAGAATTCATTCACTAAACTTCTGTTATTTTACTAGAGCCAAAATACTAAGACAAAAACCATGTTGAGTCAAAACCAGAGTATCGAGACCAAGACTACCTAACTGCACTTGTTCATTGATCAAATTCGTATCTCAAACCAAGAGGCTTCAACACTGCAGTGTAATTTATTAGTACGTACTGTATTCTTGATGTAAGTCTGGGAGGAGGTCCCTCACCATCAGGCAAGATCCCACAGCAATTCCATTACCTGCTTGTAGAGCCTTTTAAATGGCAATGTGACACACATACAATTTAAAACAAAAATAAGCTCAAATATTTTTTAGACTAAGAAATAAATTGAAATTAATTTATTAAAATAAACTCAAAAATTAAGCTTCAAAAGTATAGAAATCTTTTGAACCAAAAAAATGGTCTGAAACACAAAAAAATGTATAGGCTGCCAACACAGGTTACACGGTTCTTAACATAAAGTTAGTTGTGCTGAATGATTTTCTCATGATATCCAGTGAAGAGTTAGTGCATTCAAGATGAAAGAAAAACTGTCATAAAAGTTTGAGACAACCTATTGAGTCAAGTAGTTGAAACCTGTGGCATCTTTTGTAAAGTATTTGTATGAGATATAAGAACACATGCCTTGGATGCCTTTAAAGGGTTCAAGCTTGGAAAAACAAAGGTAGCACTCCCTAGGGAAAGGAAAGCCTAGCCTTAAATCTGAAGAAGTTGGTTAACGGACTGTACACAAAAAAACGCTGTCAAAACCTAAAAATCTCAAAAATGGGAGAGGGGAACTGTAAAACCCCTGGCTTCTTGAGTTATTATTTATAGTATATCCAACTTTAGACTTCTGGCCTGTTTCTCAGTATTGTTTTCATCTCTTGGTCTCTTATTGTTTTTGCCTGCCACATTTCCACTTCCTGGCAGAACAGCCACATGTGGATTATATAGGCCTCATTAGGTCACATCTGAAGCCTGTGTGGCGTAACGGTCAAGGCTTTGGACTTCAGAGCTAGAGGTTTAGGGTTGAATCCTGCTACTGACACTTAATGTGTCCTGCCTGTCCTCCAAATGGAAAAGCAAAAGAAATGTAACATAATTATATCTCATAAGTTGTAAACCAACTTAATGAAAGCATCAGCCTGATTAGTAAATGTAAACTGTTGCATTAACAGTGGGAAAAGGATTGGGATAGAATTATAAACATTACACTAAACATAAACAGAGAACAAACAAAGTAACTGGGGGAAAAATAACAAATTTACAAAACATTAAAGCATAACAAAATAAAGACAAAGTCCACACAGCATTATCCGTAAAGCTTCACTTTCCTGGATTCTGATCCTGTTTGATGTCACTCTTCTTGAAGCTTTACATCCAGGTGTCTGGTGGTACCAAACCTCATGATCACACAGAATTAGCCCCTGGAGTCTGGCCCTGTTGAATCTTTCTCATTTTGAAGCCACATCTCAATATTCGGAAGCTCTGAATTCTCCAGTGTAATTCTGTGAATAATGCTGTATTTGTGCTCTCCTATTGTGAGCACCTAAAACTACCCTGGAGGCCAATTTTGCCATATTTCATGTTTACCGTGGCTTTAGCCTCCTCTTTTAGACCATGTCTGATTTTCCTGTTTCTGAAGTTTAGTCCTTGTGAGCGATCAACATCCTACAGTTTTTTTTCTCTTGGGCACTTGATTCTGTCAGTTTCCCAAATAGTTTAGCCTGTCTTCATGTTGTTGTGGGTATACAGTGAGCATTGGGCCCTGGTGCATCAAATGAAGACCTGAAATTGAATATCAGATGAGAACTCCTGACAGCGATCATCAGAATGGAGGCATTGTCTCCCTAGTCGACACTTCAGTGCAAGCCCTGTCATTCTTAGAATATTAAGGGCCCTATAACACTTAAAGAAGACAGAAACTGTATTTTATCGTTTCTGTGGCTCACTAGGCGTTGAACATTAAACGCTATAGGCTGTCAGTACACTGGGATCAGACTCAAATGCGCATTTCTCTGTTCTTATTTTCTACACAACCTATTCTAAGATCAAAGAAGTTTATGTGCATGGAGGAAAGTTCTCCATATGCACTTTGGATGGACAGTCTTTCTCTTTCCAGTTGTACAGTTTTGTGTTTTACTGTTAATATTTGTTTGTAACTAATCGCTTTAGATAAATCTACCCAATAGAAAACTCTTTCCATCTAAATGACTTAGCTTTATAGCCAGGTTCTACCTTTATTCTTCTTTTAGTTACCAGGGTTACATTCTGGCAACATTTGAAGAAAGCAGAAGAGAGCCAGCACTTTCATATTATTCTAAAATACTCCTTAATATATGTGACACATGATTAGAAGTCAAAGTTTTTGTGGTCTTGCAGAATGCCCAAGCACACAGCACATTCTGGCACCATCACTTCATCCTCAATACTAAAACACAGATCCATCTCTACTGCCAAAAGCAACTCCACTCCTGTGTCCCTTTTCCTGTCCTCCTCCATCAGCCCTCATAGTAACACATGAGAGTAATGGCCCCATAAAGCTATAATGCTTAAAAGTATAAGCTAATGCCATCCCACCTGCACCTCTCATGTCTATGAAGCAGGACCGTGCATATTGCTTCACAAACTGGCATTCTCTTTGTCATTCGCTAACCAGTCCCCATGAGGGTAAGCAAGATAGCCTTGCTTCATTTTTGAATAGCCCCCTTAGTGGAGCACCACTTCTTATTTAAGAAAACCTAATGCACCATTTGTTGCTGATCCACCTTTTCTAAAGACAGTTAACTGCCTAGTGCCTACGTTATCATGTATGCCATAGTTTGAAGACAATTAGCACTGTCTGGCTATAGTTAGAGTATGCACCAGTATGAATCAGTCGTAAGTTTAGGGAGGTGCTGTTTATATTCATTTAGTAGGTGAGGTGCAGTTGTAGAGGCAAGCCAGTAACTTATCTCAAAGTATGATATGAAGTAAGAACGTCCAGTATGACAGACTCTAAACCGATAAATTGCAGTATAGAGAGGACAAAGTAATAAAAAGAAACAGAAATGACTAATTAGGTGAAGCTGAATGAACATTCTGAAGCTGTAACTGGAATTTTAAATTGTCAAATTATTATTTCCTGCACCTTTAATCCTTTGTAGTCTTTTCTTGTCAGTGCTGTACGTACTGCAGCTTTCCTTATTGCAGCCTGAATCTGTTAGATTGCAGTATTACACTTTTTATTGGTCTGACGCTGCTCATGTCTGATTTTTATATCCTGCAACTTCACAAACTGGAGTGTGATCCTGTGAGAACTCAGTTCAAACTCCTTTGAGTTTGACCCGGACAGATCTCCATGTGCTGTAGTTTTACCTCCTGGTGTGTAATCTTGTCAGATGTTACTGTCTTAAAGCTGTACTTTCTTCATGCCTTCAGATATTATTATTCTGTATGCTTACCCCTTGGAGTCCAATCCTACCTGATCCTTGTTTTCTCAATTTTTGACCTGTAAAGTCAAATTCCATTAGTAGTCTCTTAAGTCAGATACTGTCAGTGCTCAGTATTCTGTAGTTTTACTCTAGTGAGTTGGGTCCTCTTGGAGCTCCATATCCTGTAGATTGGCTTACATGTGTCTAACATTGTCAGTTATTCTCATTCTACAGCTTTAACTCATTTCACATCTTATTATCCGGTAGTTTTACTTTTTTTAGTCTGATCCTGACAGATCTCCATATCCTGAAGATTTACTTAACAGAGTCTAACCTTGTGACATATTCCTGCCCTAATGATTTACCTCAGGGGTGTCAAACTTGGTTACTGGAAGCTGCAGTGGCTGCAGATTTTTGTTTCATTCACTTCCATAATTATTAACCAATTAATAATGTTAAGAAATCAGACATGTTTTTTCTTAATTTATATTGGTTTGCTTTTTAAGATTCAGAACTAATTGTTTACTCCCTAATCAGTTAACTGTGGGGTCATAAATTAAGCTCCGGGATGGCCACAATTTTCATCTCCATCCAGTTTCTTAATGAGAAGTCAATTCTTCTTGATAATGGGACTTGTTATTTAAGTATATATCGTGTAGTACCCTCATTCTTTCATATTAGATATCTGTAAAACTGTTGATTTTCTCTCTCTTTTGAGAGCATCATGAAAATGTTTTGTTGACGAGAACAAACTGTCACCTTTTCTTTTCAAGTATTTTATTGAGACACCACATGCTCCCAACCTCCTCCTCCTCCTCCTATCATGGACCATAAGGTTCAAACGGGATGAAGTTAGCTGACCATCTGTTGGATTGGTTTGTATGTTATCATTGTCTTGCTACTGGTTAAACAAGCAATTAAGGGATCTGAATATTAAAACACAAGTCAATTAACCCCCCCGGTCTGCACTACGCGCCAGCCACTTCACATCTCTGCTTCTGGCATAAGTGGATTTCACTTTCACCAAACAACAAATCTTTTATTCTTGCGGATACGCCTCTTCATTGGGAAGAAACATTACTTTTCCCTGATGGCAACACGAATTAGATGATCTACAAGTCTCCAACTTAAAGTTTAAATCCGAACAATATATTCAATCTCTTTTTACAGGTCTATTATTTCACAGAGTAATAATTTTCTTTTGTTTGCGCTAATGCGATCTTTACTATCATTTTTTTGGAGACTTTCGAATTTTAGTACTTCCATTATCTCTAACCTGCTCTGCATGTGTATCGCGCCAACGTTTTTGAATTCTTTACGACGTTCTACTTTGTCATCTACTCTTTGTCTTTTATTTCCTGCCCTGGGTGTGGTTAAATCACTTGGCACAAAGTCTTGTCAGATGGGACGTGAAAGTATCTCTCTGAAAAAGTCACGCCTCGCCTCAGGCTAAAAAGTCTCATCTCGTCTCAGGATTTTTTTATTATAATAGAGAGATATCCAATTGTATTTATTTATCCTTGGTTTTACTCTTTTCAGTCTGATCCCGACAGATATCCTCACCCTATAGCTTGATTTATTGACACCTGATCTTGTCAGATGTTCTTGTACTTAAGCTCTACCTTCATGACATTATATCCAGTCAGATTCTTTACTCCTTAGAGTCTAATTCTTTTAGATCCCTGTATACTGTATCTTAACATCTCATTAAACACATCTTGAAGGATCTTATTTATTGGACCTTCTTGGAATCAAACCCTGTCAGATTCATGAATTTTGCAGCTGTGGCCTCTGAAGTCTCAGCTTATAAATTATTATTCTCCCATGACCTTAACGCTTGGAGTCTAACACTAACACATTCTTGTATCTTCTGCATATTCCTTCCATGTAAATATATTCAAAATCTCAGTATCCTACGTCCAGATGTCTTTGGTGCCTAACCCTGTCAGATTTATGCATTTTGCAGCTGTATCCCTTGGAGTCAGACCTAATGAAATCTCACTATTCAGTATTTTTACTCCTGGGAATCTAACCCTGTTAGTTCTGTCTATCCTACATGTTTGGTCACCTGAATTAGATGATGTCAGATCCTAATAAAATGTAGTTTTACTCCATTGAGTCCGATCTTGTACCTCTATCTGATAGAACTTCATTATTCCTACTCCATCCTGAACTTTTATATATCAATTTCAATTCTGCCAGATCTTCATACAGTATCCAGCAGTTTACAAAAGTTGGCAACATATTTAGAATGATGTCAGTGTCCAGATTTTTCACGTTGCAGTTATATCTACTGTAGTCTGAAGCTGTAAGATCTCTAGATTCTGTGTTTTTATTTAATTGTAATCAGATCTGTATTTTCTGCAGCATCATACTCAGCTTATTTATTTCAGTAGCATTTAGCTTTCTATAATAATACAGCTGATGCTGCTCAATACATTTTGTTTAACTTATTATTAGCTGTGCACTGTGAACAGATTGTTTCTATTATACAAGAAAACCACTTTTACTGCAGTGTAATATTTATCAATTTATTTGTTTCTTCGACAGGAGCAATGTACCTTTTTTAACATAAGCTCCTGTTCCAGAAATATATTGTGGTAAAATTCATGTAAAACGTCTACGTTTTTATTGACCGTGCTTGGCCAGCTGTAATTGGATATTGCAGAAAAGCGAGATCTTCGAATCATCAGTTTGATTTTGCCCTTCTCTCGACTTGTTTAGTTATTAGAGGTGTGATTATTTACTATGGTGCAGCAATGTCCCTCTTCGATCATTCTGGGAGACACAAGAGAATTAAAGTTGAGTTAGTGCGCAGCTCTATGGTGACCATAAGTGGCTACAGGTATTTGGGATGTTGAAGGAGAAGAAATGCACCCCTGTAGCCACTAAGGGGCAGCAACTTAATTTCAATTTTTTTTTCTAATGAGCTCTCTTGTCACACATATCACTGCTAGATTGCAGCAACTTACTTTAAAAATGGGTAGAATACTATGACCTTTGCTTGCTGTCTTCTGTTTCCACCTGTGTCCTGTATTTGCACATTTAGAAATATGAAAGTGGACATAGCAATAGGACATTGGTCAGTCTGTGTAGGCTCTCTAGCAGAATTATACTGCCACTGTTAATGGGAGTGGAGACTGGAGAAGAATTAAAAATAAAAATTGCTGCAAATAATGACCACTTTGTGATGGCACTGATAGAGAAATCATTTCTCTTCTGTGGTCTGAAATGATACTCAGCCTTCAATAACAGCCCTCTTAATGACTGAGCGAAGTTACAGCAATGACTTTTTCAAATCCAGTCCACCTAGCTGGTTCACAAAAATAAGAGGAGATTCCCATGGAGGAACAAAGATGAATTAATAGGGGATGCTATTAAGAAATGGATGGAATGGAGGATATAGGGAGGGTGTGGATGATAAGAAAATCATTAGACCCTTGGGTAGTTTAAAGCACCTTGATACATTTCATTGGTGACATGGATGCTGAGGATGTAAGTGGTGGGCTGCCCAGGATGTGTCAAGGGGGCCTGGGAATTCCCATGAGACAGCACAAGTTCAGCGTACCATGTATCCAAAGGTTACCAGGGTCTGTAACCCAGGAGGGCAGCGGTCTTGAAAGTGACTACCAGCATAGGATAAAAATGTCCACTTCCTTTCAAAAGAAAGGTATTTGGAATTGGGAGGAAGAAAGGGAAATAAAGAGAGGAGAGAGGCTAAAAAGGAAAAGAATTTGAGGAAGTATTTAAAAAGTCCCCTCCATAGCTTTATAAAAACAAACATCTCTGCATACATTTCAGTTCCTTGCTAATCCTGGAATTAGAGTGAAGGTTCCTTAGACATGTAAAAGTGGACCAGGCCAACAAGTATACAGTGGCATGCAAAAGTTTGGCCACCCTTGCTTAAAATGCCAGTTACTTTGAATAGTTAAGTGAGCAGAAGATGAACTGATCACCAAAAGGCATAAAGTTAAAGATGACATATTTCTTTAATATTTTAAGCAAGATTATATTTTTATTTCCATAATTGAAAGGTACAAAATGCCAAAAAAAATTAAAAGGGCTTGAAGAAAAGGTTTTGGCCCCTGATATGGTCAATATTTAGTAACACACTTTTTGGCAAGTATCCCAGCTTGTAAATGCTTTTTGTAGCCAGTTAAGAGTCTTTACTAAATTTGCAAGATTCTTGGTCCGTCTTGCATGCACTGCTCTTTTGAGATCCATCCACAGATTTTCAATGATGTTTATGTCAGGGGACTGTGAGGGCCATGGCAAAACCATCAGCTTGCGCCTCCGGAGGTACTCCATTGTAGAGTTTGAGGCGTGTTTCGCATCATTATGCTGTTGTAGGACTCGTACTATTTTTAACTTCAACTATTTTACAGATGGTGTGATGTTTACTTACAGAATTTCCTGGTATTTATTTGAATCCATTCTTCCCCAATGCCATGTTCTCTGTGCCACAAGACGAAAGCATGATCAATCCTTCCCAATGCTTAATGGAGAGGTGTTCTTTTCCTGGAACCCTTTTTCTCCAAACATAATTTTTCATATTGTGGCCAAAGAGTTCTATTTTGACTTCATCAGTCCACAGGACTTGTTTCCAAAATGCATCAGGTTTGTGTAGATGTTTATTTACAAATTTCAGGCCCTGAATTTTGTGGCTAGGATGCAGGAGAGGTTTTCTTCTGCTGACTCTACCATGAAGGTCATATTTGTTCAGGTGTTACTGCACAGCAGAACAGTGCACCACCATTCCAGAGGCTGCTAAATCTTCCTGCAGGTCTTGTGCAGTCAAACAGGTTTTTTTTTATTTGCCTTTCTAACAATCTAATGAGTAGCTCTTTCAGAATGTTTTCTTTGTTCTTCCAGACCTCAACCTGACCTCCACTGTTCTGTTAACTGACATTTCTCAATAACATTACAAACTGAGGAAACCGCTACCTGAAAATGCTTTGCTGTCTTCTTGAAGCCTTCTTCTGCTTTTTGAACATCAGTTGTTTTATTTTTCAGAGTGCTAGGCAGCTGATGATGGCTGCTACCTGTTGGGACAAGGTTTGAGGAGTCAGAGAATTTATAGAGCTTTGCAATGTGCTTCACCTGGGGGTTTCTAACAATGACTGTGAACAAGTCCTAATGGGGGTCTACAACCTTGGTAAATGTTATCTGAGGCCTCAAATATCTTGGGGTGCAAAAGCGTTTGCATGACGCTCCTTTTCTTTTTCATTGTACAATTGTACTAAACAAAAACAATACACTAATCTTGCATAAAATGCTGAAAAGAAATGTCATCTTTAACTCTATGCCTTTTGGTGTTCAGCTCATCTTCTGCTCACTTAACTATTCACAGTCACAGACATTTTAAGCAGGGGTTCCCAAACTTTTGCATGCCATTGTATATATTACACTGTGTCACTGCTATGGTGATGAAAACTTGAGCATATCATTGTTTGTGAGTGATGTTCATTTTTATGTTATGGTTTGTTTATTTTGCTGTGACATTTTTGTTTTTTCGGGGTAGCTCCATTTTATGATTCTTTTGTGAAGAGTGCACTGGCTAGTAGCTGAGAGCATGATGTTGAAGGATGCATGCTGTGACATCACACATGTGATGGTTTATAAACAAGAAGTTCACTCAAAACTTCATCCAAAATTGTGGGTTAGCAAAAGACATTGTTTGCTTGTATGATTCTGGCTTTGAAAGTCTAGCAGTTTCCTTTTTGACTCTGAGTTTGGTTAGCATTTTGGTTTAAACCACATTTTATTTTGTATTCCCAGTTAAGGACTTTGCTTTACAATTTACCGTATATACTCACATATAAGTTGGGTCTTAAAACCCATAAAATCAATCATAAAATTACAACCTCGACTTATACACACATTCTAAAATATGACACTTAAATCTTTCTTTTTTTCATCTTCTTGCTTCCTCCAATCTCGCACGAGTTTCTCAGACACATCAGATTTTTTACAGCAGTGCAGTTACCAATTTCTTTCACCACTTCAACAACTTTTAAGTTAAAACCAGCTTCATATTTTCTTCCGATCGAACACTCCTTCATAGATAAAGGATGCTCTTACAATAAAGGTGTATGAGGGTGAGAGATACAAAAAACACAAAATAATGCAAACATTGCTTCGGAATAGTTCGGATATTACCGTGTGGTTACGTAGGCACAATTCATAGAAGAAAAAGGCAGTGTGCTCCGTGGTTACTGTCTCACGTGGGTGCATATCATCATCTCTTGTACCAATAGCTAGCGTTTTCCACATTCGACTTATACAACCGACATTATAAAATACCAGAAATTATACAGTAAAATTAAGCCCCGACTTATCCACGGGAGAACTTAAACACAAGTATGTACGGTATATTTACATTTCATCTATTGGTCCATCCGTACTCCTACCTGCTACAAATGTGAAAGTCCTGAGATCTTTGCACATGTTTCATATTTTTTTTCCTTAAAGATAAAATTTCAGATTAATTAATAAAAACTTTGAGTAACTGATCTGCACAGCATGCAGACTTCTACACTGAGTGGTCACCTTGCTGAGTACACCTACACTGATCAGGTTATTGGAAGCTTATTCAATACCAGCACCGTGAATGGCAACAAAGGCAAGTAGAGCTGTACAAGCAGCACAAGTGAGAGAGAGAACAAGCTGTATCAGAAGCTGGAGACGTCACAAAATGCATCAGTGGTGTATTCAAATGATCTACTACGTACACATAAACATTCACCCAGTGCTGATCCTGTGGCTGGAAGAAATTGGTGAAATGTGGGAGAGGCTGACATATCTTGTGCAAATTAAGTGATTTGCTAATACTTGGTAAATAAGAAGCAGAGTACATCAACAATGGCAAAGACTTTGCCATACTTGAAAAATGGAGACTGGCCAGGTTTCTCATGAAGACACAACAAAAGGAATGCAGGCTGTCTAACAGATAAAGGCAAATTGTTGAGTCCATCTGGCATATTTAGTTAGCTAATAGCTAAGTTGCCACAATATCTAATTCATAAGAACATAAAAAGTTTGGCAAGTGATGAAAATTGAAAAGAAGGATATGTACTGAAGCTGCTTATGAGGTTACTAAGAGCCTGTTGTGAGATACACCATGGTAATGAGTTGAAGGGGTCTATTAGGGCTCTATTGTTCACTGAATGCTGGAATCTTGCTCTGGTATTTTGCAGTACACAATAAAATAGCTTTGTCGAATTGTATCTCTTAGGGTATGCTTATCACAAGTAAACATGCTGTATCATACACGGATATGCAAACTACAAACAGAAGCCATGTCCCCTTGTACTCCTGACCAGCATCATGCAGTAAGGTCACTTTTTGAAAAACTCCTGCAGTGCAGCTCTGATCCTTTAAAGTGTGCTCAAATCAAAACCTCCTCCTATCAGCCCTTGCATACTCCTGCTGGGAAGGAAAGTTGTTTCAGTAGCAGTGCCGCAAGGTCATGCCAGTAAAAAAAAACAATCAGTAGCAACTTTGTACCATAAGAGCCTAACAATACTCCAATGTTTATGGGCCACAGAAAACAGCCAAAGAACAAATATGAATTAGGAACAAAACACACATATCCCCATGTTGTTTCTACCATGAACACTGTTGGTATCAGAGTATCTGCAATCACCATGACATTGTTCGCCATCACTGAGGTAATGCCCCATGCAGACAAGCAGCAGTAATGTTTGTGTGTGGCCCCAGTATATGAAAGGAAAATGGGAAAATCTCAGCCCTCTTTCTTAAATGCATCTAATTTAAAGACTATGTTGTCCTTCCCAGCAAGACTTGCTGCTGCTGCCATTCAGGCATTTTGCCTGGTCCAGCCTTTGGCACACTCACAGAATGTTGTCTTTCCAGTTCCTCTTGTGAAGAGTTCAATGCATCTGCTGCAAAATTTTTCATCAAACTCACTAATAGGAAATGAATAAACAATAACACTATAATATGTTTTTAAAATTTATTTTCAGGAAAACCCTGCAATTTAAATTTTTTAGGGTTTCAGAGGATTCACTGGGTTAATCAGATCATGCCAGGTGCCTTTCTGTTTTTTTCTGGTATCTTGGCTATAGCGTATCTCAGAAGAACTGGGCGCAAGGGTTGAACCAATCCTGACTAGGGCGCTACTCCAAAATCCTGAGCCAATTTAGAGTTGCCAGTTAACTTGGTACTAAGGTTTTTAAAAATGAAAAGCTGAGTACTTGGAGAAAAGTTACTTAGATATGGCAATATGTGCATACATACAATAATCAGGCTGAGATGTGAATCCAGACTTAAAAGGTAGCCATGCCAGTAGGAACATCCATTAGATGATTTATACAAATAAAAATGTGTTAACATTATCTGTGTAAAAAAGTTAATACATCATTTTGTATCATTTCTGACTTACCCTTTTAAATGGAAAAAGGTAAATGTTATTTCCATGTTGAAAAAAGAAAGTGAGAGACACAATGTTTCGACACTTTATAGCTGTCATCAGGTGTGCCACAAAATGTTACGTCTTTTATCCTTGTTTCTGTTCAGTATGGGAATTTACTTTTTATTCCTTTGCATATGCGCACTCATGAAGCCCTAACCTTACCCTTGTGTATGGCATTTAAGAGAATGCATTAAACATTTTCTTTTTTTAACCTGCATTAATGTACAAAACATAACTATATAATGGAATAAGTGGGTTTAAAAAATAATGAATGAATAGACTTTGTATTAAGTTGCCATGCGATTATTACAGCTAGAAAAAAATGGACTGTATATCCAAAAACGGGGGAGAACCAATACTATGTGTACTATAAGTCTCGGTCTTTCCAAGCTCCTTAAACATTCACCTTTTATTTCTGTGTATTTTAAGAGATATACCATTCAACCTGTGGGCTATAGGGAGCAGCATTCTGTTCCATCAGGGTCACCCCATCTAGTGACATCAAACCAGACTTGAGACTTCAGCCACAGAGGCTATATATTTTTGCACAATAGAAGAAAACACAGCTAAGTTAAATGGTACACTTCCAACTTTAAAATAAAGCAGCCATTTCTCTTTCTGTTAGAATGTGACCCCCAACTAATTCCACTTGGTTTAATGCCCAAATCAGTTTAGAGTGAACAACCCTGTTTGCTGTTTCCTCAATATAAACTGAATGTTGTTCAGATGGCTTCATCTCACTTTTGTCATAATTTGCGTGAGGAAAAATGCACCATGAAAGAGGAGAGCATAATCTAATATACAAGTGAAAGTGTGATCCATAATAAATAATGAAATTCTGTGATTGGATGATTCCCTGCCATCGGCAGTCACAACTGCTCCAGTAGGCAACAGGCAAGTAGTGGACATCCCTACTGCTGTGATGTGCTCACAGTTGTGCGCTGAACATGGCTTTCTGCTGTTTTTTTCATGCCCAGGAAGGAAAAACATCTAACAGAGCCCTTGTGAACCTTTCCGGAGGGTCTCCACAGGAGCTCGCATCAGAGGTGTGAGGTCAGTCGCTGGGAGGGAAATTGAATTTCTAGGCCACACGTGCCAAACATACTGAGTGGCCAGGACAGGCCATGGGGGTTTGACTTGCTATCTGTTGCTACTTTCTTTTTCAGATAGAAGGACACATCCAGGCCAACTTTAAGATTAAATATATCACAAGATTAAGGAAGGAGAATTAGGCCTATGTACAGAAACTTTCCAATTGGGGGTGGCCCACTCTGTGCCTCAAGTAAAGGTTAATTAGCTAACTGAGATTATAAGTAATATATCAAACTAGCAGCAGGTAACAGAGCTAGGAAGCTGAGAGCCATTTGCAGGTTTACTGCACTGGAGCGACACAAACGCAAGTTTTAATGAGCCTTGTACACCACGCTGAAAGCCTATTATCCTCTGGGACACACTAATATTTGTTTCACAGTCTCTGGCTGTTCTTGGATGAAGAAAAAAGAAAACGGCTTAGTTCATAAATATCAGCGTGTTTCCAGTTGGCATTGTGAAGCTGACTAGAAGACATCCTTCTGCGGGTCGGCTTCGCTCAGTGTTTACCTTCGCTATCCACCAGGGAGCAGATGAGGATTTTTTTGTTTTTTTGGATTGTGCCTTGAAGAAAGAGACAGCTCGCACTTCGCTTAATGAGCGTGAATGAGATTGCATTTCATTTGGCTGCCAGCTCTGCCCTCCTGTACTCTTCTGCTTTCTTTGTCGGCAAGCTTACTGCCGACTCCAGCTTCTCACAGGTTCACCCGAACTTTAGTATTCTGAAAAGAAAAGTGACTCGAGTTCAGGACATCAGATAAGGTGGCTAAAGTGGCAGGGAGGCCTTCAGGAATAATGAGATCTACATTTAAAAGAAGAATCAAGCTTTAAAAATCAGTTTAATGGCTTTGTGGGATGTGCTTTGGATGTTAATCTGGACATCCCCCATGGAAAGAATTTGTGAAAGTATAATGAGGGTGGGGCGGCACGGTGACTCGCAGTTAGGAGACCCGGGTTTGCTTCCCGGGTTCTCCCTGCGTGGAGTTTGCATGTTCTCCCCGTGTCTGCGTGGGTTTCCTCCGGGTGCTCCAGTTTCCTCCCACAGTCCAAAGACATGCAGGTTAGGTCGATTGGTGATTCTAAATTGTCCCTAGTGTTTACTTGGTGTGTGTGTGTGTGTGTGTGTGTGTGCGTGTGTGTGTGTGCCCTGCGGTGCCCGGTGTTTGTTTCCTGCCTTGAGCCCTGTGTTGGCTGGGATTGGCTCCAACAGACCCCCATGACCCTGTAGTTAGGATATATCGGGTTGGATAATGGATAGATGCGTGATGAGGGTGAGGGTAGCATATCAGTGCAATTGTTAGCCCTGTCACTTACAGCTCAAGCCTAGGTCATTTCCCTGCTTGGGTGGGCACTCGGTGCTAGTGGGATCTGCTACAGCCCACTAAGAATGAGCTGAACATGCTCAGTAACTGGACTAATTGATGTTTCAAGTGAATAACCATGTAGTGGTTATTGCAGATTCTCCCAGTTGGGGTGGATTGTACATTTAGTCTCTGTTTCACTTAGATTTTCTCTGATTTCTTCACACATTACAAAGATGTGAATTTTTTTTCTGATTAAGTGTTTATTTAAACAGACAACAAAAACAACAAATATGGCATAAATAGTAATAAACAGTTGAAAAGCAGGATTATAAAAAAAACGATGAAAGAAACCGCATATCGATGCCCACTCTCTCTCTCTCCACCCATGTCCCCCCCAGCCTTGTATAGGAATAACTAAGAACAACAGATAATGAGGTCAGAACAGGCCAACGTGAGAGGCACATTCCTAGAGTTACAGAAATTGAGGGATAAGTAAGTGGAGGTAATTACGAGCCTTCTGGCATTGGACCAGACACACCACAGAATTCCACTTAGAAATGTTGGGAACAGACGACCCATTGATCCTAGCAGCTGAGAGCTGAAGAAGAACAGAATTGAAAGGAGAGGCTTTCCAGCATGAGAAAGAAAGAAAGAAAGAAAGAAAGAAAGAAAGAAAGAAAGAAAGAAAGAAAGAAAGAAAGAAAGAAAGAAAGAAAGAAAGAAAGAAAGAAAGAAAGAAAACCCTAAGATTTTCCAGTGAATGGCTAGGACTATCCTAGCAGCGATTATGCCAAGAAAGCACAGCCTCCTCTGGATGGGAGGGAGAGAACAGTAGCAGGGTCTATCAAGAAAAAAACTTGGAGTGGAAGAGGGATAGAAGTAAGTAGATTAATACACAGAAAGTGAATAATAGAAGAACAAAAGTAAAATACCTAGCGGACATATGTTAAATATCCATCCATCCATTATCCAACCCACTATATCATAACTACAGGGTCGCGGGGGGTCTGCTGGAGCCAATCCCAGCCAACACAGGGTGCAAGGCAGGGACATACCCCGGGCAGGGTTGCCAGCCCACCACAGGGCACCCACACACCAAGCACACACTAGGGACAATTTAGGATCACCAATCCACCTAACCTGCATGTCTTTGGACTGTGAGAGGAAATCAGAGCACCCGGAGGAAACCCACACAGACACGGGGAGAACATGCAAACTCCACGCAGGGAGGACTCAGGAAGCGAACCCAGGCTACCACTGCGCCACCGTGCCACCCATATTTTAAACAGTGACTGATTATTTGCAGAACAGTAGTGGAAAGATGTGTGCCTTAGGTAATCTGGTAACTCTTCTATGGCTCAGCTTTAGATAGTATGGAAATGTTAATAGTTTAGATAATGTTGGCAGTATGGGTTTCAAATGTTGGTGGGATATCCCTACACCCATCCCCACCTTAATGAATTAAGCAGGTACATGTACTTAATAGGGCGGCACGGTGGCACAGTGGGTAGCGCTGCTGCCTCACAGTTGGGAGACCTGGGGACCTGGGTTCGCTTCCTGGGTCCTCCCTGCGTGGAGTTCTACCCGTGTGTTCCTCCAGGTGCTCCGGTTTCCTCCCACAGTCCAAAGACATGCAGGTTAGGTGGATTGACAATTCTAAATTGGCCCTAGTGTGTGCTTGGTGTGAGGGTGTGTTTGTGTGTGTCCTGTGGTGGGTGGGTTGGCACCCTGCCCGGGATTGGTTCCTGCCTTGTGCCCTGTGTTGGCTGGGATTGGCTCCAGCAGACCCCCGTGACCCTGTGTTCGGATTCAGCGGGTTGGAAAATGGATGGATGGACAAATCTGTAACCCTGTGTTGGAATTCCACTTTAGGAATGTTGACTTAAGCTGGCTATCCTGTTTATATTGAGATGTGCACTTATAAAGATAGGACTTTCCTGTTTCATTAAGGTGGAGGTCAGTGAAGCAGGTCTTATTTTATCTATAGTGCCTTTCACACTGAGGGCCACAAGCCCCTTCACTTTATTGCCATTCTGAGTTAAAACCCTTGCAGCAATCATGGAGCTCTTCTGAGGAAGTAGAGATGTGTCAAGTTAATAAACCACAGTTATCTGGATGGGTTAGCATAACGGAAGGCAGAACGGGCAAACTCTGTTATGGACTGGCAACCCTTCCAGGATTGGTTCCTGCCAAATAGTCACTGTTAAAGTTGGGAATCAACATCAGCGTAAGCCAACTTGCAACTCCATTTAACCTTAATGTTTTAGAGATGTGAAGAAGAAACTAAACAATGCAAGCAAAAAACACAGTCACGGGCAGCGAAAGGCCCAGGAATCGAACCCAGATATCAGTACCAGCCACTGAGGGACCCAATGCCTGTTTGCTACATGACAATAGGAAAGTGTGAACAGAGCAAGCTGTACCTTGGCTCCCTTAATCATCTGTCCTCTTATTTTCCAGATTCCTTTCATGCCGTACAAGACAGACTACCAGACCAATTTGTTTTACAACACAAAGGCATTTGAACTGCTAATAGTTGTGCGCCTTGCAATGTAAAATGTACTGACAGTTAAAACGGAGAAAGAAATGCATTTTGATAAGCTGGAAAAAATCCATTATCTGCCAGGTCACAAAAGGAAACATCTATAATTACTGTACCTTTTGGAATTATCTTCAACAGTTTTGCCCAAAGGAAATGTTTATCCAATTTTCTGCACTTCTTGCAATTCTGAAAATCTTTTTAGGCATTTTTCATTATTCATTCCAAGGGTTATACAGTATAGGAATGTGTGTGTGCGTGTGTGTGGGTGTGTGTGTGTGTGTGTATCAGTGCTTACTTGCCAACAGGTTTAATTGTATATAGTGGCTTCCAGACTACCCCTGATGTAAAACACTTTATGTAATTGGCAATATTACAGAACCAATAAAACTGCAGGCATAAGAGATGTGGACAACACAGGAAACAAAATAAATATGGCAGAGGCAGGTGGGGTCATTGGAATAAGGAACCTGAAACCCATCAGGTATAACGAGATAACACATGTGTGTTGGAGTACTGATCTGTGCACATGTGAGTGAGAGGGACCACATTTGAGTGTGTACCTGTGACAACTTGTGCTCCTGTTTGTGTGTGTTTTTAACAATGTATTTGTGAGTTTGTATTCATAGAATCGCATTTGTACGTGTGTTTGTGTGAGAGCTATTGTTTACGAGTGCACACAAACCTTAGGTTTGTGTGTTTCTGTGTGCGAGAACAAATGTATGTTTGTGTGACCTTGGCTTTAAGAGGTTGTGATTTTACTGTGTGTGTATTTTGTGTAGGTTTGTGTATCTGGATGTGTGTATATATTTGTGTGTTGTGGAAGCCAGCCCCGGACACAGACAGACAGACACCTCCATGTCTCCAAAAGCACACGTTTATTTACAATTAACAGGTCACAGCACACGGTGCCCCTGCACCAATCACCCTCTCAAGTCCTTCTCAAGGTCCTTTACTGCCTCCACTCCTCTCCACCAAGCTCTGTCCTCTTCCTCCCAAGTGCAGCCCCCAAATGGAGTGAGGCGGCCCCTTTTATTCAGCCTCGGATGTGCTCCAGGTGCCTGATGACCAAATTCCAGCAGCACTCTCCAGTGTGGCGGAAGTGCTGCCCTTGCACCCGGAAGCACTCTGGGCATAAACCATTCCTGGTTTGTCAGCACATTCCTGGTTTGTCAGCACAGTGCTGTCCCCCAGGGATCAAGGACCGGCCGGGTACCCAGGGAAAAGAAGTGCCACTTTCGCGGTTCCTCCCTCCTCCAGGCATCCCAGCAGGGCAGGGCTCCTGGCCGTCTATCACAGTGTGTGTATGGTTAATGGCTACCTTCACTGCATGTAAATCACTAGTTCATTGACCACAGTATATAGCTGTTCAGAATTCTTATTTTTTCACATTCTACTCAAGAGTTTTGGAGTTTTTCTGGTGCCTTTGGAGAGCAGAAGCAGTCATCCATTCTCTAGTTAATGCTGATAGCATTGAGATGGCACAGTAAAGGGAGCTCTAAGGATAAACACTATATGAGCTACTCACATTTGGCTTTAGGCCTGTCCCCTTTGTGTGTGTGCTTACACAGCTGCATGAGTATCTTAACCTGCTAAGCTCCTCCAGTAATGTCTGGGCTTCTCTAGTGTAACTACAGTACATGACAGTAGGTGTGTGGGAAGGTGGGGCTGCTTGTCCCACTCATGTCCTTTAAATGCAGAGGGACTGTCCATAGAGATTGTACTGGTACAAGTTAGGAATGAAGCCTAGACAGGAGGCCAGTCCATCACAGGGCACACTAACACTCCCCACACAGTCAATTTAAATCTCTGATAACCAGGTCAGCGTGTCTGAGGCAGAAAATTTATATGACAGGGCTCAAGCATTGGGAAGTAATAACTCTACCTGCTGTGCCACCTTTGGGGGATGTCCCCACTGCTAAACTTTGCATTTCTGTCCCTAAACTATAACTCTTTCTTGTGTGTTGTAGAGTTAATAGTAACATAGCCTAACTAACCCCTTTAATCCAATGCAGCGTTATGGAAGGCTAGAGCCTAACGCAGTGGCAACAAACCCTGACAGGATGCCAGTACACCGCAGAGCTTACTTGTGCATCCATCCATGCTAACACTTACAAAGGGCCGCTTTAGAGTTACCAGATATTGAATCTTCTCTCTATACAGTGCATCCGGAAAGTATTCACAGCGCATCACTTTTTCCACATTTTGTTATGTTACAGCCTTATTCCAAAATGGATTAAATTAATTTTTTTCCTCAGAATTCTACACACAACACCCCATAATGACAACGTGAAAAAAGTTTACTTGAGGTTTTTGCTAATTTATTAAAAATAAAAAAACTGAGCAATCACATGTACATAAGTATTCACAGCCTTTGCTCAATACTTTGTTGATGCACCTTTGGCAGCAATTACAGCCTCAAGTCTTGTTGAATATGATGCCACAAGCTTGGCACACCTATCCTTGGCCAGTTTCACCCATTGCTCTTTGCAGCACCTCTCAAGCTCCATCAGGTTGGATGGGAAGCGTCGGTGCACAGCCATTTTAAGATCTCTCCGGAGATGTTCAATCGGATTCAAGTCTGGGCTCTGGCTGGGCCACTCAAGGACATTCAGAGTTGTCCTGACGCCACTCCTTTGATATCTTGGCTGTGTGCTTAGGGTCGTTGTCCTGCTGAAAGATGAACCGTCTCCCCAGTCTGAGGTCAAGAACGCTCTGGAGCAGATTTTCATCCAGGATGTCTCTGTACATTGCTGCAGTCATCTTTCCCTTTATCCTTACTAGTCTCCCAGTCACTGCCGCTGAAAAACATCTCCACAGCATGATGCTGCCACCACCATGCTTCACTGTAGGGATGGTATTGGCCTGGTGATGAGCGGTGCCTGGTTTTCTCCAAACGTGACGCCTGGCATTTACACCAAAGAGTTCAATCTTTGTCTCATCAGACCAGAGAATTTTTTTCTCATGGTCTGAGAGTCCTTCAGGTGCCTTTTGGCAAACTCCAGGCAGGCTGCCATATGCCTTTTACTAAGGAGTGGCTTCCGTCTGGCCACTCTACCATACAGGCCTGATTGGTGGATTGCTGCAGAGATGGTTGACCTTCTGGAAGGTTCTCCTCTCTCCACAGAGGACCTCTGGAGCTTTGATAGAGTGACCATCGGGTTCTTGGTCACCTCCCTGACTAAAGCACTTCTCCCCCGATCGCTCAGTTTAGATGGCCGGCCAGCTCTAGGAAGAGTCCTGGTGGTTTCGAACTTCTTCCACTTACGGATGATGGAGGCCACTGTGCTCATTGGGACCTTCAAAGCAGCAGAAATTTTCCTGTAACCTTCCCCGGATTTGTGCCTCGAGACAATCCTGTCTCTGAGGTCTACAGACAATTCCTTTGACTTCATGCTTGGTTTGTGCTCTGACATGAACTGTCAACTGTGGGACCTTATATAGCCAGGTGTGGGCTTTTCCAAATCATGTCCAATCAACGGAATTTACCACAGGTGGACTCCAATTAAGCTGCAGAAACGTCTCAAGGATGATCAGAGGAAACAAGATGCACCTGAGCTCAGTTTTGAGCTTCATGGCAAAGGCTGTGAATACTTATGTACCTGTGCTTTCTCAATTTTTTTATTTTTAATAAATTTGCAAAACCCTCAAGTAAACTTTTTTCATGTTGTCATTATGGGGTGTTGTGTGCAGAATTCTGAGGAAAAATATGAATTTAATCCATTTTGGAATAAGGCTGTAACATAACAAAATGTGGAAAAAGTGATGCGCTGTGAATACTTTCCGGATGCACTGTATATACTGTAAAATCCTAAGCCTAAAAGTGCAACGATTTTATGTCACATTTTTTGTCACGCTTTAAATCAGGCTTATTTTAAAACCTACATATATATGTTTGGTATCATTCTTCTCAGAATTGATTGAACTTTAATGTGATGTTGTTAGATTTTCAGATTCTTATTCCGTTTTTAAATCATAAACTAAAAAATATTAAGAACTCACATCCCGCGAGACAAGAGTTTGTGCCAAGAGATTTAACCATGCCCGGGGCTAGAAATAAAAGACAAAGAGTAGGACTGCTGCTGTACAGGCTTTTAAATGTTAGAAGTGCCACACAAAATGCAGATCACGCAGCACGGCAGCAGCAGCATGCTAGCAGCTGATCAAGCAAAGAGGAGGTAAAAAAAACTGTGTTTGCTTCCCATTGTATTACCGTTCAAGAGGGGGTTTCAGAGGATCAACCGCATCTCCTTAGAGTATGTACAGCCCCCCTCTTCACAATGTGAGCAGCAGACTGGCCGCAACTGGGGGTTGGGCGCCGAAGTTGCCAGGGGGGCAAGCGAGAGTCCTTGGAAGTAGTAACCAGTAGTAGCCAGTGGTGTCTGTCCTGTGGCTGTGCCTGAAACATGATACGTGTTAGGAAGCAAATGACAACACTCTGAATGAGCTCTTTCAGAGTACTTACAGTGCTCTGTTTTTCAAATTGGTGACACATCACTTGAAAGACCACCAAGAAGAATGTTGGGAAGAAGCAACAGGATGAAAGTGAGCAGTTGTCTCCCTCAGAAACTGAGCAATGTGAGTGTCTCCCATTATTGCCTTGTCCCAGAGTGGGCAGGTGTCTGCTTTAGCTGTTCGCACTTCTCCTCATCAGTATGAAGCTTTTATTTTCACCTATGAAAGGCTTATAATTTGAAAATTTTAACTTGCAAAAACCATCATTTGCATTTAAATGAATTTTAAATATTATCAGTTTTGATCTAAAGTGCATTTTTTTATTCCCTTAATAGATCAGACAAAATTAATCCGGTGCCTCCTTAGAAGTGAAATGTGATTTACATGTCGCCGTTGTCGTGCCGCTGAAGTCGGCCCTGGCTGCTTGTTACCAGGCGGTGTGTCCTAATGGTAGTCGAGCCGTTGCTCATCCTCTTTTATATCCAGAGGTAAAGCTTGACCTGGGGGGACAAAGAAACTCAAGGGGCAGAGACCTTGCGAGTCTTATTTGCATATTGAGAGCAGAGCTCTTTTGTTCACTGTGTTTACCTCTTCTTCACAAATGTGTTCAAATGTGAACTTGGCTTCAGTGAGAGAAGCTTTTTTGACACAGTGGATTGCATCATGGAGGCCTTGTGCTGTGTAGAATGTACTTATGTCTTTAGAAGATGGTATCTTAAAAGGGCACCTCCAATCAAATGCTGTGGCATTTTGAACCCAGAAGTGCCTTTTAAAAATGAATTTCTAAATAATGTAGTCATTATAATTTGCAGACATCTTTAGTAAATATATCCTCAGTCTCCTAAAGGCTGTATTTTGAATTTAGACTAAAATAATCTAACCTGAGGAAAACTAAAACACTCCATGAAAAACCCACTGAGATGCAAAAAATAATATGTAAACTAGTGGTGACTGTGCCTGGATTTAAAGTAAACATAAATAATCATTATTAGAAGGTCTAAGGGGCACCAAAATGCAGTGGGCAGCCTTACAGCTCCGAACAACATGGCTCAAACCATGAGCCTGGTGTGTGCCTGTGTGCCATTTGCATGTTTCCCTTGTGTGTGAATGGGATTTTCTTCAGTTACTCCAGTTTTATTCCCACACCCTAAAGAAATGCAGATTAGGTGAATAATCAAGTCAAAATGTACTCATCTATGGTTATTTCCTGCCTTTAACCTGATGCTGACCCTTGCAATCCAGAATTAGACTAAGCAAGGAAGGAGCTATACAGAGATGCATAAACCTTGATAAAATATGAAATTAAACTCGCAAAAGATCAGACCCAAATAAGAAATGAGGAGACAAACTCATAAACTCCAATAAACAGATCCCCAGGAGAAAATCAGCTTTTGGTTTTTTGGAATAAACAGAATAAAATGCTTCGTAACTTGATCCAAATGGCTTCCTTCTCCTCTTCTGCTACAATATTACTCCATATGCTGACATCCATAATGGTCGGCTGCATAACCTCAGGAGACTTCACTCCAATCATGTCTGAGCGGGGTTTGCATGTTCTCTCCATGTCTCTGTGGGTTGCTTTATGGCTTGTCACCCACATCCCAGAGATGCATGTGTGAATGTTTTTGGCTATTTATTTGTGAGTGAGTGTGCCCTGTGATGAACTGGTATAATAGACGGGTGGATAAATGGACGGATAGTGTCTAGTACTGCTACATCACAGCTACACGGCCCTGACCCAAAATCCCATCCTGCATGTGACGTTTACATGTTCTCCCTGTCTCGTAGTTGGTTTTCCTTCCCCATCCCAATAAAGTGCCTGTTAGGTTTATTGGTGGCTCCAACTTGTACTTTGCGAGTGTGAAAGTGTTGTTTATTCAATTAGCTTCCAGTCTAGGTTACATCCATAGACTCCAATCATTACAGCACTTCACTGGATGAGGTGTGTAGAAATGGGACAGATGTCTCCAAAAGTTAAAGTGCTTTGCTATATAGAGGATATCAAAAAAACTGAAAGATGGCATTCTACTTAGAATGAACCTTGTGTGCCAGGTTAGCTGCGAATTTCCCTTTGGGGATTAATAAAGTATCTATCTATCTATCTATCTATCTATCTATCTATCTATCTATCTATCTATCTATCTATCTATCTATCTATCTATCTATCTATCTATCTATCTATCTATCTATCTATCTATCTATCTATCAGATGGTACCCTCAAAAACACACTGTCAGGCTTAGTTTAAATAGGCTGCATGTAAACTGTTCTGATAGGTGGTTTCTGTTTTGAAGGTGCAATGAAAAAGTAAAAATGGTTTATCTATAGCAATGAGTTTGTTCTAGGCCTAAGCGCCTAACCTCCTGCAATTTGAAGAGCTTCAGATAGGCTTGGGGTTTTAAAATAGAGAAAGGTTTTATGATTTGATGGCTTTTCTTTCCATCATGCAGTATACATTAGTAATAACTGTTATAATCTGGGCATTTAATGCAAGAACATTTGTGATGTATCTTATGGGAACATTTTAGCGTGGGTTTATTGCTCAGATCTTTCCTATCGCATCTGCCTTTATGCTTTTGTGATTTGTGACTTGCCTTTCATAAAATGCACCGTCTACATAAATAAAAGTATTTGTACGAAAGTAATATGAAATGGCAGAAATCTTAACATAGCGCATAGAATGTAGAGTGGAAATAGGTCGCTGCACCCAAAACTTCTGCCTGCTGCCAAAATACCTCTAAATGTCTTCCTGGTCACCACAGTGACAAACTAAGCTTTCCAGAAGAAGGCACAAGCCGATGAAGGTGCTCTGAAGGCTGCCCTAAGTCCCTGGATCTGACAGACTGTTTCTCTCCTGCTCAGTCCGTGTGATGAAAGCTGGAGGAGAATATTCTTGTCATGTCTTCCCCACTGATGTCCATCCTAGCATATCGGCTTACTTGAGTCTCTGTATTGACTAGTCCTGCTTCATTAGCTGACAGTTTGACAGTGCACTACCAGTGCTGAGCTGCCAGCAAGCTGCAGATTAGCGGTACCCGACCCACCGGGAGAGGAGGAGGGTGGGCTTGGGGCCACAGGAAAAGCTGGTGTAACGAGAGTATTTGTGTGAGTGTGAGACGAGATAGTCTGGAGTAATCACAGGGGATAGTGGACCATTTTCCCCTGTAGGTTTGTCCAGATCTCATGGATGTGCAACAGATCACTCTAACCAAATGGATAATGTCCCTTGAACAGAGTGTGTGTGCTTGTTTCTTTTAAAATGACTGATTTTCAACTATGTTGTCTTTTTTCCCTCTTTATGACCTTCATACAGGTTGGTGGGACTCCCACTGATGTGTCACTAGCGTTTAAATGGTGTAATGGTCTATGTGCCAAAGCTGCTACCATCTCCCCTGGTAGTCAGGTTATGTTGTGTTGGTGATGATACTTGTTTGTACAAATGAAAGCAATGAAGCAACTGCAGCTAAAAACCCACAGACATGCATTTTAGAATGACAATAGCTTCCTGACAGTATGTCTTTGGCTCTAGTCCCAGGACAGACTGCAGTTCTAAGTGAGGCTGCTTCAGACACTGCCTCCTCGTGCACTTAAACCTATTAACTTTTCTCTTTTCTGCTTAGCTGTTAATCCATACTAGAAGCAGATCAACCATTAATGTCGTGAGGGATAGTCCAAACAGGCTGGTCAAAGTGCAATTTCAAGGGTTGTGTACTTCTTTAAAGTCCTGCATCTTAAATTTATATTTATATATTAAACTGAAAAACCATAAAGTGAAAAATGCACTTGATTTGCACCTTTCCTCCTAAAGATAACTCAGGACTTATTTCTTTTCTCTCCTACTTTCTCTCTCAGCGGAGGAGCTTGATGGGGATGAGTACCTGGAGATCAGTGGCGTCACACGGGAGCAGGCTGGAAGATATGAATGCAAAGCTTCCAGCGATGGGCTTGCACCAGATGTGAAATATGTGAATGTGGTGGTGAACTGTAAGTACCAGCAGAATATTGCATCCTTTAGTAATCAACTGCTTTCTCTAAATTGTCTGGAAGACTTTAGATATCTCTATGATATAATCTTCATTTACTATGCTATGCATCTTTTAGTTACATATAAAATGGACTTTAGGATCCTACTTGTTAAGATTTACCAACTCATCCATCCATCCATTATCCAACCCGCTATATCCTAACTACAGGGTCACGGGGGTCTGCGGGAGCCAATCCCAGCCAACACAGGGCGCAAGGCAGGAAATAAAACCCGGGCAGGGCGCCATCCCACACACACAAAACACACAACCAAGCACACACAATAGGGATAATTTAGTATCTAACCTGCATGTCTTTGGACTGTGGGAGGAAACCCACGCAGACACGGGAAGAAGCGAACCCAGGTCTCCTAACTGCGAGGCAGCAGCGCTACCCACTGCGCCACCATGCCACCCTCTACCAACTCATACAACTCATAAACATGCTTTTATCTATAAATCAGGCTTCAGTGCATCAGAAACAATATCAGTCTAGCGTCACACTCAACAAACAGGCTTCATAGGCTACAGATGACAAAATGAAGCCAACACTGAAAAAATGAAAAGGGTAACTGTAAGACACCTGGACCAAAACGACAGAACAGAGTTTCTTTATATAGGAATATAATTTATTACAGAATATTCTCAAAAAGCAAAACAAGAACAAAGGAATCAAAATTTTTTTCCAGATGCCAAACTGAATAAGTCAACAAGTTAAATTGATTATCCAGGAAGTGCATTCCAAAATCCAAAGCCAAGCTCAATAACCAAGAAATTGTAATAAGAAGCACTTACATAAATCAAAATCCAAAAATACCAGAAATATGAAAGAACCAAATACAGTAACCATGTGAAATATCCAAGGTTCAGCACTGACCATGAGGTTTTCCAAAAACGTATATAAGCCTGGGGGAATTGCATCATAGCTCAAGTATTATGGAACCCTATCTCTATGGGCTCAATACACAAAATACAAGAATAATAAAGCATAAAATAACGAAATATATGATTAACATAAGACAATAATGTAAGAGTAAGTAATAAACAAAATAATATTCACTAAAAGGAAACAAAAACATACTCAATAATCAAACTGACTAAAACTTGATCTCCCACAATGTGTCCTATCACAGCTTTCCATATCTTATGCAATATGTTCTCAGAAGATCAAACTTAACTGGCCTTCTACCCATTCCCCTTACTTCATCCTGAGGGACATTCCGCACCTTGCCTCTCATTTCTTTTAAGCTCCTCCCTCACAACTGCATGACAAACATTAAGAAGTACTTCAAGATCATATTGGGGAAACTTAGCTATTAGCTAAACAAACCAGCTTGATAGACTGAATGGTCCCCTCTCATTTATTAAATTTTGTATTTTCTTATCTCCTTTATGATGCCCTTCCCTTTCTTTAGGTGCCTTCCACACCACACTCCTCCATCTTGTAGGACCTTGTCTGTAATCACTTTTGTGAACCTTCCACACTATGCCATTACATCTTTTGAGACTTCCCTCAGCATACATAAGTGGTATTAGAGACCTAATTCAATGTTTCCCTATCCATTTTTAGGGATTGTCCCAGATAAGTGACAGTCTTCACTGCCATCTGAAAAGAACAGTTGCAGTGTTTCGTTCAGTTAACAAAGACTACTTTAATGAGAAGGTCAGTGCAGGGTGAAGCCTGCTACAAGTACATATAAGCCCCCCTTCTTTCATGCACTTCTTTATAGAAAGATGGTATCACCTTTGACACTGCTTGTCATGTGAGAGGGAGCTAGACTGAAAAGTCCTCTCCATCAGTGAGACAATCATCCATTACCATCATCCCACCCCCCAATTTAGCAGTATGGCAATCGCCAGACCTGTTCTGAACACAAATGGAACAATGACGACAAACTCAAACAGGGCAGTTGTGCTTCAGCACCACCTAAAACAAAATGGTCAATACTGGTTCCACAAAACCTGTTTCCTTTTCCTTTCTGACAATAAAACGATTGACGTCACAAATGCAAAGTGATTTGAATAGACATAACTGCTAGTCCCATTTGCCAACCCGACTGCAAATCATTGGCTGCAGGAAAATACATTTTGTGAAATAATCATTGAATTTTGCCAGCTTCAGGAATGAAATAAAATCTGAAAGGATGCAAGGATCTAATTTCCTGGCTTCATTACTTTTCATGTGAATTTCAAATTAAAACAGAATGCTGAATTGTGGCAGCACTCCATCCCATAGGTGCTTTTGCTTTCATCAGTAGGCACTGAATTAAGCAAAGTGGGTTGGGCACCATTCATATTTAGTCAAATTTAAATAAATATTAAGTCATCTTAAGCACAAGGTAGCACTGCTAGCCTAATAATTGCCACAGAGTTTGACCCCTGGTTTTTCTCCCGGATGCCTAGTCTTCAGTTTTACGTTAGGATATTTGGCGATTTGATATATGTATGAGGACTGTTTGTGCCCTGTTTCCTATACAGTAAAGTGTTAATGAGCTAGGTGATGGGCTTGTGCCCAAAAGCAGAGAAGTAAAAGCTGTTTAATTCCACCATTGGGAAGAATGGGATAAATGAGTATAGAGACTCATGGTTACCACAAAAAATGTGGAGAAGCGGATGCTCCAGCTGGCACTGGCATGTTGTCAATCAGCTCTACAGTGGAAAATAACGTTATCTCTACATATAGACCACCACGGATTTCTGGCAGCAACCACTTGGCAACTCCTGGAATAGAAAACATAATCATAAACACTACTATGGACCCTTTCCCTGTGCTCTCCTTGTGAAATATTGCACAACTGGTGCCCATTCTTCACAGGATGAGCCAGACTTGTTGGCACTACGATTTTTGCTTTTCCCAGACTGTGTTATTAAATTTTGTCTACCTTCTTATATTAGCTTCCAGTTTCTTATATGAAAAATTAATTACGTAATGATTTCTTCTCCTAGTTTTGGTCTACACTACTTAGAAAGAGAAGGTACCTTCGTGACAGTCTGTTAGTGAACTTCCTCAGTATATTTTTAGTGGATGGTCTGAGAGCAACCATGGAGTCAGCACCGATCAGTGAGTCAGTCAATAGATGTTTTATTTAGGCACTTTAAGTCTCTTAATAAATTGAAAAATAAATTGTGCAGTCAATTGGTCAAACGTACATTCAACCGGTCAATCAATAATGGGTAATTCTACTAGCCATTCAATATATTATCACTGTTTAGCTGTTATGTCTGTCTGTCAATAAATACATGAGCACTTTATTTAGATAATTTAGGGTTAGGGTTAATCACTTAGTTTAAATTTATTTTAGCTCCTTTTAGATTATCAGTATGTTCCTTGTTGCCTTTCAACCAGTGAGCCAGTCATCCATTCACCCATCCATCCAGTTTTTTAAACCACTTTATTGATTAAGGAGTTGCAGGGAGCCAGAGGTTTGTAGACAGGAGCCAACCCTGACTGGGCTTCCATTGCATCACAGGACAAATTCACGAACATGCCTGTGTGCTCACCGGGATAAAATCATGAGGATTGCAGGAGAAACCCAATGCAGATGCAGGGAAAAACAGCACACAAAGGCTATGCCTGGGTTCAAATCTGTGCTGCCCTTCTGTTGATGGATAAGTCTGTATTTTGTTTAACATGTTCTAGTGAATCAATCAGTAGATCAGTGGATCAGTATTTGGACACTTTCGGCCTGTCAGTAAATCAATTAGTCGTCATTTTATTTAGCGTCTGTCATGCATCATTGTTTATTTATATAGCCTGACAGTCAGTCAATTATTATTTTACTTCTCTCTTTTCAAGATGTTATGTACAACGTTTTTGTTTCTTTATGTTACCATACCTAAAAATGGAAGAAATATAGAGAGAAGTAGCCCTTCGGCTCAAACTGTCCCTCCTAATACTAATTAGTCAAATTATAGTTATTCAGGTTAGTATAGTGTGACTTCCATATAAATAAAATCTACAGTGACCTTCCGATTGTCCATGACTTGAATTGATTTTCATCAAGCTTAGAAAGAACTCAAAAAGTCCAGCCTTTTGTTACACATGCCCATTTTCACAACATATCTCAACGATGAATTCCCTGTGCTGGTAATCACTCTCTTAGTGAAAAACCTCAATTCTTTAATTGTATTAGTTTTCGTGTTTCTGGAAGAAGGCTTGTTGAACTTTTAGTCCTGTCGATATACTTCATGAGTTTAAACGTTTTATCGTCTTGCTCTTCTACATTTCAGGTTGTACCCATTTATTTTTCCTGGTCTACTTATTATATTCTAGTGATTCTAAGATACAGCCTACCATTTTGTTCGGTTCTGTTACTCTTTCAACACTACCTAGCTCTAGACTGGGACTGTTCCACTGCTAACTCTAATCCGTGATACATGGGAATGGTAGGGGCTTCATCCTTTTCTTGGTACACAGTAAAATCACTAGCGTTAAATTTTAAGTGTGCATACAGCATGTGTCAACTCTTTCCATCTATATTGTACACTTTTAAGTTTACTTTAAAACTCTAAAAATATGATAATGCATCTATCTTCTTTAATGAATCAATTTGAATTTATTTCAAAGTCACCTGGACTAACTCCTGCCCCAGTAGAATCAAACATAAATCCAGAACCACCCTTGGATATGGTGTTAATGGATTTCAGAGCACACTCATTCCCAAATTAAACCAACATTGGAAAACTGTAGTACTCAAAAAGGACACTGGGAGAAAGTGCAGACTTGGCACAGATAGAGAACCCTGGGGTTTAAACTGCACAGGTATCTGGTAGCTTCATGTGAAATGCATTACCAGCCTCCCTATAATAAATTATATCTTCATCACATTTACTTACTCATCGTGTTTACTCCAGGTCTCTCAGTATAGCTGAAGCTGCTTCATAACTCCAGCCATCAACAAACTTTGCCATCATAGTCAAAACATTTCCTAAAATAACTCAAATGAGCAGGGCTTACCCTTAGTGGACACCCCTATAAAAATCTGCACGTTTCTTCCTTAAAGCCAATTAAAGAGCCACACTTTGTTATGTCTCCAACCCCAAAGACTCCTGGTGTAGAGGAAGCTCTTCCACAAAGATCACATTTCAAGGTTATCTAAAAAAACCAGACATAATTATGAAGTACTGACAGGACCAATGTTTCCTAAATTTAGTTTTGATCAGCTTTTTTATTACCAGTGCTGGGCATAGTGGCATATAATTTACTAGACCTGTCTGCATTGACATAAAAATTGAAATTAATGTTTTTGTTTCCCAATCACTAGGCACCTTGCACTTCAATAATTCAACAGCCTTTTTTATACGTTGTATTTTCAGAGTAATTAAGGTACAACAAGTAGAGCTGTTCAAAAAGAATCTATAAAACAGATCATCCATTATGTAGAGTAATCCAAAGAATAAAGCAGCCTGTATGTTTAAAGGTGGCACACTGAGCTTTTGAATTTTATGCATCATGGGGCATGAGATTAGAGGTTAAAACCTGTCCACACTAGTTGCTTTCCCACTGTAAATAGATAATAAAATGGTCAACCCCCTGAGCTTAGCTTCTCTTATCCTTCTCTTCCACCTTCTCCTCCTCTTTGTGGTACCTCTTATATGTCCTTTCTCTTTATCACTGAACTGCCACTTTCAGTGGCACCAGCTCAAAACTGTTTGAAATTAGTAGCACTGAAAATATAGTCATATGAAAAAGTTTGGGAACCCCTCTCAGCCTGCATGATAATTTAATCCACTTTCAACAAAAAAGATAACAGTGGTATGTCATTCATTTCCTAGGAACATCTGAGCACTGGGGTGTTTTCTGAACAAAGATTTTTAGTGAAGCAGTATTTAGTTGTATGAAATTAAATCAAATGTGAAAAACTGGCTGTGCAAAAATTTAAGTCCTCTTGTAATTTTGCTGATTTGAATGCATGTAACTGCTCAATAGATAGATAGATAGATAGATAGATAGATAGATAGATAGATAGATAGATAGATACTGATTACTTGCAACACCAAATTGGTTGGATTAGCTCGTTAAGCCTTGAACTTCACAGACAGGTGTGTCCAATCATGAGAAAAGGTATTTAAGGTGGTCAATTGCAAGTTGTGCTTCCCTTTGACTCTCCTCTGAAGAGTGACAGCATGGGACCCTCAAAGTAACTCTCAAAAGATCTGAAAACAAAGATTGCTCAGTATCATGGTTTAGGGGAAGGCTACAAAAAGCTATCTCAGAGGTTTAAACTGTCAGTTTCAACTGTAAGGAATGTAATCAGGAAATGGAAGGCCACAGGCACAGTTGCTGTTAAACCCAGCAGGTCTGGCAGGCCAAGAAAAATACAGGAGCGGCATATGTGCAGGATTGTGAGAATGGTTACAGACAACCCACAAATCACCTCCAAAGACCTGCAAGAACATCTTGCTTCAGATGGTGTATCTGTACATCGTTCTACAATTCAGTGCAATTTGTACAAAGAACATCTGTATGGCAGGGTGATGAGAAAGAAGCCCTTTCTGCACTCACGCAACAAACAGAGTCGCTTGTTGTATGCAAATGCTCATTTAGACAACCCAGATTCATTTTGGAACAAAGTGCTTTGGACTGATGAGACAAAAATTGAGTTATTTGGTCATAACAAAAAGCGCTTTGCATGGCGGAAGAAAAACACCTGCTACCTACTGTCAAATTTGGTGGAGGTTCCATCATGCTGTGGGTCTGTGTGGCTAGTTCAGGGACTGGGGCCCTTGTTAAAGTCGAGGGTCGGATGAATTCAACCCAATATCAACAAATTCTTTAGGATAATGTTCAAGCATCAGTCACAAAGTTGAAGTTACGCAGGGGTTGGATATTCCAACAAGACAATGACCCAAAACACAGTTCGAAATCTACAAAGGCATTCATGCAGAGAGAGAAGTACAATGTTCTGGAATGGCCGTCATAGTCTCCTGACTTGAATATCATCGAAAATCTATGGGATGATTTGAAGCAGGCTGTCCATGCTCGGCAGCCATCAAATTGAACTGAACTGGAGAAATTTTGTACGGAAGAATGGTCAGAAATACCTCCATCCAGAATCCAGACACTCATCAAAGGCTATAGGAGGCGTCTAGAGGCTGTTATATTTACAAATGGAGGCTCAACTAAGTATTGATGTAATATCTCTGTTGGGGTGCCCAAATTTATGTACCTGTCTAATTTTGTTATGATGCATATTGCATATTTTCTGTTAATCCAATACACTTAATGTCACTGCTGAAATACTACTGTGTTCATAAGGCATGTCATAGATTAAAAGGAGCTCAGCCAATGATAAACAAAAATCTAAAGAATTAAGGGGGGTTCCCAAACTTTTTCATATGACTATGCATAAAAATGGACTCAAGTTACACTGTGTTTTGACAAGTGGCTGCTTGTAGAATCACAATGCCCTGTTTAGAGATCATAACTTAAAGCTTATACCGTAGGTTCAGGGGTTTACATCTAGGGAACAAAGCTTTATTGACGAGATAACATTACTTTGATGTGACTCTATACCTAAACCAGTGTGCTACGTATTTACTGGTTCCTCTGTTACATCATGCTGCACAGTCAGTGTCTGCTCACATGGACCCACAGCGATAAACCGTCTATCTGCCTAAATTTGAATTAGCAGAGTCATTTAAATAAGCAGTGAAGCAGAAGCTGTACCTTAGACGTTCAATGGGTGATAAAGTCTGATGTCAAAGGCTTTGGAAGTTTCACAGACTCGCCACACGGACATTTCTGTCAAAGCCACACAATTTCAGAAGTCACTCTTGTGCATAATTATAGCTTTTTGGCCCTGTTATTGAGCAGTAAGAAGCTGAAAGTGCTTCACCTCCACCTTTTTATTGGAGAGCTTTTTATTGAGCCATTTTTATCAATGCCATGCCTTCTGTTTGACAAGGGAAGGGATGAAAATGGTACTGCTTTCTTTAGAAAAGTGAGCATTCTGGAAAAATGTCATGTTTTGTATAATTGTCAAAAGTGCACTCAGCACAACACAAGAAATGTTAACTTTTAAACTGGCCAAGGATTTTACGGGTTACTGGGAAAGAGTAATTAGACAGGCAGGGATCGTAACACATAGGCTGTCATTCTTGTGCAAATGATTGGAGTATGGAATTCTTTATTTTGAATGGCAAAAGGATTTTAAGGGCCATCTAAAAAATTACTCAGACAGACTGGGTCAGAGAGCACTAAATTCACTGAGGAGGGGTAAACAGAAATCTTAACAGGCAAGGTTCAAAAGGAAGAAAAAAACACCACCTAAAAGCTAAGCACAATTCCTCAAGAAGACTGTCATTTTTGCACTAACCAGCTTTTTCTATGAAAAATAAGGTACAGATGGCATACAACATGTGGCTTGGTCTTAAATAGATATACACACTACAGGGGCCAAAAATGATGTGAGCAATGGCATAAATGATGAGCACCAACAAAACAATCAAAAATAAAACATCAAAAATATGTAGATCCTGACACTAAAGGTGCTCAGTGACAGTAATGAAAAAATTAAATCCACTTAGGGAATACCACCTTCAAGCGTCAGGTGTCAGAGGTGGGCTGTGTTACTAGTACAGCCCCAGAAATTGATTCAGTGCTTCCTGTCATGGTGTTCATCCTTCTTGAAATTGTCTGTTTGTTTTTTGGAGCTGACAACTTATTTACTGTGGCAGATGATGCAGAAGTACACTAGTGCCCTTTATAAGACCCAAGACCACAGGATTGAAGCAGGTTGTGTTTCAGATTATAAAACTTTAAAATTGGATTGCTTATGTGTCAGGCACTAAAACACAATATTTTCAAAAAACAATCAAAAACCTGTGATAAAATACAGAAAGTGAAAATTATAGTCTGTCACCATTCATTACAAAAAATACATTTTACAAAATAGCTGCTAGTAGAGAGCCACAGCAAAAACACAAAATGAACCCATCGATGAGTACATGCACGCAGATCCAAGCTTTCATTCATGTGCATTACACACCTACTACCAGCCAAAGTCTCCCTGAAACACCCAAAATGTGCATGCAAGCTGATGTGAATATTAACAATAACTGACAAATATTCATCCACATATGCAAATATATACAAAAGCTTATATGTACCCATACCTACATATGTATTTACACAGAGACCTTTATAAACATGAACATATAGACATGCAGTTTCTTACATGTACACAAGGGGATACAAGAGTGTCATTATAGGCTCAGATAAACGTTTACACATGCATGCTTTTACACAATGCAGTATCTAACACTTTACACTCACACAACCGGACGACCTCACGTATATTTGTCCTTATACAGTCATGCTTACATGTAAAAGTGCTCACACACATTCATACTAAAGCAGACACACAGACCCTCACGCCTGAATGCAAGGTCATTGTTACTTCTATGCATGGACTTGCATCCACAGACGTATATACACTGAAGTAATCAATATTAATATTATCAATATCAATATTGCTATCGTTAAAGAAAACTGAAACTAGAAATAAAACTAAGTAGATTAGTATTCAAAAATAAAATATCAATAATAATTTCATTCTAATTTGAAACTGAAAAGAATCTTGAAAATAAAATATAAATAAAAACTAATTTAAAAAAGAGAAACTAAAAAAACATTAGTTGATACATATGTAAATCATTCTCTTTACACTTGTGTACACAGTGATGTACAGTTAAATACGTGTTGTTTGCATAGTAACGCAAATGCATTGAAACACACATTAAACTCACATTTACTGTACATAAGTAATCAAAGTGTTTTAGGTACTGGCATTCAAGCCGGTAAACCACACGCATCACGTTTCCACACACACCTACACTCAGGCTCATACATATGCATGCACACTTGGCCTATAGCACATCTTATGATAAAGTTCTCACTTTCAGTTTACTCAGAAAGAAAATGTTTCTGGGCATAAAGTAAAGTCACACATCCACTCTGAGAGCTGGCATTGGCACAATACGTAGGGATTGTCTCTGTGTAGCCCTTCATGCTACTATAATTATATTATTGGTGGTTTCTTGGCAGTACATTTTAGTGTTCTAAATCTTCCCAAACAGCTGTGTGGATATAGATGTTTAAAAAGCAAGGAGCTGATGATAGAACTTTTGTAGAGGAAAGGGAAAGGCTTAGTTAGAGATTAATGTGACAACTAATTTCCACAACCTCACCCTTTTTATTAAAACAGCTTTTTCTCTTTTTTGCAGACCCCCCACAGATCATGGAATCCATGAATGCAGAAATTGAGGTCGGGAGAACGGGAGTGCTGCAGTGTGATGCCCTGGCTGTTCCCAAACCTGACTTTGAGTGGTACAGAGATGACAAAAGGTTTGTGGTCTTCACTCTAGGTGTGCAGTGTTTTCTCATTCTAGGGTCTTTCTGTACATTTCTACAGTATAGTCAAGCCCACTGAACTCAGTGTCACAGAGAAGCAGTGTCTATCCCAGTATCAACCTTGAATGGCACAGCAGTCCATCATAGTGCCTACACACTGTCATATGGGACCAGCTGGAAATTGCCTGCACATCTTTGGGATGCGGAAGGAAAATTGGAGTACCTAAAGGAAGAGAGGATGTACACACTAGAAATACAGTGACCAGGTGCTGAATATTGTAGGCGGCAGCTTAGAATACTGGGCCACTGTGCTACCCTTTGTATAGTACATTATGTGCATCATTAATCTTCTGATTGAAAACAGATACTGTAAATGAGCTGTGGGGTTTCACATATACCTATATCATTTCTTCAGAATCAAGTACTTTTCTAACTTTTTCTTAAAGAAGGCATTTTTCATTTTCCTTTTAAACAGTTCTTGTGCTCTATGTTTATTTTTTCAAAGAGATGACTCTTAAGTTTTCTCTCTTGTCAGATTTATGTTAGTTCTACTGGTTCAGAATTTCATCCAAAGTGCTAAGTTTGAATGTTGAACACCAAGCTACTACTGACCTGTCACTCCTTGAGTTTTTAGCCTTTAACCTCATGGCCTCACCCGAGTTTTTTGTCTCCAGAGACAGCTAGCTTGTTTTGTTTAAGCCCAACGTCATTTTTATTAAACAAAAGACAAAAAGAAGCATGAAGACTGATAATTAGAAAGTATACTTTTGGGATCAGTGGGTGTTGCTAAGTGTTGCCATAGTGGAAGATTTAGTATGGCTGTTAATATCTCTAAAGGAAAATGCAGTGCTTTGTTATAGTTAGTCTGCACATTGCCGAATTATTGTATTCACAACACTAAAGAATGACATACAGATAGAAAAGTGCTGCATGCCAAGCAGCTTCAGACAAATGTACTCCTGCAGAAAGTGCAGGGCATTCCCATGGTAATTCAGATGGGTCAAACCTCCACAAATCTTTGTTACCTACTGCATAGCGGGTTTAATACTCCCTGGAGGAGAAACGAGATGACAATGAGTCTATGGAGCCAAAATCCCGCCCAAACCATGAAATGGCTAATTATGCTGATTATATGTTAAGTAGCAGAGGGGGTTGTTAATGAGTTTCAGTTGCTTTGGTGTTAATGTAATTAACAACAGGTGCACTAGAGGGGCAACAATGAGACCATCCCCAAAACAGGAATGGTTTAACATGTGGAGGCCACTGACATTTTTCTCTCCTCATCTTTTTTGCATTTGGCTATGGTCAGTGTCACTACTGGTAGCATGAGGCGATACCTGGACAGGTAGTCCAACGTCTCCAGGATGGCACATCAATACGTGCCATTGCCAGAAGGTTTGCTGTGTCTCCCAGGACAGTCTCAAGGGCATGGAGGCGATTCCAGGAGACAGGCGGTTACTCTAGAAGAGCTGGACAGGGCCGTAGAAGGTCCTTAACCCATCAGCAGGACCGGTGTCTGATCCTTTGGGCAAGGAGGAACAGGATGAGCACTGTCAGAGCCCTACAAAATGACCTCCAGAAAGGCCACTGGTGTGAATGTCTCTGACCAAACAATCAGAAACAGACTTCATGAGGGTGGCCTGAGGGCTCGATGTCCTCTAGTGGGCCCTGTGCTCACTGCCCGGCACCATGGAGCTCTATTGGTATTTGCCATAAAATACCAGAATTGGCAGGTCCACCACTGGCACCCTGTGCTTTTCACAGATGAGAGCAGGTTCACCCTGTGCACATGTGACAGACGTGAAAGGGTCTGGAGAAGCTGTGGAGAACATTATGCTGCCTGTAACATCGTTCAGCATGACCGGTTTGATGATGGGTCAGTGATGATCTGGGGAGGCATATCCAGGGAGGGACGCACAGACCTCTACAGGCTAGACAACGGCACCTTGTCTGCCATTAGGTATTGGGATGAAATCCTTGGACCCATTGTCAGACCCTATGCTGGTGCAGTGGGTCCTGGATTCCTCCAGGTGCACAACAATGCCTGGCCTCATGTGGCGAGAGTATGCAGGCAGTTCCTGGAGGATGAAGAAATTGATACCATTGACTGGCCCTCACGCTCGCCTGACCTAAATCCAATAACACCTTTGGGACATTATGTTTCGGTCCATCCGACGCCACCAGGTTGCACCTCAGACTGTCCAGGAGCTCAGTGATGCCCTGGTCCAGAAGTGGGAGAAGATCCCCCAGGACACCATCTGTCATCTCATTAGAAGCATGCCCCAACATTGTCAGGCATGCATACGAGCACGTGGGGGCCATACAAACTACTGAGTATGATTTTGAGTTGCTGCAAAGAAATTTCGGCAAAATGGACTACCATGCTGCATCATTTTTTCACTTCGATTTTTGGGGTGTCTTTGAATTCAGCCCTCTGTAGGTTGATAATTTTCATTTCCATCAAACGATGTAGCATCCTAACACATTAGCCAGTCCATATCAGTATAGGTATCCAGCATGATTTTTTCCCATTGAGATCTGATGTGTTTTCAAAGTGTTCCTTTAACTTTTTTGAGCAATATATATATACAGTATATATAAACACAAGCAGAACAAGCCAGTTTTTCACAGGTGGTCAATACTGCCCTTTAAGCCACCAAAAAAAGGGTAAGCGTCAGCATTTACAGAACACTAGAAGAGTTGTTCCTTTTCCAGATTATTTTACTTACACTAAAAATAGACAATTGGACCTTTTGTAGACTTTTCATTAGTCCTGTAAAAGTATGCCTTCTTGTAGACCGTCCAGTTTAAGGCTGGTCCTTTGCTTGCCCTCAAATGGTGTGGGACACTGTTGTGACACTGTACAGCACAGCAATTGATGATGCAGGTTTAGGAAATGAATGATCGAATTAATCACTGGACTTTGGTGACTTTAAATGTGTGTGAGCATGTGCAATGAAGTGCCCGGTGATCAAACAGTGTACCATCCTCAGCTGGTTCTTGCCTTTCCCCCGATCATATTGGGGTTAAGTGAGTTCAGAGAATAGTGGATACCTGGATCAGAACATGATTCTAAGTGTTGTTAAGCTCTTTTCTGTTTGATGTGTTTGCCTGTAATCATCTGCTTGTGCGTACTCCATGACCTGAAATAAATGGACTGCCAGTTAGTCTGACTGTCCCATTTTAATCTACAGAGAATTTTAATGATGTTTCACATGTAAGTGGCCACCTTTGACTATGACATAAAATATAGGTTTATCATTGAATACTCCTAATAACAATTTTGTAATTTGAAAGGTATTTTAGGAAGAACTCCATTTAGACTGATAAAATGTCAGGCTCAGTTGTCTTGTTGCAGTTCAGTGCTGTTTTTTTCCAGGCTTTCAAAAGTCACCTTGTATGGCAAAGAAAACACAGAAAGTAAGTCCTTTTGTACAAACTGAGGCAGATGAGTACAATTCTGAGAAGAAAGGGATGGGGGCACGACACTCAGCAGCCCAAGATCTTCAGGAGTCTTTAAGTCTTCAATGAACTTTTTTATCAACTTTCAGCTAAATGTTGAAAGTAAGAAGAAGAGCTCATCTTGGTTTGCTCTGACCTGGAAAAGTCAAGTTTGCAGTGGTTTTCTGAAGAACAGGACACATCTTAGCCTAAGGGAACCTACTACACCACCAGTTCTTTTTAAAAATCTACTTAATTGTACCTAGGTTAGGTTAATATCTGCTTCAGTGCTACACTTTTTATAGGTTGCACCTGTGGTTTAGTTTGTAAGTTTGTTAATAAAGATGCACTGCTACACTCCACTTGTAATGCTGGACACATGTATGGGTGGAATACATGATGAGGCTACATGTGCCCGCTTTAGGGAAATGCTGCACTAAACTGGCTGCCCAAAAAAATTCCACTGAAGGGTACTGGCTTTGCCAGTTTTGACTAGTGGGTTATGAGAATTGAATATTAACTAAAAAGTGGAAAACAGGCTTTGGGAAAGCAATATTAAACCCAGCAAAGCATTCTCCCACCCACAATACCTAACTCTCAAAATAACAAATCAGACTGGAGTTAAGTGGTCATTATCATTCTAGAGACACAGAGAAATAATTGTTAGGAATGAAGAGAAAATGCTGTCAGGTTTTATAAGATAGCGCTTGCTGTGCCCACATGCGTTTGATCTCGGTGCTCTGGTTTTCTCCCACATTCCAAAGATATCCATATTACATTAATTAATGAGTGTACATTGAGTGTGGCTATGATCATGAGAGTGTGATGGTGTGGCATCCCATCCAGCATGGATTCCTGTCTTGGATAAGCTTCATAGAGTTATAATTTGATAGTTCTAATAACTTTTAATGTAAAAAACATTGACAGCTTTCCAAACACCCTGTTTTCTTGTCATGTATGAGAATCTGATTTTCTCTACCTCATTCTCCTTTTCTCCTAGGTTATACAGCACCCAAGGAATCCATATTCAGAACTACGGCACGCACTCCGTTCTTACTGTTGCTAATGTCACCGAGGACCACTATGGAAACTACACTTGTGTGGCTACCAATAAACTGGGGATCAACAACGCCAGCCTATTTCTCTTCAGTAAGTCTTGTGGTAATGAGGTGGGAAACATAATGGTGATAGACATCTTTATATGGGTTGGATGGTTTGCAGGGTGAAAATGTGAAAAGTAATACCAAGCAGTTTATTCTTGAGAAGGATCACTAGCAAAAATATTTCCAGCTTCACGTATATCCACTGTTCGGCATATTCAGAGGCATTTGTTGGATGAACAACAATTTAGGTCTTTAGGCTGCCCTCTAGAGGGCAGTGTTTCAGCAAAAGGGCCACTGTTTTTTGCAGTCACATTAAAAGGTAAGATGAGCTTTAATAAGGAGAAGACAAAGTAGATTTTAAAAACTATTTATAGAGAGTGGAAAAAGATGTAGCTGGAAGAAAACTATTTAATGAGAGAGAAAAATAAATGTTATTGACTGATTGGAATAGAAATATAAAATGTAAAAATGCTGAGTGACAGGATGAAAACTGCAAAAATATTGACTGTTAATAAAGGAAACGGAGACTGCAAAAAACTATGGATTGATGTTTGTGCTTTCAAACATAAATCATGCATGGTTATGCTACTGTTATGTATTTGTGAATTGAGTAAACACAATGACCCTGTCTTCAGTGAAAAGCACCGTATATGAAGAAAAAGAATTCACTTCATCTAAACAGTAAAGTAAAGAAGAGCTGTGAAAACTACTTATTGATAAGAAAGAAAGATTACATTGTGGAATCTATGGATTGACAGGTTATGAAACGGTTACCTGATAAGAAAGAAAACAAGTTAGAAAATTTACGCATGCTATAACATTCAGGTGCATTTGCAGATTTTGGAAGTTGGAGTATTTTTAATTTTTGTTTATTTACTTCATCAAAGACAGTGATTTCACATTTTGAGTCATATCCAAAAATAATAGTGCTAATAGAATGTCATTTTGTCTTAATAGGGTACATAAAGCCAAATATTTTTAATAGCATTTCACATTTTCCAGCCAAATAGACGTGATGGCTGCCATAGCCTTCATAGGCGTCATATTCCAATTCAAGGGATTTAAAAATTGCATTTTGTACTATTGCTCTTTGTTGACTATGGCTAGTTGTGGTTCATATTTCTTAACCATAAAATTTTGTAAAGTAGCTCAATGATGAAGACTTTTGTTGTTTCGGTAACTTGAATCGTAGATGCGTTTTGCTTTCAGGAACAACTATTTGATGTTTAAAAGAAGAAAACATACAGATTGAAATAACCTCTCATGACATAAATTTGAAAGAGGACCTTAATCAGTAGCTGAGGTTGCACAGAATGTGTCTGTTTGAAGATGGACAATTTCAAAAATACTCCTGTGGTTTTTATATTGGAGTTTATGAAATTTTTTAAAATTGACACGCACTTTAAGATATATGTCAATGAAAACTGAACTTTCTTGAGACTGTTTTTTGCAAAATGATCATACCAAATTTCAACAAAATCAGTCCCCTGTGAGGTGAGTTGAATTGTGTGGACAGACAGACATAACAATGATATAAAAACGAAACAACTATTAATTCAGCAATAAATAAAGGAAATGCTATAAAAAAAACTATTTAAAGACAGGATGTAAACTGAAGTAGTAGAGTCTATAGACTGGCAGCAAAAAGATTTGGAGGTAAAACGCTGAAAAATCTTTGACTGTGAGGTAAGGAAAATAAAATTGTAAATGTTGTTCACTGGATAAAATAGGTGTGGGAATATGGAGAGAATCAGGGGCTGTGAAGCATACCGGCTGAGACGGATGTACGTGTGCTCTGAATGCTACTAACCAACAGGGAGCAAAGCCGGTTCTTTCATATCTTTAGCAGTTACTGTACAAGAAACATGTAAGTTTAAAAGCTATTAAATGAAATGGAATGACATATAGGCACCAGACACCAAGGGCTGACTGTTAAGGCACAGCAGGGCCGGGACAAGGGTGAGGCAAACGAGGCACTTACCTCGAGTGAACAATGGGAAAGGGTGGCAAACTGATGAAAAATGAAAATAACAAATTGCAAAATAAAAAAAACAGAAAAAAGCCAAATGTATGTTGCAAAGTTCGTCAAATACCTTAAGCAAACTGATGATTTGCATTGGACACTTTCGCTTGATACACTTGTTTCCTCGTATGATATCGCCCTAGTAAGTATTTTTATTTATTACTTATTTGTAATAAAAAATTATATGCATAGGTGCGCAAATTTATCCTCCTGCCTCAGGTGAAAATACCTCTAGGCCCGGCTCTGAGGCACAGGTACGTAGAATGTGACTTATGTGAACAAGGTTTTTGAATACTGCTGGCTGATCGAAAAGCGAGTAGAAAGCCTTTGACGTTTGGCCATAGGATGGGCTTTCTTAGCACTACCAAGTAGTTATGTCAGCTTACTAGGACAGGAAGACAGTGCCTGTCAAGAAGAGGTCTGTGCAGCAAACGTTTGTATGTCAGCAGAAATATATATAGGTCCATTCCCACATGCTGCCCAATGCCAAATGACCGGGGATCAAGTACTCCTACATGTTTGTAGTAGAAATATCCAAGTGGTAACATTATTACAGACACTTTGAGAAGTGGACAGATTTCTTCTATTTACATCAAATAGCACAAAAGGTTTTTGCTCCCTCATTCATAGAGATGAGTTTTAGCTAATGTCTGTCAAAACAACTTCTTGTGTGCCCTCACAAGACAAACACAGCACAAATAGGGCAGCTTTACTTCAATTAGAAAACCTTTGGGTCTTTCCTAATCACCCCAAATGCTTGAAATTGCAAAACCATTTCACTTGTTATGCAGGCTGAAGTAACAAAAGAGGTACAAATAGTAGAAATTTACACTGCAAGTATAGATCAGATCTCTTTGACATGATGTATAGGTCATGTTTAATTGGTCTTCACAACACTCCTCAGAATCTGACAGTCTGACATTGACAAGATGTGAGTATTCTCAGTGGCCATGTGTTGACATGTCTACAGCTAATAAAATTGATAAGGCACCTCTCATGACTTTCAGGTTTTATTGTTATTGAATTTAAAAACAGAATCTACTTCGTTGTGCCTGACCTAATCTTTAGGTTACTCTAAAAACTAAACATTGCTTAACTTGATCCTCAAGTTCTGTCACATTTCCTATCTTATAAAACAGCTTCTTGTTTTTCACCAAAAATCCAAGCTATACTCTGTTGCTCATTCTTGCCAATTTGTTCAATTTGTAAGCAGTCTTTCAGATCGTTGTTGTACTACTTTTTGAAATTCATATTAGTTCCTCCAGTTTCTGTGATTTGAGGTCATGTAAACTGAAAGTAAGGATGTATTCTTTTGTCATCACACCTCACATAAATATTCTTAACAAAAACTGCCAGCGTATTGCAGACTAAGCACATAACTATGGTACCCTTTGGAGATTAAATGCAACCAGGCTTCATGATCCATTTGTCTTGGAATGAAAAGTAAAGCTGATCTAGAGAAATTAGAGAAATTTTGTTCAGTTATATAAAAAAATCATGAACTTGTCAGAAATCAGTGCAGATTTAGAGGATATGCATTCAAAATGGAAACCAAGAAAGCACTTACTTACACAAAGGAGGGAATTAAGAGGAGATTGTCTTGCACTTGAAAGGGAGAGGAAACTGAAAGTTTTAAAAAATGGTCTGGGTGAGGGGTTAGGACATCAAATGAGCTGGAAGACTGAATAGTTGTCTCTCCTTTGTTATATCCTGCTGGTTCTCTGGGCCGCCTTTTTTCCTTCTTACAGCTTTCTATTGTGTGTTTAAGACAGAACCTATGAAATACAAATATGAAAATAACATTTAAATATGTGTAACATGTATAATTATATCAGTCAGTCAGTCTGACCCGCTATATCCTAACACGGGGGTCTGCTGAAGCCAATCCTAGCCAGCACAGGGCGCAATTCAGGAAACAAACCCCGGGCAGGGCGCCAACCCACTGCAGGACATACACACACACACAACCACACACTAGGGACAATTTCGGATCGCCAATGCACCTAACCTGCATGTTTTTGTACTGTGGGAGGAAATCGGAGCACCCGGAGGAAACCCACGCAGACACGGGGAGAACATGCAAACTTCATGCAGGGAGGACCCGGGAAGCAAACCCAGGTCTCCTTACTGTGAGGCAGCAGTGCTACCACTGTGCCACCGTGCCGCCCCTATATAATTATATAATTATACAATTTTATTTTTATAAAATTAATATGCAATTATGAAATGATATATTGAATGATATTTAAGCCTGTGAGACAGAACATTCACAAATGGGAGTCACTTTTGCACTATCATAAAGAAATTTGAATCTTGAAAAGAGTTCCAAAGTTTTGTTTTTAAAAGTATAATATTCTACAATTGCTTTATGGATAAATTATTAAGTCTAATGACTGTAATGAAAAAAAGATTCCTAGTAGTGACTCTTAGCACACCCTGGTGGAATGAGCCAGACGCTAAAAGCGATCCAGGACAATGTGTCACATTGATCTCACTGAACTTAAATTTCAGTGCCACTAGAATATCATTCTGCCTGGTCTGTTTTCTCTTTCATTAAATTGCATTCATTTCAGGTCAGCTGCTAATACCTACTGATATTCCCCAGAAACTTAATTTTATATTTTCTTTTTTTTTTTTGCATATTTTGTATGATGAATTTAATGTTTAAGTCCTTTGTTATGTGAATTATAAAGAAGAAAAATACAGCTTATTACAAACTGGTTTGTGGAGTTGAGTTAATGGCACAAAGTTCAGTTCTGAGAAAGAATTTTGTAAAATATAATACTTTGTCATAATTCATTCAAAGTGTAATTTTAAGGGTTTGAGTATTTAAAGAGAATTGAACCTTTGTAATTGTAATTAGAGAGTATTATTACTAGCCAGACTTTGTGTGTCATTACAATTTATCAGATGGTGAATGTTCATATATTTAACACATTATTATTATTATTATTATTATTATTATTATTATTATTATTATTATTATCAGGATGGTAGTGAGACCAGATATATTATATGGGTTGGAGATGGTGGCACTGACAAAATAACAGGAGACAGAGCTGGAGGCGGCAGAGTTAAAGATGCTAAGATTTGCATTGGGTGTGACGAGGATGGACAGGATTAGAAATGAGTACATTAGAGGGTCAGCTCAAGTTGGACGGTTGGGAGACAAAGTCAGAGAGGCGAGATTGTGTTGGTGTTGGACATGTGCAGAGGACAGATGCTGGGTATATTGGGAAAAAGATGCTAAGGACAGAGCTGCCAGGCAAGATGAAAACAGGAAGGTCTAAGAGAAGGTTTATGGATGTGGTGAGAGGGGACATGCAGGTGATGGGTGTAACAGAACAAGATGTAGAGGACAGAAAGATATGTAAGAAGATGATCCGTTGTGGCAACCCCTGACGGGAGCAGCCGAAAGAAGAAGATTATTATTATTGTTGCTGTTGTTGTTGTTACCTATAACACAAATAGATAGATAGATTGATAGATTATTATTTGTAGCCATCTCTGAACATGCCTGACCACTTTTTTTTTTTTTGTTCTTTATTTTGCCTTATACAATTGCTTGTATTAGGAATTTGTTAGTTTTCGCGTACCCCTTGGGGTCAGCCATTGTACCGTGCCCCTGGAACAACTGAAGGTTAAGGGCCTTGCTCTAGGGCCCAGCAGAGTAGGATCTCTTTTTGGCAGTGACAGGGATTCGAACTGGCAACCTTCGGGATACCAGCGCAGATCCTTAGCCTCAGATCCACCACTCCGCCCTTTCAGAGTGATTTCTGTCTTTGTATGTCGCGGTGTGAGTCTGGGAACATGATAAATCAAAAATAAATTACTTAATGTAAATTAAGCTTTGCACAATTATAAGCACGGTAAGATGCTTAATTGATTTAGATCTACAGACATAATGATTTTGAGTTTTGGTGCTCATTAATTAATTCATTAACTGCAGTGTAGTGAGAGAAGGAGAATATACATTTTTGCAACAAGATATGATTCTATTATTGCATGCTATATATTGTAACAATGGCCTGCAAATTTTACTGCTAAAATTTCTGCTTTATGTAGGGAAAGTCATGGGCTGGACGAATTAGGTTTTTTTTTTTTTAGATTGAGCCCAGGTATGTTAAGTGATTTCCTTAAGAGTCACTCAAAGCTTCAAAGGCGGGTATTGAATGTTCAAACGTGTATTACAGTTTAAAGTTTAGTGCCTAAGCTACTAATTACACCACACATACCGCTAGTATGGTGGAACAAGATTTGCAGCCTTGGGTGAAATCCTGACCAAGAACCACTGCTCCAGCATTCTAATTTTCAAAAGTGTGAACAAATGTGAGGTTGACAAACTTTTCAGTGCAGTGCTCTTATTTTTGGGTATTCGTGAACAATATGCCTTTCCACCAGACAAAAGGACAACAGCAGATGAGCTTCTGTATAGGTGCAGATCTCATGGATTTGTGTAAGGTTGTCTTTGTGGTATTAAAAATTTCATACCGGATATTCACAAACACCCCAGAGACTTTTCCTTCAGGAGACGCAACAGCATTATCTCTTTCATTATTTGCTGACTGACTCTCATAAGATGCCTGGCAGCTGACAATGTGGCACAGCAGGAAGGGTCACTTGCTAGCTGTCACTGTTTGTACAGAGGGGAGTGTAATCACGGTGGTATTTGCACTCTCGCATTTATTTTACATCCATTCATATCAGGAGTAAGTAAAATGTAATTATAATAAATTGTTGTCATAGCTTGGTCATGCAGCGCCTCAGAGCAGCTGCCAAACAATAGGCTTTTAAATAATTAATGGAAACTGTCTGTTGACCTTTCAGTTAAAATGAAGCATCTCTCTTTATCAGGGTGTGCTGTTCAAGTTTATTAGGAGTGAATTTTCATTTCACCCACCAAAGGGAAATACTGCCGAGTGCAACAAAAGAGAATTGCATTATTTTGCATTGTAATGCTAACTCCAGTTGATTTAAATTTGTTTTGCTCGCTAAAAATGACAATGCTAGCTGGAGCAGATCAGGAAATTGCAACCTCTGTGATGAGATGTTAAGGCAAGACGAGATGAGGTTTGATTTAAAGCAGTGAGCATCTATATAGGAGGAACAGATGCACACCAACTCATTATAAAGCAAGGCAAAAGCACTGAAATACATATACACAAAAAAGTAAACATGCAAAGATATAATTTACACAGGGGCACTCGTAATCATGGAGATACATCTACATACAGTTACACGCATACTCACTCAAGGTGTTGAAAAGTGTACACACACAGCCACCCAAAATAAAATAATACATCCTAATCCAATTGTCCAATTTCGAGTAACTAGGGAGCCAGGGCCTATCCCAGCAGCATTTGGTGCAGGGTTCATACACACACACACACAAAACCGGACTTGGGTTAGAAACTTAACATTCGATCTTTGTTATTTATAAATATGTAGAGATTTGTGAGACAGAAGCACTAACTACTGTGAAGGCATACCACATTACTACAAATACACATAAAATAAAACATATTCCAGGATGTAAAAACATTAAGAAGCACAAAATGAAACAAGCACACTAGCATATATTCCCAACAATACCTTCAAACATGCACAAACACATATGCATTGTGTGACATGATGGGGCACTCAGCCAACCAGAATACAAATTCATGGGGCAGGATTTCCACTCTAGAATTAACAAAACATTTATCATAAATCATTTGGTCTACTGTAGGGTTTTAGTGTTTTAGAGTTTTAAAACCCCTTTCAAAACACTACTGTGCCCTATATAGGTTCTGTAGCCTATTTCATTAACAGTTGTCTCTTTTGATGGGGACTATCTTTAGTAAGCCATATATTAACTGTTGAACCCTCGGATCAGATGCCAGACACCAGATAAAAGTCTAATAATTATTTTTATTCGGACAATACAGTGCACAAAGCACCCTCCACTCCACAATTCTCAATAATTAAACAATACAATAAATCAATACACAATAACAATAATCAATCCTCCACTCCCAGACGTGTTGTCACCCTTCTTTCCGACTCAGCTCATCCATCTGCTATTTCCCAGAGTCCTTTATAGTCCATGAAGTGCTTCTGAGCCCTCAGTCCATGTGATTATCCAGCAGGTAAAAACTCCTCTTCTTCAACCCGGAAGTACGTCATTTCCTCTGTCGCTATGACTAAGACGTACTTCTGGGTTATAGGGAAAATAGCAGTCCCTGCTCCTCCCTGTTGCGTCCCCTAGAGGCCCCCATGGTATCCAGCAGGGCTGTGATGTAAAACTCCACTGTCCATGATGCCCTGCTGGAACTCAGGGCACCTCTATGTTGCAAGAAGGGCTCTACCTGGCAGCCTGGGGGTATTGGCCGGGATGAATGGCCGGCCATATCCCAAACTGTCCATAACATATTCCTTCAATTTTAGTGCTTGAACCCCTTTTTTCTTTCAGAAACACATAGCACTAAGTGGATCTCCTTCTGCCATCATAGCAGGAAATAAACCCGTGGCTTTACTTCAAGTCTCTCCTTTTATCCGAGTGTCTGGGACTATGGGACCTCACTGGGTGGACTTTTTAATCTCAGGACGTATTGTCCTTATTGGGATTTTGCAACAAAAGCTGTTTTTTGTGGATCTCTCCTAAGAAAAAAAACACATGCTGTATGTAGCTGGTATTCTGTGGGCAAAGGATCATTTCAGCAATCACTACGTTTGTTTGTGTTTTCAGGCAAGGCAGTAATTAGAGAAAGCTTAAATTTAATGTGTGTTTGTCCTAGGAAGCTAGTTGTATTCACAAAAGAGAAGAAAATGGAAACTGAATCTGCAGACTGTGCTGATATGTTGTCTTCTGCTGACCTAGCTCCTCCAACTCTGTTTCATCAACTGCAAGTGCTGCACTGCTTTCTTCAAGAAGTTATATGGCTTGATTGCTTTTATGACTATATTAATTAAATGTAATTGAATTTAATTTGTTACTTTGAGGTGCAGTGGAACAGTGGAATTTTCCCAACAAGAATGAAAACTATGTCTTACATACATTGACACATTGTCTTTCTCAAAATGTGTAGCATCATTTTCTTATTATTTCTTGAATACGAGGGGTGTTCAATTATAAACAGGAATTTTCATGATCTGCTCTTATAAATAGTGCAAAGTAGACCTGACTCATTGGACAAATGCATGCATCTTTGAACTTGTCGATAGATAGATAGATAGATAGATAGATAGATAGATAGATAGATAGATAGATAGATAGATAGATAGATAGATAGATAGATAGATAGATAGATAGATAGATAGATAGATAGATAGATAGATAGATAGAGCAGGAGGTACACAGTAGTGTTGTGCAGTGCATTATTATTCAGTTTTTGACAAATGAAGGAGTCATTCCATCTCAGATTTATTCGAGACTTAAAAAACAGTTTGGGGATGAGTGTCTCTGTCTCTCAGTGTAGAGTGTATGATTGGTGCAAGTCATTCAGAGAGGGACGATCATCTCTTCGGTCCACTTAAGGAATTTTTAGGGGGGAAGAAATTCAAGCCGAATGAGGAGGTTATTGACGCTGTGCAAGAATGGGTCAACATGCAGTCAGAAGACTTCTACTCTTCTGGGATTAAGAAACTTCCTGAGCGCTGGAACAAGGGTATTGTAATGGCAGGAGATTACATAGAAAAATAGTGTCGTTTCATTGTATTCAATAAATAAAGTGTAGCTCATAAATTCCTGTTTATATTTGAACACCCCTCATATTTATTCAGCTTTAAAAATACTTTACATATAAAAATATGTTACAAAGTACTATAATGGTTATCTTTTCATGGTTTTTTCCCTTCTTTTTAGATGGAACTTGTTGTAAACTGGGAGAGTATTAGAATTCCCCCATAAAATAATTGAAAAATATGACTTGCTGTATAAAAAACCTGCCTTGCAAACTTTTACAGTAACATATAATGAAACTTTTGACTTTTGCCAAGCAGTTTTTGTACAGCAGCACATTTATTGTGACATTTGCACCTGAAATGTCTCGTAACATGGCAAGAACAGAGGAAGGGTTTTGTATAAATATGATTTACTTGCAGAAATTCTGTGAGAATCTGGTGAGTCTCCTGATGTTGTTCTCTTAGTGAGTCAGCAGTAAATGAAGGTTGAGATATCAAGAAATGTGTTTTCGGTTTTATTATGCCGTGCCTGAGGCCACAACAGTGGGCTTAAGGGTTTAAAGAATAAAATAAGCAAAATAAACCTTGCCAGCTGGCAGTTACAAATAGCACCCACATGTGCTTATTGAATCCTTTAGAGTGTTACAATATTTTTGTGTGCTCAATGGCACTGAGCGATTGTGCTACAGTTGTACAGCAGACCATAACCAGCAAGCAGCACTGTGAGGCTTATTAAGTAATGGAACATGATATGACTGATTTAACTTGCAGCCACAAGGCTAATGAAGATAAAGAAGAGGGACGCCTCACGCCTGGACAAACTGGTGAGTAAGGCAGCTCTATTGTAGGCATGGAGCTGGACAGTTTGACATCAGTGGCAGAGGGACGGGCACTGAGCAGGCTCCTGTCAATCATGGAGAATCCACTGCATCCACTAAACAGTATCATCTCCAGACAGAGGAGCAGCTTCAGCGACAGACTGCTGTCACTGTCCTGCTCCACTGACAGACTGAGGAGATCATTCCTCCCCTTATACTATGTGACTCCACTCTGGGGGGTAAACATTAATATTATACAAAGTTATTGTCTGTTATACCTGCATTTTTATCACTCTTTAATTTAATATTGTTTTTTATCAGTATGCTGCTGCTGGAGTATGTGAATTTCCCCTTGGGATTAATAAAGTATCTATCTATCTATCTATCTATCTATCTATCTATCTATCTATCTATCTATCTATCTATCTATCTATCTATCTATCTATCTATCTATCTACAGTTAGGTACATAAATATTTGGACAGAGACAACTTTTTTCTAATTTTGTTTCTGTACATTACCACAATGAATTTTAAATGAAACAACTCAGATGCAGTTGAAGTGCAGACTTTCAGCTTTAATTCAGTGGGGTGAACAAAACGATTGCATAAAAATGTGAGGCAACTAAAGCATTTTTTTAACACAATCCCTTCATTTCAGGGGCTCAAAAGTAATTGGACAATTGGCTCAAAGGCTATTTCATGGGCAGGTGTGGGCAAGTCCGTCGTTATGTCATTATCAATTAAGCAGATAAAAGGCCTGGAGTTGATTTGAGGTGTGGTGATTGTGGAAGATTTTGCTGTGAACAGACAACATGCGGTCAAAGGAGCTCTCCATGCAGGTGAAAGAAGCCATCCTTAAGCTGCGAAAACAGAAAAAACCCATCCGAGAAATTGCTACAATATTACGAGTGGCAAAATCTACAGTTTGGTACATCCTGAGAAAGAAAGCGAGCACTGGTGAACTCAGCAACGCGAAAAGACCTGGACATCCACGGAAGACAACAATGGTGGATGATCGCAAAATCATTTCCATGGTGAAGAGAAACCCCTTCACAACAGCCAACCAAGTGAACAACACTCTCCAGGGGGTAGGCGTATCGATATCCAAGTCTACCATAAAGAGAAGACTGCATGAAAGTAAATACAGAGGGTGCACTGCAAGGTGTAAGCCGCTCATAAGCCTCAAGAATAGAAAGGCTAGATTGGACTTTGCTAAAGAACATCTAAAAAAGCCAGCACAGTTCTGGAAAAACATTCTTTGGACAGATGAAACCAAGATCAACCTCTACCAGAATGATGGCAAGAAAAAAGTATGGAGAAGGTGTGGAACGGATCATTATCCAAAGCATACCACATCATCTGTAAAACACGGTGGAGGCAGTGTGATGGCTTGGGCGTGCATGGCTGCCAGTGGCACTGGGACACTAGTGTTTATTGATGATGTGACACAGGACAGAAGCAGCTGAATGAATTCTGAGGTGTTCAGAGACATACTGTCTGCTCAAATCCAGCTAAATGCAGTCAAATTGATTGGGCGCCGTTTCATGATACAGATGGACAATGACCCAAAACATACAGCTAAAGCAACCCAGGGGTTTATTAAAGCAAAGAAGTGGAAAATTCTTGAATGGCCAAGTCAGTCACCTGATCTTAACCCAACTGAGCATGCATTTCACTTGTTGAAGACTAAACTTCAGACAGAAAGGCCCACAAACAAACAGCAACTGAAAGCCGCTGCAGTAAAGGCCTGGCAGAGCATTAAAAAGGAGGAAACCCAGTATCTGGTGATGTCCATGAGTTCAAGACTTCAGGCTGTCATTGCCAGCAAAGGGTTTTCTACCAAGTATTAGAAATGAACATTTTATTTCCAGTTATTTAATTTGTCCAATTACTTTTGAGCCCCTGAAATGAAGGGATTGTGTTAAAAAAATGCTTTAGTTGCCTCACATTTTTATGCAATCGTTTTGTTCGCCCCACTGAATTAAAGCTGAAAGTCTGCACTTCAACTGCATCTGAGTTGTTTCATTTAAAATTCATTGTGGTAATGTACAGAACCAAAATTAGAAAAAAGTTGTCTCTGTCCAAATATTTATGGACTAACTGTATCTATCTATCTATCTATCTATCTATCTATCTATCTATCTATCTATCTATCTATCTATCTATCTAATGAACTGATGATGGTCACTGGTGAAATTACTTTATGAAGTGCACATATATATCTGTCTATACAGAAGCCCATTTTTGCACACCCATATTGATCTGAAGGCGGCACGGTGGCGCAGCGGGTAGCGCTGCTGCCTCGCAGTTGGGAGACCTGGGGACCTGGGTTCACTTCCCGGGTCCTCCCTGCGTGGAGTTTGCATGTTCTCCCCGTGCCTGCTTGGGTTTCCTCCGGCCACTCCGGTTTCCTCCCACAGTCCAAAGACATGCAGGTTAGGTGGATTGGCGATTCTAAATTGGCCCTAGTGTGTGCTTGGTGTGTTTGTGTGTGTCCTGCGGTGGGTTGGCACCCTGCCCGGGATTGGTTCCTGCCTTGTGCCCAGTGTTGGCTGGGATTCCCTCAAGCAGACCCCCGTGACCCTGTGTTCGGATTCAGCGGGTTGGACAATGGATGGATGGATGGATGGATATTGATCTGAAACATATTAAAAAACATACACCTGGAACATAGACACTGATATACACCCACCCACCCACGCATAATTTGCACTCTCCAAATTGTATGCACTCACACCAGGACAAACATTCAGCCATGCAGTGTTTCAAAGATCCACATATCATGCAAAATTAAGAAGCACAGAAATGCCACTCTTACCACATACTTGATGTACAGTCAGTCAAAAATATGTATCCCTTCTATAATTTGTCTGAGGTCATTCACATCCTTCTCATTGTTCAATTTTGACTTTACAACAATATAAGAATAAAGTCCATGAAGGAGCTGCCTAAAATACTTTATAGCCATTTTTTATTCTTTAGGCATCACTGTGCCTCTTTCATTTCATTGGACATGGCCACATTTCTCTGATTTTACTTTCTCCCATTTAACACCACCATTATAACACTGATCTGTCAAAACAGAGCCTACACATTCTTCTTTAATTCATGGAATGAACATTTACATTTTCCCTGCAGTAGCTCTCCTGCGGTTTTGTACATAATAGTAATGGAGTCAGTTTGCTGTGTAAGCGAACTGTAGAATCACTGACTTTAGCTATTAAAAAGCAGCATCATACTTCTGTTCTCACAAAGTGCATTTTGCTTCTCTTCATAAGTGGTAATACATTTTAGTCCTGGAATTTCAGCATTTGTTGGACGCTCTCTGTTGTCTGGTTTAAGATTGGGCATTCTGTTACTTTTTATAAATGTATTCCGATAAAATAACAGTACAAAGTGTAAAGTAGGGACCAGAATTACAGTATAAATGGAGTATTACAGCTATAAAATGCCCTATGGGTAAATTCACTGGCAATGATGTCACTTCAACTTGAAACCTTCACCAAGTGGAAGGCTTTGTCTCAGTGCAAGAGCAGGAGCCCATGATGTAGTTATTTCTTAAACAAAACTCACTTACATATATTAGGTGTCCTCATGTACATAGGTGACAAAAATGCGACACAATTGCATACTGACTCTTTCTGTGGTGAACATGTGACCTGGGATCAGTCTGGCCATTTACGAAGGAATTGGGAATAATATGAATTTTGAAGACCTTGAATTCCAGCCCAAAATCTATCTTTGTGGAGTTTCTATGTACCCTCAGTGTGGTCTTTCTTGCAAGTACTGTGGTTTAATCCTGCATCTCGATATATACAAGTTAGGTTTATTGTTGACTCTATAATGACCAAGAGCAATCATATGTGTAAGTGTGCTCCACAATGGACTGTCATTACAACTAGGACTAGCTGCTACGTTGTGCCCAGTGTTGCTGGGATAGACTTCAGCTTACAAAACCCTGTTATGATCCAAGAAAGATTTTTAGAAATGAACAAGTGAATGAATAGTGTTTTTGTCATATAAATTGGTTAGACATTTCAAACAACCAGGAGAGGCTCTGAATGAAATTTAAACATGGAGCTATCCATTTTTACTAATCCAGTTTCACAAGCCAGTGCCTATCCCAGCAACACTGACACTCACACACTTACACATACTTGGCCTATTTAGGGTCACCAGTTAACCTAAGGAGAAAACCATACTGAATGAAAACCCACATGGACATAGAAAAGTTATTCAAGGTACATGCACACAGTGCCCAAGATTTAACCTAGGCCTCTGGAGGTGTGAGGTAAGAAACCTCACGTTGTGCCAGCAGACTCCCCTTAAATCAGACACCAAACTGTACAGCAAAAATAAATTACACAAAATGTTGAGTTTAAAGATATGTGTCAGGTTCTATATCTTTGTTTTACATGTAAACAGGCTTGCTATTTGATCCAAGACAAGTAGAGGTAACTGCAACTCAAAGGTGGCAGGATACCCGGACTGTGCCATCAAACTGCATCAACTCACATGGTTTACAGGTCTCCATTCTTGGGTTATGCCACTCATTATTGCACTGGCAACCACTTGTAATTCGCATCCGATTTAAAAGCTTTGTCCTTTGTTACAGGGCCGTTATGAAAAATGGACAAACTGTACATCAGCCAGATCTCAACCTCCACTGATCAACTTATTATGCCAGTGTTGCAGGGCTGGACATTTTCTTCTCAGCAATTTGTAGTCCTTGGCAGCACAGGTTCAATAGTTTCCTTATCTCACACTTTGATGTCAAACTACTGGTCTCATTTCTTATATTTGTGGATTGGATTTGTCACTTGAATTTGTACGTTTAACATACTGTTTTACACTTTACTTCTATGTGCAGTCTACTTGTGGAATAATAACACAGCGCTTATGACTTGGAGCTTATACTGTTAGCCGGCATTTGTTTTCACTTCCTTATGATTTATAACTCACTTTAGATAAAGGATCACTGAAATCAGTGGATCTAAATTAAAAAGTTGCTTGAAAATTTATTATCATTTCAGCACAGCTTATAAGATTTTAAACCTGGTCACCATGACTTTGCAGAAAAAAGCAGGCCGAGACAATGGAAGCATGATTGGATTGTCAACCTTGGAGCAATACCCACAGATTTACACAGTACTCTACTCATCTATGCAGTAATTTGATGAAAGTTCAGTATTAATTGAACACAAAGTTATGGAAATGTTTGCTTTCAGCACTTTAAAATTTACTGGTCCCCAAGATATCCATCCATTTTCTGATTTTGTTTTTCTAATACAAGGTTGCAGACAGCTGGTTATTTTTCAACAGCATCCAGCAGAAGACAGGAACCAGCCCTAGACTGGCATTCTAGGCAGTCCTGCAATGCATAAGGCAGTTTCTTAAAATCTATTAAGTATGCTAGAAATAAGAAAGTGGATAGGTTATGTGTCCAGCAGGGACTGTTAGCACCACAATAATAATGTTTTACTTGGCTTGTTTAAAAAAAAAATCTGCATACAATCTGCATCAGGATCTGCTGAGAAGATACCATTGGATATCGACAGAATTAATGCAGCTTTTTCTCTTACTCTGTCTTTTTGTCATTCTCTGTTAGGGTTAGGGAGCTCTTGGTGGCCCTGCTGTTGTCTTCTCTCGGTTTTGTCAGCACATAAAGAAGTTTGGACATTGAAAGGTTACAGAAGGCCACAATTCAAAGTCCCAAGGTTGAATAATTCAGCTCATGTGGTGCGCTAGTGTCTCTCAGGTCCAGAGGTTGGGGGGATTTCAAGTGCCAGGGTGTGGTGACACTTTTTAAGACTTTTTAGATAACATTGTTAAGGTACAATAAACCAATCAGTTCATTATGGAGCTTTCTCAGTGTTTCACCTGGCAGAACCAAAGTAAATACTTTCTCACAGAAACAATCTATATTGTATTTGAAGGAATAGCATTTCATAAGCAGGTTGTGTACAGAAGTCATTTTGATATTGATTGGGATTGATTGAGCTTCAATGTCACCAACATTATGTAAAAACGAATGCATTGAATGCCTGATCATGTCTGTTTAAGGATTACCTGTGGAGAATTGATAGGTTTGAAACATAACAATTATATGTTAGATGCAGTTATTTTAAAGTAATGTAAGTAATGCATGAAGCAGGAATTTTTGCTCCATACGACCCCATACCTTCTAATCTAACACATTAGAGACATCACAAAAAGTAAATGGGTACAGAGAAGAAGTGATGGTGGAGTGCAACAGTCCTGTGACAGATTCGATGGTGTTTGGGCTGAAGCACAACGACTCACAGACTTTTAACGCGTTTACATGCACTTCAATAACCTGATTTTTCACAGAATGCCTTGTAAACCCACACTCCTAACAGAGAAATCGGGTTATTGGCCGCCGAGAAACCAGTTTATCAGAGGTGGATTTCTCCATGAAAAATCTGATTATGCGGCCATGTAAACCCATAATCGAGTTATTGTTACAGATTTTGTAGTTACGCATGTCCTTTGCACTCTGTCAGCCTGCGCCTGTATTTGCTTTGTGTAAGCTTTCAGCAGCCACAGGTAGACACGTCAACAAAATACATTTCCAGAGGCAAATGTTCAGGTGATCATATTGTCTAGTCTGTCTCAATATTTCAGAAATCAGTAAATTTGTGTTGATGAGCTAAACATACGGTGATAAACTCAGCAACACAATCTTAAGAGCAGTGAGGTAAAATGGTAAAAGTAAATGGTCTGATTATTTTTTAAAGCAACAAGTAGTCTAACACGGTATTTATTTTACTGAAGTAAAAGTACCTGCTTTATTATTATTCCAGCAGCACTGAGCATAAGGCAGAAAGCACACATTCTGGGTCCTTTGCAGGACTGAATCTCAAATTGCACAGCCGAGAAGAAAGGAGTTTGCTGCGTGCAATCTTGTAACAGAAACCTGTAAATAAATTGTCAGTTTGACAAAACATATCTTATATATAAACATTTACGCGTAGAAGTGTGTGTGTCTGTCCGGCCCGGAAGTGAGAGGTGGAGTCGAGATAAGGGCTCCACATCCGAGGAAACGGGAAACTAAACGTCTACACATGGAAGTGCGAGTCTACTGCAGAATGAAGCTCAGAGAGCCAGCAAGACGGCCTCAAGTTAACGAGTCGGAAAAAGAAACCAACTCTTCTGCCAAAGTATAAACGCCAAGAAAAGAGAGAAACTCTTACGCAAGCGAGACAAGCATATCAGCAAAACGTTATCCTTTTTACTTTTCCTCCCGTCACTAATACACAAGCGAGGCGAGCAGAGTAGTTCCTTTCAATTACCTGACATCTCTACATTTTATTCTTTTTTCTGACAATTTCAATAGTTTCTAGGACCCCAGGCTTTTTGCAGCACAGGCTTACACAGCTAGTATAAATATATATAAAAAACACAAGAAACTTATCACCGGTGTCATGCTTATTTTCTGATTCGCGGTGAGTGATTTTAACGGTTAATGGTTTTTTGCACAGATTAATGATGTTGGAGTGTTTTGCCAAAGGGGAACTCCAGAAGATTACTTGTGCATGTAAACATGCATTATTGAGAAACCAGTAACGGTGGACTACATGATAACGTGTAGTGAATACACTTGACTTATAGTTTTCATCCTCATTCTTTCTCTGTACGTTTAGCATTCGTTTGCTTAGAGGTTGATGCACTTGCGGCTTCCTGAGCAGCTCTTCTTTTCTCCACCCTAGCAGCCCACTTCTTGTCTTCTTCCATCAGCATCTTTTTGCGTTAAAACTGATTAAGTTAGTGTTTGTGTAGCAATTACTTAGTACGTTTTAAATTTTTCACTTAAGCTGGCACTTAAGTCTTCAATCTGCCTCAAGAATGATTTAAGATATGAAGAGGTAGGAGAAGTGACGGCGAAGGCGGCGGTGATGACAAAGGCGCCCGTACGCATGAGCTGTACAGCCACCCTGCTGGCTGCCGAGAGTTGATTCTACAATAAAATAAAAAGAGGACTAACCTTGGAGGTCAATCATCACCCTGAAAGCGGATAGTAGATGTCACGTAGTATATGTGTACCAAATTTCAGGTGAATAGTTCAAATGGGTTGCGAGCTACAGATGATTTAAAATAATGGACAGACAAACGGACAGCCATGGTAGCGTATTATATAAGAAGATCAGGTTTCTGGCTTAATCAGGTTGTTCACTTCAGCCCATTTATGTGTGTGCATGTAAATGCACTGGATGAGAGAAACCTGATGCCTAAAGTATGAAACGCATAGCACAAGCAACAGTAATAGACTATTGTAAAGCTTAGATTTATCCTTACTAAATGAAGTAAAGCACAAACTGCTGTACTGTTTTTCCTTTCTGCCAACATCCCACCCACGCCTGCTGACTGCAGAGGGTAGAATGTAGTATTTTTATTCGACTGTATAATATTGTATAGTATTCACATTGTGAATTTCCCATTGGGATTAATAAAGTATCTATCTATCTATCTATCTATCTATCTATCTATCTATCTATCTATCTATCTATCTATCTATCTATCTATCTATCTATCTATCTATCTATCTAATGTTTTCATGACACATCTGTCAGCTTTGAGCCAAGGCATTAGATAGTAAATAGACTTAATGTACAGTAGTATACTACAGTGCAGCATTTTAAAGTTCACAACAGCTTTTTACTGATCAACTTTATTACAACACCAAAAGGGTTGAGTGAAGTGAGATTTGGAGATAGCCTGCTCAAAAAGAAGATGCTACATACCCAGAGGCTTGATTTGTCACAAGAGAGACAGAGATGTGGGGTTGGGTGGTTCTTCTTTAGCTCGACTTAGCTATTCCAGCTGTAGTCTGCACTCTTACTCTAGTGACCAGTATCTCCAAGTGAGGACAAGCAGACAAGAATGGCACTGCTTGAGTAATTTTCTCAGAAGTGACCATTTCTTTGACTTCCATTGCATAACGTAATTGCCATAATTTTCCATAATTTCCCAATCTAAATATCCATTTGTTAATTCTTCCAGCTTATAGTAAAGTCCAACCCCTGATTGAACATCAATGTATTGCAGATTATACTCACTCTCAGTTGCAGACTCATTGCCATTGAAACAATTTTAGAGTTGCTAGTCATCCTAGTTAATATGGCTGTGGCATATAACTGCAAAAAAGATAAGATAGTGATTAGGCAGGGAATTCAATCGGGATCTTTGAAGATGTTAGACACCAGCAGCAAGTACTGCACTATTGTGCTGCCATTCATAACTCAATAAACGTGGGTGAAGTCATTCTAAATGTAAGAAAATACAGCAATAAATTATCAGTAGCAACCTGATAAATAAGAAAAGGGATGTTAAGCCTCACATCAGCAGAGTACCTCAGAAATCTATGTTACGAGTGCCACATAATTTATATGTGCAACATTGATTCAGATAAAGTGAGAAAACTGGTACAGCACCAAACTGTCAGGCTTATAGATGAGCTGACAGAAGCAGGAGAGGGATGGCCACCCGGATGTGACTGTCCTGCAGGAAAGGCTGAATCATGGGACTACAGTGTGGCTCATCATCCTGTACATCATAAACCCCAACTGGGGTGCAGGTTTGTGGAAGCCAACAACAGAAGAGGTATCATGAAAAGGTGAGCCAAAAATCACTATAATGTATTAATTAAGCCGCCAAAAAGATGAAATTCCTAAGAAAGTACACAAATCTGCAAACCCTATAAACCTTGACAGAGGTTTTAGCAAAAGGTACATTTGTTTAAGCAAAACTCTTATCTTTTATTTGTCTTGCAGATCCCATCTAGTAACTGCTGGTGGATTAATGTTGTATAGCCACAGACGCTGATTGAAGAGCAAATTGCAAAAAAAAAAAAGGATTGGTTAGGCACAGAGCCCACCTCTGCTACATCTGAGCATATAATGAAAAAAGGAAAAGAAATATAGACACGTGTGAAATAATGTTTAGTGGTAACTAGGAAAAGGAAGAGATGTGTGGAGGTAGTGAGAAGTTTATGTTTACTCAGCTTTCTCATCCTCCAGTTAATGTGCAAAAATAATAAAATGTTAGGTTATATCATAATGAATACATACTAATAGTGACTATCCTGAAAAGTTCTGCTGAACTGCTAAGTCCATTTGTGGAGTATTCATCATATGTGTGGGCTGTTATTAAGCACTACTCTACTCCTACAGATAGTTGAATTTTCTCTCTGACAGCCAATAAACAGTCTTCATCTGGTTTGGTGTTGTTTCCATTCTGTATTGTTCTGAAGGTCCCTGAGACTGACATTCTTGGCAGAGTTGTTTCCTGCTCTGCATATCAACAAAGACTCTGTGACAATACACTCTCTGTATTGTCATGCAGATGATAAACCTGTAATCATAACCTTATTTGTCTCCATGTATTTTTCAAACATAAACTTCATTAGAATGAAGTAACAAGTGTACTGAACCAAAGAAGATGTGCATGCACACACTGATGGTGTGATCTAGAGATGATCCATAACACAGTATTATGCAGAGGTAAATAGAGACAAAACCAGGAACAAGTGAGTGTCCTGTGTTGAGTAACACAGTGCTAAGAAACTACTGCTTATCTCACGCCTCATCTTCCATAAGAGTAAGGTTTTAAATGTGCATTGTGTACATTTAATGTAGTCACTTTACAGGTACCGAATACAGTAGTTCTTTCTAGAATGGAAGCCAACCATCAGTCATATTCCGGTTCTTGATATCATCTGGTACTAGTGGAAAACCATGCAGGAAATAATTGAGGGAGGAATTTAAGACTGAAACTAGGGTGTGCTTCATCACACAACAAATGGTGGGAGTCTGTAACAAATATTTCTTTTGTGTAGCTGAAACATATACTGAGCCATCACTTACAAACTACGTGGATGAGATGTTTAGGCAGCTTAGTTATTAAGCCAGCTGGATGGACTGAATGGTCGGTCCTTATGTATATTTTTAAAATCAATATATGTGCAAATGATTATGATCAATTTGTTTCGAAGTGACATTTAAGTGATCATTTATTTTCAAAGTACTGTCCCCCTTTTTTATTTGGCTGTTAAAATTCAGGGCATCCTTCAGAGTTCAAAGTAAGAGTGAGAAAAAGAGGTCAGTCACAGCCTTGCTTTCTCTTAAATGAGCCACCTCATTTATTTTGTGGATCAAAAATCAGAGATGGATTAGTTATTAGAACATTAGAACACTCTAGATGAGAACAGGCCATTCAGCCCAACAAAGCTCACCAGTCCTATCCACTTATTTCTTCCAAAAAAACATCAAGTCGGGTTTTGAAAGTCTGTAACGTCTTACTGTCTACCACACTACTTGGTAGCTTATTCCAAGTGTCTATCGATCTTTGTGTAAAGAAAAACTTCCTAATGTTTGTGTCAAATTTACCCTTAACAAGTTTCCAACTGTGTCCCTGTGTTCTTGATGAACTCATTTTAAAATAACAGTCTCAATCCACTAGACTAACTCCCTTCATAATTTTAAACATTTCAGTCATGTCACCTCTTAATCTTCTTTTGGTTAAACTGTATAGCCTCAGCTCTTTTAATCTTTCCTCATAATTCAACCCCGGTAGCCCTGGAATCAGCCTAGTCACTCTTTTCTGGACCTTTTCTAGTGCTGCTATGTCCTTTTTGTAGCCTGAAGACCAAAACTGCACACAGTACTCCAGATGAGGCCTCACCAGTGCATTATAAAGCTTGAGCAGAACCTCCTTGGACTTGTACTCCACACACCATGCTATATAACCTAATATTCTGTTAGCCTTCTTAATGGCTTCTGAACACTGTCGGGACGTCGATAGCTTAGAGTCCACTATGGCCCCTAAATCCTTCTTATAAGGTGTACTCTCGATTTTCCGACCGGCCATTGTGTATTCAAACCTAACATTTTTACTTCCTATGTGTAGTACTTTACATTTACTGACATTACATTTCATCTGCCATATAATTGACCTCTATCAAATACATGTTTTTATTATTCTGATACTTCTTATTTCTGCTACATAAATGCATCTAACAGTATAAAGGAAATAAAAATTGCTTTTCAATGCTGACCAAACAAAGTGGGTTCCATAACCAGTATGGTGGGAGAGCTTGGATACAAGAGGAGGAGAGATTGAGCATCATGGTCTGTTAGGAGTGTTTAGGAGTGTGTTGTGCATCTTTGTGAGTGGAGCATTTAAGCAAGGTCCCAGTTAGCATACCTATAGCTTTTCTGTAACTGTAAAGATTTTAAGTTACTTTTTTTATTTCTGTGTAGTTCTATAAATAATTGAGACAAAGTAGAGATTCATGAATTATACAGTTTAGGGTGAGGTAAAGCTAAAGTAAAAGTACAATCAATTTTTCATTACACTTTATACAAGATCGTAACTGTTTTTCCTTTATTTTATTTTAATAAAATATATATCAAGACAGGTTTATAGCACTGTTTTCACAGACTTGCTCTGCTTTGTTGTCTTGTATGCTGACTTTTAATGTAACACCATTACCCTCCGGGTCTTCAGTGGATGGTATGGAATCATTGCTAGTTGGCATTTACAAGAGTGATTCTTATAAAACTCAATTCCATTTTATATTGACACCAGTTTGATATAAGCACAGATGAACAGGGGCACAGAGTGGAAACCGAGGGCTTGTTGTTATTAAGGCTTTCTGCAATAGGCAAGGAGGGAGTGTTGTCCTATACAAGCTTCCTAAAAGTATGTGTGGCCATCACAAACCCCTGTTACAGAAGTAATACATAATTTTGGATATTTGGGCAAACACTCTTGCTTCCTCCAGCTGTCCAAATTCAGGCATTTAGGCTGCTGTAGATGGCTGCATAGCTGGTTTGAGATCTCCTCTCAATGTGAGCAAAACAAAGCAAGCGATTATTAAAGCGCCCTTCCACTTTGATGATATCTTTTGTAAGAATGGCTCTGTTTTTTGTCAGCTGTTTACCTTGGTGATGATTTATTTTGGTGGAATTTTAAATCAATACATATGTGTGCTGTAGAATTAGGAAGTTGAGTGGTCACCTCAAGTTGGCATTTTTGTGGTTTTCTCTTTCTTTTATGTTTTCATGACTCAAGTGTTCAGTATGATTGCACAATAGGGTTTTGGAAGTCAGATCTTATATTAGCAGCTCTGAGTTCAACTATCCTTGGATGGGAGCACTCACACTATTATCAAGTCATCTGTTAACTTAACAAGGATGTCTTTGTCCTGAAGGCTGAAGTTAAAGTACCCAGAAACATCCTGTGCAGGTGCACCCTTATTGGAATTTCATTTTTTGTGACCGCATAAGCTAATCTCAACACAAATCATGTTACACCTTTTCTCACCTTTAACGGGTATCATATAACCTGCAATGTTTAAGTGAAATGCTAATGGATCTTTTTAAAGAAAAAATAACAAAAAAATAAATCCTTAATAAAAAATGTTCAACATCTGAAATTAATAAAGGCAAGTTTAAGTTGAAAGATATATGACTTAATTAGTCTTGATTTTCGTCTTTACATCAACAAAAACCAATAGACTGTATAAACTTTTAATATCCACTATGCTTTATAATTATCCATCTTAATGAAAGAATAATGATTTTTACATTTTTTACACATCTTATTTCTGGGCAATTTTGTACTGTATTGTTAGGCCCTGATTATTACTGTAGCTCTCTAGAGGGAGGTTTGGCGGAGCTGCTGCATTATGTTGTCTCCTCAGGCCTGGATTAACTTCATTCCACAGCAGTGTGCTAACCTGCTAAGCCAATTAGAACTATCCAAGAAGAAGTGAGAGAGGCCATTCCTGAAACTGAAGCTAAGCTTTATGGTCAGTTTATATCCCCAAATTCACCTTTGATCACAGATCCTATGTACATTACTTGAAAATGTAGATTGAAAGTGTATGTGGCCAAAATTATGCTCCTGCTCAGATTTCTGAACCCGAAGGTGAAGAACACATGCTTTGAATTTTGTTTTTGCCAAGTTACAGTCAAAGATCACTTGTTTTATCCCAGCACTCCACCTATGCATATCAACACCTAGACTAACCAGCACACAAACAAACAATACAAGCTTGTTCTCCCCCATCTTTTCTTCTGAAATCCACATGGAGTTCATACATGAACACATGAGGGAAATAGGCAATTCAAAAGCACCATAGATAACACCTTCAGTATTGTCACCATTTTGATTTACTGTACTGTACCTTCTTGGTGTTATGCCCAAGATCCATCCTTCTGTTCACCTAATTCTTCTTTCTTTTCTTTACACCAGTGGCTTGTTGTGCAATTTCTGGTGTTCATCTTAAGTACGTTTAGCTGACCCTTACACTTTCTAATATCTGGAATACTCTACCGAATAGATCTAAGAACTAAAGAATGTGCTTCTTTTCTCTGGCATTGAAATCTTCTTGAGTGTAACTGTACACTTATTTAATTCTTCTGTAACAGCTTTGCTTGTTCTTATTCTGCCATATTGTCATGTATTCCACTGTATTACCATAAAGCTTAGTCTTTAACTGTAACATATAATTAAAAATGTATATTATGAAATATAACCTTTTTATGGCTACACAAAGTCCCTTGTGATAGTGAACTCTATGACTGATACTCTATAAAATAAAGATATCTTTTACCAGTGTTGGGCCATAATCAGGGTGGCCTGGGCAGCTGCTTCCTGGTGGCATCATCCTGTGCAATGTGTCAAAGACATTTTCCGACTTAAGAAGTCAAGACGTACACCCTGAGATTCTGTGTTCCTGTATCTGACCAGAAGGACAGCAACTTCATACTGTACACTCTCATCCTGACTGTGCAAGGGAAATGAGCCCCAAAAAATGTGGCAGTTACACACCAGCCATTAGCAGAAACTCTGATTGATGATGGCCAACAGCAAATATTCAAAAAATAATAACCAGGGCTCTGATCTTCCTTCCTGGATTTGAGTGTGATCCTCAATATTAGGTCAACATCTTGAAAATAATCCATTCATATTTTCAATTTGTTTTCCTTTTTTTTCTCTTTAAGCAGCAAAATTATTGCATTACAAGAAAACACAAGAGAAACCTTTGAGTAAATTGCTAATTCTCATCACTTGCACTTTGTGCCTCTCTCTGGGTGTCTATCTTTTTTACACTCCAGTTTATATGCTATCTGTGGAAAAATCTAATTCATGGACACTTAAATCTTTTTTGTCTAAGTAGATTTTCTAATTATTTAACTTCTGAGGTCTTGTTTTATAATTTTTTCCCTAGGACAGACCAGTGTAATTACACATTCAGGTGTATTCTTTTTAATTAAGTACACAGTTTGTACACAGTGTCTCCCTTCAGTATTTTTAAAGCAACAAGATTTTTGTGCTTTATTTTTGGATGCGTTCCCAATATGTGCCCTTTACCACACCTTCAGTCATGTAAAGTTCAAATGTTATTCATGAGCTGGAAATGAGTCCTCCCCAGCTGAAAGGTACTAAGGCACTCTGGGCAAACACTAAGGTGTTTGAAAACATGGTGAATGCTTGATGGGGCTTAAATTCAACCCTTAATTAGTGAAAGACGTTAAAGACATATAAAGTGATTGATTGATCACCTGACTGTCTTGACTGATTGGCCTAAGATTTCTCATGAGCTGTTAAAAATCTATATGAACAGATGGAAGAGCCAGATATTTATACACTGGCTAAGAGAAGGCTGTGACAGACCTGGAGCTCACGTTGGAGATTTCCATAGTACAACTAAAAATTGATGTTAGGAGACTGAATTTTTATTCATTTGCACTTTTTTTTAAACTTAAAACATTTCAATCTGAGTAACCCAATGCCTTACTCACCTGGCCATTCAGCATATTTAAAATTAACATGGTGCCACTGTTTAATTCAGCTTCTAATTAGGTAATATTTGGCAAAAAAAACCACATTCAGTTTTATTGTATGCTGTGTTTTAAGGACATACAATTTATTCATCATTTGATTGACTAGACATCCCACATTTCCCATTTATATCCCAACTCATTCTTCAGAAAATTCTTACTTGTCCCATATTTAAGATACTGGTAGTTTCATATCACAGTAAATTATGCAGCCATTACACTGCCCACATTTTTGGATACAGATTACATTTAATCATCAGTCATATCACCTCTGTTCAGAATTGACATAAACTGACCAATAGTATGTCCTGTGATTGTGCCTCGATCAGCCGCCTGCCTGTAGGCTCACATCCCATGAAAGAATAATTTAAGTGAAACATGGCTGTCAGAGATGAAGGAATCCAGCACCTCCAGCAAAGAAGGGAAATTTTTAAGTTATCCTTTTGCTAAAAAAGTGCAGCAAACAGTCAGTGATGCAGTTAATAACACTTCTGTGTAGTTTTGATAAAAAGTAGACTTTACAGTTACTGATTTGTGTCTTTTTACTTTTTATTATTCTGGTTTGACATTAATAATACATTGGCTGTTGTGCAATAATAATCTTGCTCAAATGTGATATGTGGAAGAATTGAGTAAGTGTAGATTGAGGATATGAGTGTGTGCTGTACAAACACCATTATAGCTGAGAGTAACATATAACACAGTATATATATATTTATATATATATTGTGGAAAGCCAGCCCCCGGACACAGTCAGACAGACACCAGAATGTCCAAAACACACACTTTTTATTTTTAAACAGCACCACAATGCCTTAGTCACCAATAGACTTGTCTCTCTCTCCCTCTTTCTCTGTCTCTGTCTTTGTCACCTCTACTCCCCTCCTCACAAGCTCTGTCTCCTTACTCCCAACTCCGGCTCATCTACTGGAGTGAGGTAACCCCTTTTATAATTACCCAGAAGGGCTCCAGGTGCTCTGTCCAACGACACTTCCTGGTGTGGCGGAAGTGTCAGGTGAGCACCCCAGTGCCCCTGGGATTTCTTCCGGCAGCACTTCCTGGTGTGGCAGAAGTGCTGCCATCCAGGGTTCCAGAAACATCCGGGTGCCCCCTGGCCATGGCCACATCTTTCCAAAGGGATGAGCTTCCCAGCTCTGTTCTGGTGGCCCCCAAGCAGACCAGGGCAGTTGCCCTCTCATGGCCCAGGGGAGGTATTGTCCCTCTCGTGGACCGTGGACCGTCCAGGTACACACACACAATATCTGCCAAATAATACAAAGAATACACACCACATGTTTCGCCCTTATTGGGGCTCATCATATATATATATGTGTGTATGTGTGTGTGTATATATCAGTGTATATAATGTATGTATGTATGTATGTATGCATGTGAATATATTATGGAGAACAGCCCGAACACAGACAGGCAGACACTGATGGTTTACACCCAAACACACGTTTATTCATACTATTCACAATTGCGCACCAAACCCAGTGTCCCAGTACCAAACCCAGTGTCCCTAAGTCCAGGCCTCTGTCACAATGCCTCTCCATCGTCGCCTCCACTCCTCTCCTCTGAGCTACGTCCACTTCCACCCGACTCCAGCTGACGAATGGAGGGAGGCAGCCCCTTTTATGTTCACCCGGATGTGCTCCAGGTGCCTCCTGATGAACTGTGGTGGAAGTGCCGGCTGAACACCCGGAAAGCACTCCGAGTGTCCCTGGTAATCCTTCCACCAGCACCTCCGAGTGTGGCGGAAGTGCTGACGTCCAGGGCTCTTCAGGCATCTGGGCACCCCCTGGCGGTGACCACGGGTCCTTATAGGGTTGAGCTTCCATGCTGTGTTCCCGTGGTCCCCATACCAACCAGGGCGGCTGCATGGTCCGGAGGAGGCTTAGTCCCTTTCCCGGTCCTTCCAGGTGTCCCGGCTGGGAACCGCCCTCAGCCACTTGCCACACTGCCCCACCACCAGCTGAGACCCATAGGGGCCAGCGGCCCGTCCGCGAGGGCAGGTCTCCCACAAAGAGGGTCCTACTTTCTCACTTCCAGGGTCCGCTCCTGCAACACAGAAAGCAGAAACAGGGGCGGAGACACTGCCTGGACACCACCACCTGGCGTCCTTCCGCATCGCACACAGCAAAGCTCTCCCCTCCGACCTGCACCCCAGCATTTGCCACTTCGCCACCCCCTCCAAGGTTTCAGTGCCCCCCAGGTTGGGAAATCTGACGAGACCGTTTGCACCCCGTCACCTCAGCCGACTTCTGGGCTTCCCTCTTCCTCCACAGAGGGCGGCCCCTCTCTGGACGTGAGCTCCCTGCCTCATGTCCCTCTTTATCGGTGGAGCCAGCTCTTTTCCTCCGGGTCCTCCACTTTTTCTGGGTCACCATGACAGTTTGGTTCTCCCTATGGGAAAGGAAGAGACCCTGTGCCATCTACATCCCTTTAGAGCAATGTGAGACCGACGCTGGCTTGGGGCATAGGGCCCTTGGACACCCGGCACACATCAGCCGGTGTCCTCACTGCCTTCTCACTCTCTCCGCCCTCACCACGCGATCGGCCATCACCACAGCATCCACTATCAGAGTCCCCGCTATTTGAATCCGATCAACAATATGACGGTTCTTTTCGCTGGGGTCTCCCTTTTCTTGTACGGTGCCGGTTCCACTCATCTGCACCGCTGCACCGCTCCGGCCAGAGAATCCAACGTTGCCACAATCCATATTGTGGCGAGCGGTTGGGGGCGGTACCCAGCCAGGACGCCTGGAAGGCGTCATCAAATCATATATATTTGATTAAGAAGTAATCATGTGTCTTCACTGTTTTTATTTTTTTTTTTTTTTACCAACTTCAACCAAAGCTAAATTCCACAGAATTATAAAGCGATAAAAGGATTTTAGAAATTTTTGGAAGTGTAGTAAAAAAAATAAAATTGAATTATCACACTTTCATAAGTATTCAGATGTATTCAGAACCTTTACTTAGGCCTTAGGTGGAGCATATTTAACAACAACACTAGTCTGGAGTCATCTTGAGTATGATGCACTGAGCTTCATCCCATGGATTTGGGGATTTTTGCCATTCTTCTCTGCAGATCTTTCTTCTCAAGCTCTATCATGCCAAATGTAAAACGTTGTTGAATAACTATTTTCAGATATTTCCAGAGATGTTAGATTGGTTTCAAAGCCAGGCTATAACTGGGCAAATGTATGACATTCCCAGAGTTGTCCCTAAGCCTAAGCTTTCCTTCAACCTCGTTTAGTGTCTCAGTCCCTGCCACTGAAAAACAACCCCGCACCATGATGCTGCCACCACCAACCAACATGCTTCATCATTGGAATAGTATTACGTAGTTGATGAGCTGTACCTGGTTTCTTCCAGACTGATGCTAATCTTGGTTTCATCTAAACAGTGAATCTTGTTTCTCTCTCTCTGAGAGTAATTTAGGTGTCATTTTACAAACTCCAAGTGGTCTTTCCATGTGTCTTTTACTGAAGAAAGGCTTTGTTCTAGCAGTAATGGTTGTCCTTCTGGAAGTTTTTCCCATCTCCACACAGTTTCTCTGGAGGTCAGCCAGAGTGACCATTGGGCTCTTGGTCGCATCTCTTACTATGGCCCTACTCCCAAGGAGTATCATCACAAACCCGCTCCCCTAACCTGCTTCCACCCTGGTTCTCAATCCACAAAGCACCCACCCCTGTACCCCATCCCATATTAGTAACTCCAAATTATCATATAGAATTTTTTAATCTATAAGATAACACTATTTCACAATGCAATAAACATGTTTGTATGGTTTTTCCAATATGGGTGATCTGGCTTTCCTCAAAGAAGTGCATACTAGGCTAACAGCAGATCAGAAATTAACCTGTGTGTGTATGTGAGTGGGCTCAGGGATGGACTGGCATCCTGCTGAGTTAGCCTATGCCTCTTTCAACCCTTTATTGGTTATATAGGTTTGAAAATGATATGCGTACTGTAAAAAGCCTGGTTTAATGCTACTTGAGCAGCAGCAGGAAGTAAGACCCAATTTGACAATCTTGAATATAATAAAAATAAAGCTTCATAAACATGTAATGAAAAGAAAATACATAATTAGTAGTATTAGTAGTAGTACTAAGTGATGGTAGTGTTGGCACGTGTACATTAAAATTCTTACTTGCATGTTCAACCCACATGTAACATGTCATCACTTTCCAGCGCCATGATGAACCTAAAACACTTCTGGCCAGTCCCATGAATTTGTGGCTCAGATTTGAGCGGTGCTACTGTATTTCAACATTTGTCTATGTAAGCAATGGAGGAAAACAGTTGGCTTTTCCGGTTGCCCTTATTGAAAGGTACTTTACAAATTCCTGAAGTTTGTAATACTGCTGGAAAAGGCTAGTCAAAAACAGTTAATAGGATTCATTAATTAATATGCATTAAAAATGGTTGAATTAACAAAATTGTATGATTATATGGTGAATATTAAAGAACACCTGTTTTTTGGAGGTTTCATGAAAAAAATAACACTTACAAACTGTGATTACATTGAATTTATTAGGTATGTAAAAATGGCTGCAACATATAAAATCATGATTATGTGAATAAGTGGGCAAATTGTGTGAAATAACAAACTCTAGTTTATGCTCATATTGAGGTGCTTTTAACTGTACTGTCATAAATAGAGTCTATTATGGTGGTAGCTTAATGTATTTAGTTTTCTGAGCTTTTAAAAACTCATTTTGAATCTTCCAAGACTGCGTGATCTTCAGCTCAAGATGGGTTAAGGTCACATCAAGGGTCTCAGTTTGATGTGTTTTAGAAAGGAGAATTTGACAACATCCCCTAGTCTGTTTAGTCAGCAAGTAACTTTTTGGTTCTCTTTTATTTTATTTTTCCTTCTGGAGGTCCTAAACTGACATTGAGAAATGCCTGAAGTTCTTTCTATTAATTAATCCCCCTGTGGTGTACTGAATGCTTACAAGAGTGTGAAGAGCAGGCCTTTGGCCGGCGGTGTTGGCCCCGGTGGTGCAGAGGGGAGAGCTGCTTGCATGGTTGAAGGTGGCACTTTGAAAGGCTTTGTAGTGTGAAAATAACAAGCATTCTCTGTAGAAAACAGACGGCTATGGTTTCAAGTCCAGACATGCTCACCCAGATCCATGAACCTGTGAGAGTGGAACCTGCTCCTAAATGATGAACTGCCTGTTGTTTTTCCCCCTTAGAGCCTGTGTTACCCACCAAGCCAGTCCCACACAAAGGTCAGTATTAAGTAGTTATTTTGGAGCAAGTACCTACTAACAACAAAGTGTTCCCATTGCATGTGTATAAAATGTTCTCCTGGCCTATTCTGAGAGTGGAGCTGCATTAGACTTTCAGCAAATAGTATGGTCAGCTGCTATCATTTATTATGTGGAAGAGATAACTTGATGGACGATTGAGTCATTTTCCTCTCACAATCCAGTCAAACCATATTGTGGTGGCCTGAAGTGACTCTTACCAAAGCAATAAGTTGTAAACCCTGAAAATAACACATTGCTGTCATTTAATCCAGCTTATTAAACCCAACTAATACTGAATAAGGCACCATTTCTTTTGTGCTCACTAAAATAATATAAAAAAACATACCCAGGCTAGCTAATGAAACTCAAAACTGTCAGAATATGATGGTTAACTAACTCACTCTGTTCGTAATATACAACTCAACCAGGCCAAATAAGGAATGTAAAGTCCAGCTTCAGCTAACGCTTAGGATTAAACTGACACAGATCCAAATATCCCACATAGTAATACATCTTTTCATAAGGTAATATCATTATATGAAGCATACTTGTGTCACTGGAATAAACTCACTTATTTGAGAACAGAAGGCTCCTCCTGGCCTAATGAGAAGATTCCACTTTATCAGAATATAAAACTTACTTATGACATAGGAGAAAAATTCACCCAGATCAAGCTATGAAGCTCACACAACTTAGAATATAAAACTAATACAATTTCCTTTAAAAAGTCACCGGGAATGCATTCTAAGCTGTACAAATGCGTGCAAGGAACGTCACCAAAATCATAATATGTAGCTGAATCATTATAAGATAATCACCCAGACTTTACTAGCATTGTTGGGCTGAATGGCCCACTCTTGTGAAAATTACTGTTTTGTACTTCCAGTGCTTACCCAAGTCATGAAAAGAACTAATAAGAAATACACCAGGGCCAAAAATGAAACTCATCTTAGTCATCTTTATCAGAATGCAAAGCTCACATAAATCACAGATCAGAAACACACTCCATATTCATTCATTCATTCATTCATTTATTTATTTATTTTCACTGTCCCATGTCTTCAAAATTTAAGCATGATACTTTCCAGATTCTAAGGTCACTGTGGTGATCCAGATAAGTATCGCTCATCCAGTAAAGTCAAAGCTAAACTGGGAATGACAACACAAACAACCTAGAATATGAATATCCTCTCATGCATTGCCTGAACCTGCACTGTCCAATGTGAACTTTGAATTTGTTAAGCAGAGTAAATTTTACTGGACAAGTCAATTCTAACGGCAGACCTACATGAGACACAGCATTTGGGGGTATTAGACCTCTATCCACATGTAATTTGCAACCTACCTGAACATCACTGTGGTGCCGTGGATACAGGAGACAAACCTCAAAGAACATCCAGTCACAAAACACCTTTATTTCATCACCCAGGGTAGAATGGCAGGCATAGGAGAGCAAGCGCACCAGATGCCTGGCACCCAGATATTGAAATATCCAGTGTCAAAGCCATTGTAAGAACAGAGTGAAGCAAACGGGTCATCCCTGTGTTTCTGCTAAATCCAGCCCCTGGGAGAGCCACTCACAGACTATATAGCTATAGCAAAAAAGTACCAAACTTTTTAATACACCTTTTTAAAAAATATGGAGAGAGAAAGTAGGAAATCATTGGTAAGGCCAAGCTGGAGAAAACTGCTGATGCTTGACAACAAATTCAAATGATGTCATATGCAGCCCATTGCTCTTGCGGCTTCACTAAATTGCTTTGCCAAGGAAATCAGATTTGAGTGAGCCTAAACGGAGGAGATACACATTTAATGTGAACATTAGACTGTATGCAGTTTATATTTGAATGATAAAACGAAATGAGCCAGGCCTGTAGAATTAGATTAGCACGTCTCTCACTTTCTCTATAGCAACTAACACCTGGGATCTTTACTATCGGGGATCAAATCGGCTAGGCGGTGTTTAAAATGTCAACTGCTTCATCTGCACATGCAATGCTTCAATTGGGCAGAAGGTATATTAATTAGCATGCCAAGGCAACCCATCTTAACGGCATTTAAATAAGTGTGGTAACTTGCCAGATTGAGTGTGCCCGGGTTCGTGAGTGGGAGAGGGGTTTGGCGAATGGGGTTAAGAGTGCTGTGAGGAGTAAGAGCAGTTAGAGCAAACTAGACATTAACTATTTATTATCCTTGCCCTGTTATCATCAAATGCACTGCAGATGTACTTGGTGACGTTTTAACTACTTGTAACCTATAAAATTCATCTTTAGACTTAGTGACCACTTAGCGTCTGTAGGCAGTCTCTAGCTTTGACCTATTTTAAGAGGGGATGTTGCACCACATAATGACTCAGGATGGATTTTTTTTGTTTTGTGTGTCAATCACATTGCACAACACAATTGAGTTGCCCAGAGTGTTGTCTCCAGAAAGGAGCCTTCAGTTATTCCCCAGAGGGTACCTACCTTCTTGATGCCCTATGCAATGACTCCTTGTCCCCTTTACCAAGCATGTATGGAGACTGTTTATTCAGACACATGATGCTACTGGTATGGATGATGATAAGGTCTCTTCTAATAACTGCAAACAGGACTACGTGTAGGATACAAACTAATTTCTAAGGGGCTGTGAATGAAATACAGTCTGACAAAGATGCTCAGCACAATCAGAATCATACCTTTTACACTTTAGGTTGGCATTTCCTTTGAGGTTTTGATGAAGTTTGATTTAATGACAGCAACGCCCCAGAGATTCCTGTGTAACTTACTGGTTAATGGGTGTTTTGTCTTGGTAGAGCTCTATATTACTCTGCTTTCCCCTTTTGTATTATTAATGTGTAGCCTTTGTCAGAATGCTTCAGATCTCATAGACTTACCACTGTTTATAAAGTATGTTGTGCTTTATAACATCTCCACACCTTCCTTTCTACATCTATAACCTCAGGCAATTACATAGAGTAAAAGGACAAGCAGGAGTTAAGTTACAACTTAAATAATGTATTATTGATAATATTCATAAAATAATAACAATAAGCAAAGTACATTTGAATATTGGCAACCATACAACCTGATAAATGCTAGTGTGTAGTTTCAGGCAGCACACAGACTTGTTAGTTACTTAAAATGTCTCTAGTAAAGTCATCATTTTATGGCTTTCTTCAGGACAGGCCGCATGCCTGTCTCAATAATTCTGCCGAGCTGTGCTTCTCAGTGTGGTCTTCTTTTCAGTTCATGGTGTGTGAGATGCTCCTTCATCATGATGGCAAGAGAGGGGGGGGGGGGTGGGTAAAGCAACAAAATTTATATACATTCTTTGTCCAAATTCTTGCACCAGTAGGGCATCTTGCTACAGAATGGACTTTGATTCAAACCAATCCCAAACAGCCATACTTCAGACCAATGGGGCGCACAATACCTTTCACACCTGCCCCCAAAACCATCTGTTGAGCTGGCGCTTGCCAGCTAGGTAGTCTGGCTTTCCTGTGGAGGTTGATTGAGAGAGTCCTGCAGAGACTCACTTGCCAGTCTGGTTTTAGGCACTCCTCCCGACCCTGTCATAAAAATACAAAGACTAAGTGTTAAAAGGGGGCGTTTGTGGTCAGCTAAATATCAAACCACTGCTGTTCCTATCAATGATATAACACTAATATTACATTGCTTTGTCTAAGTTAACAAGTAAAAACATACAAAATATTTTTCAACTTACAGTATATACTAAATTTTACATCACAACAATGGGTGATACCACTGACATCGGGCATCCTTTATTTGAAAGACTTCAGCTGAATTTTAAAATAAACTCAAATGACCTTAGTCCAAAGTTTCACCTTTTACAACTGCATGAGAAATGATCATTTAGGTGCCTTCTGGAATATCCGTTTGTCAGACAGTCATTAAACTAGTTCTGAGTGTGGGGTCATGATGGAGGAAGGCGTTCCTTGTATTTAGTCCCAAAATGGACAGATTCTACAAGTGTTTCAAGAAGCAGGGATATGTCATACTTTAACTGAGAAGTAAAGTTAGCATCTTGAATCATGAGACTCCTCTACGTTGCTTTAAGGTGAAAGTAGCCAGCAGCTCCTTTAATGTCTAGTGTTCGGACATCACTGCTATGTGCATGTGAGTTCTGAGCCAGGTCAGCCTTGCTGAACAGCTAGGAGTAATAGACACTTGCTGTAGTACACCCAAACCCCCCACTCCCAACTTCCCCAACATCATCACCCCCTCCATCTTTACTTCCAACTCCTTTTTAATGTGTATTTCCTGGTTCAGCTCCTGTTCAAGACTGCTTCCAGCAGTAGGTGACCAAGCGGTCATTTCTTTTCATGGAATAATGAATCACTGCAGGGAGTCACCAGTATGGTCTGCCGGCTCGAGAGTGACTAATTCTTCTGTAATTGAATTGCAGCGCACGCCACAGAGTTACAGCTCTAAATTATTGATATCATCTGTACTGCTGATGAATGGTAGTGGAGTGTTGCTCACAACAGAGACAATTGTGTCTTTGGAAATTAGACTGAGCCTTTATTCTCCCGCCGGATGATTTTCCCTATTATGTGACATGGATGTATAGAGTAATGTTCATCAGAACTATAGTAAATGTCTTTTCTTTTGTCCTAGTGTAAATCTGTTGAAAAGGGTAGGTGAACTCAGTCCTTGAGGGCCACAGCAGCTATGGGTTTTTAGTCTAGTCAATCAGAAGACCAGAAGCTAAATTATACTTGTAAATGAATACTTTACTTAGTTAGACTTCTTTTTATTTCATAAATATATTACTAAAGTCTAACTCTTGACATCCCTAATTTGTTTTTTCCTTCATAGTTTGAGTTTGATCATTTCCTTCTAAAAGGTTCCTTTGAAGTGGCAAATCTCTAATGAGCTGACAGTCAGTTTTAACGATAAAAATGCCAATTAGCACCTGCCATTCAAAGTGTTGTCCACTCATAAGAAGTCACTTGCCTTTTAGCAAAAGATGGAAATGGTCAAAACTAAGCAGAGTCCACGAAGACCTTGAGCTCAAAATCAGCACACATGTGTGTTGATGCTTAGAAGATGCAAGTGTTCAATTAACCAGATTTTGCATTTTAAAATGCATAAATAGTTAAACAACAAGTAGAAATAGGCAAGACTCTCAGTTTGGCTCCAGCAGAAAAATTCAACCTCTGTAGCCTTTCAGAGTCAACTTTTCTCACTACCACTAAATAGAGAAAACAGGAACTATCAGAGTACAAGGGTTACTGCTTTTATTAAATTCTTCTAAAAATTACAGATCAGCCAAAAGGTGGTTTTGGCTAGCATTGCTGCCGCACTACTTCAGGGCCTTGCTTTCAAGTTCTGGCCTTATCAGTATCCGTGTGGAGTCTGCATATTCTGCCTGTAAACATATGATTTACCCCTGACTACACTGGTTTAGGTTAATAGCAAAATCTTTTTTGACCAAATATGCGATATTGAGTGAGTGAGTGAGTGTGGATTTACATCATTTCCTGCCTTGCACTCAGTTCGGCTGAGACAGGCACCACCTTCCCATAACCTTGTAATGTAATCATCTAATTAAAAAAATTGGTGGAGGAATACTTGTGTAAGGAAAGAATTTATAAGCTACTAAGAGTACCTTTTGGTATTTAGTAGAACTTTTACAGGAGATCTCAACTGCCTACTCCAGTCTTACAACTCTCCAGCTTTCTTGTTGAAAGATCTCTCACTTTGCACAACATATCCTCTCCCAATTGCAATTCTTTAAGTGTTTTCACTTCCAGTCCCAACTCACCCAGGACCTCATGGGAGTTTTAATGTATAAATCCCAGTCTGACTTTTCATCTCTGCTAATGTTTTTTCTCCAGATTCAGCATGACAGATGTGGTCTAGTTACACTCTGACTGAAGCTTATATCACTGTTTTCCAGTAATCACATAATATCATTGGATCTTGCTTCCAAAACTCCAAACTGACAGAACCTGTTATTTCCAACTCCAGTCTCAGAGGCCTGCTCCAGTCTCACAAAATAATTAATCATACATCTTTCATCTCTAATGACCTCTCACATTACAGGCATAGTAGAACTAAAGTGTTTATCTCCCAATTCCAGTCTTCGTGGGTTTCTTGCCTTCCACTCTGAAAGAACTCAGCCTCTTCTAAGACTGTACTTGAGTTCTCACCTAAAATCCCAGTCTGATCATTCATCTCCCAAGATCAAATTGCTAAGAATTTCTTGCTTTCTGCCCCATTCTAATAAACACTCCAAAATCCCACACTGACCAGAATTGATATCACATGTTTCAGTAATTGTATAACCACATTGCATCTGTCATTGAAAATCCCAGATTGGCAAATAATTTTACCACCCAGTACTAGTCTTACAGAATTCTAAAAGGCATAATCTCCTGAGACTCATCTCCAAAGTTGTCTAATTTTGCAGACTTACAGGTGAAAAGCCTTGTAATCTCTTTTTTGTGGATAACTCACTTCTGTTCCTCATGGATAGATCAATAATATTGGCCCAAAGGGGCAAACTACACAGAAAACACCCAGGATAATGAAGTTAGATGTACAGTATATGGATAAATACATACAAATATTTATTGTAAGGTATAATTAAAAGTAACATATTAAAATGTCAAAATATATAGTTTAGGCAGAGTTTGTCGTGACATCATATTGCAGAGACTGGCAGTAGCATTCCCAGGGGGAGCACTGTGGTAGAATCAGAATGCATCAGAATGCTGATGGTTTGCCACAGACTGACTAGAACATCTTGGAGATATGAGACATAGCTTAGTTGATATCGTTCTTTCTGCTACTGCTTTCAGAGAGTCAGTTCTTGTGCTCACAACAGAACCAGGATTCCTGATTAATGCATTAAGAACTCCTCTTTCCCCTGTCATAGACCATATTGGAGTACTCACTCCAGCCTGACACAATCTCTTATCACTCATCCCTATCCCTGTCAGTTTCGCAAAATGTTTCTGCTTCACTACTAGAAAACACCTCATCTCTAGGTTTCAGTCTCTTAGGATCTTTCAGCTTTTGGATCCATTCCCATAAATTTCAACTTCAGTTTCCCAGGATCTCTCCAATCTAGTCCGTGCTTAAGCGTAGTCTTTACATTCTAGTCTCATGACTAATGACTCGCTGCCCGGTATACTCATTTTTACAAAGCCCTCATCTTTGAGTTCTACTCCTCTCACCCTCACTAACAGCCTGTTACCATTTGCAGGCACAGTAAAATATGTTCTGCATTTCTGCATGTGGAATGTATAGGCAGAATAAAATGCCTCACACAAAGTCGGTGATGAGGAGTGAATCAGCGGTCTCATGTTTTGCAGTCAAAAACTTGAACCATATTAGCCATCTATCAATTGCATTGATTAGTTTACCTCCACTCACAGTCTGGCAAACCCCCATGCCTATCAGCCCTCGGCCTTCAAGATTTTTTATATCTTAAAGGATATCAGAAGATCTTGCAAAGTTCCAGACCATGTAAATCTCATGCTTTTCTACTCAGTTCCATCAGACCACTGTTCAAGGAATTTACAAGTTTTTCCTCATGCTCCCTACACCTCCCCATCTCTGTTGCTCAGCCTTTTTACTGTTATTGACATCAACGGCATTGACACTGCCATAAAATATGCTGCCCAATTTGAGTGCACATCTGCCAGGTAAACTGTGCAACGGAGCCTAAACTTCAGAGCAAGAGGAGCCAGTGCCATAAGTGCCAACTTTACCCAAGCACTGACTGCACAATCTATCATTATGGTGTCAAAGAGGACTAATTTCAGTGAGACTCATAATTACAAATGAATTCTGGTATCTAAACTTTGCTATTCTGTGTTTTTGCTTTCTTCACAAATAAGCATGGTAACGAAACCTGCTGCCTGACTGCCAGATTAGACTATAATCGTCTGTGGGCTTTCTTCTTCAGTTTTCATGTACAGATTCAGTTGTTTGACATATAGAAATAACAAGCATGTCCTCACAGCCCTGAAAACAATAAGCAGGTTAGAAAATGGATGGATGCTTCACCAGCACATCTGAGCACACATGTAAAAGTGATTAGTGCTACACACGTCCATCTCTATCGCTTGACCGCGCTAGTACAGATTTGGACACAGTACTGTTGTTGTCATTTTTTATTTTCTAAATTTTTCTTGATTATTGTTTCAACTGGAAAAGCAGTAGGTGAAAAAAATGTAAGAGACTCTCATATTGTGAAATATCCTTCTGCAGGGTCTTTAAGAGTGTCACTGTATTATTCATCAAAAGCCATTGTAGGGGATTCTAATTTGTGATTCAGAAATGCTGAGAATGAGGGACATCTTTGAAAACAAACAACGCCGAGGGCTTATTAAAACCCATATGGATTCTGCTTTTATGCCGTGCTTTCTATTCTAGCACAGCAAAGATGAACTCTTACTATCCGGACAGACGGTAGGCTGCCGAGAATAAAGACACATCAGTGTGAGTGGTTAATAATCGTGTCTTTTATGATGAATGGACACATTATTCTTCTTTCCGCATGTGCTTGGCACTGCAGGCGGGGTGAGTTTGATCATTTAGGGCCTGCCTCATCTAGCTTAATCATTTTAATTGTACTCTTCTAAAGGTTAGGTTAGGAGAGAAGTGTTAAATAGCAGAATCCGATTTTGCAAGTTACCACTGCCATTAAAATGGCAAACAGCACAACCTACTGGAAGCCATCTGCAAAAATTTGATCTGGGCTGTGATGTATACATGACTTGCATGCATACAAACATCCGTCTATCCATTATCCAACCCGCTATATCCTAACTACAGGGTCGCGGGGGGTCTGCTGGAGCCAATCCCAGCCAACACAGGGCTCAAGGCAGGAAACAAACCCCCGGGCAGGGTGCCAGCCCACCGCAGGGCATGCACACACACACACACACACACCAAGCACGCACTAGGGACAATTTAGAATCGCCAATGCACCTAACCTGCATGTCTTTGGACTGTGGAGGAATCCGGAGCACCCAGAGGAAACGCAGATACAGGGAGAACATGCAATTTCCACACAGGGAGAACCCAGGATGCGAACCCAGGTCTCCTAACTGCGAGGCAGCAGTGCTACCCACTGTGCCACCCTACCGCCACATACAAACATACTGTTCATATATTCTGTAACCTTCTTAATATTATTCAGGGTTGTAAGGGGCTGAAGTCTAATTTACACATAACATACAATTTAAATTTCAGTGTTAAAAAAAACACAGTCAGCCCTTAAACAATTGTGAAGTAGTGTCTGTCCTGTCAAGTCTAAGGGATCTGAACACCCCATATAGCCCACAGGCAAAATTTTAGGCGCTTCCAGCTCTCTGGTTCATATGCTATGCAGTCAAGTGATACAAGCTGGCCAAGGTTTCTTCAAAAGCTTCATTTTGAGCAGTAAATATAGACTTCCAGGACATGGCCAGGTATAGTTCCTCTTAGTTTGTTACCTTGGCCTTACATGAAGTCAAGAACTCACCAGCAATTGATAACTGAACATCCCAGGTTCCATTCAAAAGAGTCAACTAGAAAACCCTCCTTGCCCCACAATTTTAAAAATAATGATAGAACTTCACTCATAGAATTTAAAAAGTTTCAATGTGTCCAAAGAACAGACCTCAAATATGTCCCTTCACTGATCTTAATAGTATGCCTATAGATAATTACATGTCCCTTCCATGCCGATCAAGAAGTACCCAGTATAAATAAGCCCATCCCAATCCATCTTATTAGTAAACAAGTCCAATCTCTACCAACAAACAGATTCATTCTTAGTGGTGGTGAACCTGGTGTTTGTGCTACTTGGGGACTTTTGGAGCAGGACTTCCAATAAGCAGTCACTTACTCACCCTCATTTACAAAATTAAAACTTATTTTCTAGCTGTTTACATTTATCTTTAATGTACTGTGCAGCTGTCTTACTAAGAGCATCATTTTAAATGAACTGTTTCCTGAGGTCAGTCAGGAACTTCACTTAGTTGAAAAAGCTAACTTCCTCCACCATTTTGTTTGAAAATGTCTTAACTGGCCAAGTGGTCATTGGAATGACACTTTAATCTCACAAGAGTTAAACTTTGTCTCCTTTCTTGAGAGCCATTATAGGAGATTAGGCAGAAGAGCTACTTATTCATGTGGTCACTGAAATGCTGCACCACCAAGTGACAATGATGTTACATTAGATTTCCTTGGCGTTTTGAGTGCTGTCAGCCAGAAACTAAGTGAAGATTAAAAATCAACTCTTCTTCTTCCTCTTTCGGCTGCTCCTGTTAGGGTTTCTCACAGCAGATCATCTTTTTCCATACCTTTCTGTCCCCTACATCTTGCTCTGTCACACCCATCACCTGCATGTCCTCTCTCACCACATCCATAAACCTCTTCTTAGGCCTTCCTCTTTTCCTCTTACCTGGCAGCTCCATCCTGAACATCCTTCTCCCAATATAC